>NC_067239.1:9136405-9737239 GCF_019924925.1 Ctenopharyngodon idella | reverse complement strand
GAAAATAATCTTAATGGTCCAAAAATAGGCTTTTTCCATTAAGAAAAAAAATATATTTCTTATGCCTTTTGATTGAGGTGAAATGTGACATTGACATGTTCTTATTCTCTTGGATATTACTAACTTCTAACTTCTTTTTCTGTCTTTCTTTCTACTTTTGGTCAGCAAACTCTTTAGCCTTTGAAATCGTAACCTTCTGATCATTCTAACCACCAGAAACTGGTCTTATCTGACCCAGGGCTCCAAAACAAAAAACAACAAAATACCTATAAATTTGCGACAGTAATTCAAAATGCAGTTGCGATTAGTATGTTCATTCAAAGTGTATGGTATTTTTGCACAAATTCATCCATCACCAAGTAGAAGGTATCCAAATTACACAATGTCAACGTGGGACTGGCTGCCTGACATGAGTCATGACCATGAACAAAACCTTGCCAGCATCTAAAACACAACATATGCTGGTGACCATGATACTCTATCGTCTGCCAGGTGAAACTGTAGTAATCGCACACCTCTCCTCAACAATCTGCACAATTTGAGGTATTCATATCCGTAGCAGTTTGGAGCCCTGTGCCATGTTTTTCTGTAATATTTTAATCTTTGTTGCGTCTGACTTCCTCCTGGCTTTCCCTTTTCTCTCTCTGTCCTTCATCCTTCCACCCAGTGTGCTCAAGACCAGTGCATTCAGAGCACCAAATTCGTTTTGCAGGCTGCCACCAACCCGCTGCTCCATAGTCAGCCCGTCATTCTGGGTGGAGGCCCTGCCCTCCAGGCCAAGACCTCTCTGGGCGGCCCATGCTCCACTCTGAGCCCCTCTCAGCCCTCGCTGCCCTCCTCTATCCCCGGCCTCAGCTGTGGAGGAGAGCTGATGGCCCTGCGAGACTCTGAGATCCACTGTCACCATCACCTACACCATCAACATTTCATCAGTCCAGAGGAGACGCCCTCCCCACCTGCAGCTCTGCCCTGCGCCACCCATCTGGGTCACCATGTTCACCCGGCACAGCTCTTCGACCCGGTCAGCCAGGACTCGCTTCATGAAGACTCAGTGCGGGGTTTGGTGAAGCTGAGTTCAGTGTGAGCTGTTTTAATGCCGTCCCGCTGAACTGGACCACAAGCCATACGGTACTTTAGACACAAACAACAGCTTCTCCTGGATGTTTCTGATACTTTAATGGAGGCAGCCGCCCCGAACAAATTCCTGAGTACCAAGTGAGGACCAAAGCTAGTCTTCCAGCTGTGTTTTTTTTTTTTTTTGTATTCTTTTTTTATGGAAGCTTATTTCCACCACAGAATAAAAATATAAAAAAGGTAATTGCAACTTTCTCACACAATTCTGATTTTGATTAATCTTTTCTCACAATTGCAAGTTTACATCTCACATTTCTGACTTTTTTTCTCAGAATTCTGCATGTGTATGGTCTGGTCAGGTGTCAGAACTTTTGTGGGAAAAAAAGCTGAATTGTGAGATGTAAAATAAGAATTCTGGGGAAAAAAGGCTGAACTGCGAGATGTAAACTCAGAATTTCGAGAAAAAAAAGGCTAAATTGTGAAATGTAAACTCAAAATTCCAAGAAAAAGGCTAGACTGCAAGATGTAAACTTAGAATTGCAAGAAAAAAGTCTGAATTGCGAGATGTAAACTCAGAAGTCCCAGGAAAAAAGGCTGAATTGCGAGATAAAATGCGCAATTCTGAGGGGAAAAAAAGTCATAAGAATGTCATGATTACCATATTTATATATTTATTCAGTGACAGAAATTAGCTTCCATGTTTTTTCTATAGAGCGCAACAGTGACCGCACCGTTTTTTCGTTCAAGTATTTTTCCCATTCATTTCTCTATAAAGATTTCAAAAAAGAAATCAAAGCCTTAAACCAAACCAACCAGCTCGGATATGAATAATTACGAACTTAGATTTGAAGAAAAAATATTAAAAATGGAAAGGTACAAAAGGGCATGAACTACTCCTCCCATGAAGCATTGTGAACGACATAAATAAGAAACTATGGAATAATATAAAACAACAGCTTTTAACTTCATTACAAAATATTCTGACTGTTTTGTAATTCACAATGCTGCATTGCAGTGACAGATCATTGCTGAGCCCTTTTGCAGTGATTTACGTTTCCATAGTAACAGTGACTCCTCTGGTTGGTTTCTTTCTATTCAAGATTACAGTGTAGGGGAATTTGGCTATTAAAAAAATCGTTTAAAAAGATGTTGAAATCACAGACTTATGGCTTCTCCAGCAGCATATACCATATCTTAACATTTGAAAGGCTCTTAAAAGGTTTATGTGCTATATTAGGGTTAGAATTCAATTCCTCTATGGAGAAAATAAATGGGAGTTTTACTTCTGGAAGCTGACTGTTGTGCTCTTGAGTGGGCTTCGCCTTTTTTTTTGAGCTGTCAGACAGCCCATAAGCGGGATCATTTCGTATGGACAGTGTTCCTGTGTGATCTGTTCATTTGTGGTCCTCAAGTATTCCCTGAGCTGGTGAGATGACAGAGAATCACTTCAGTGTTCGTCTGTTTGTACAGCCTGTGATTCAGACTCTCACAAACTCATCTGTCCCAAAGTCTGCCACGTTTGGTCATACAGTGATAGAGACAGACAACTTTAATGCGACGTCACTGCCTTTATCTCTCTCGGGGGTTCTGTCGACAATATTAGTGGTATTATCTATGATAATTATGCTTTGGTTATATATTTGGTTATATATTGCATCAAATTTAAACCAGGTGCCAACACATTATGGTCATGTGATTATGTGCCAAAATGCAGTTTACTGGTTTTCAGCTACAAAAGTGGAATATTGTGGATGTTAATAAATTCACAACTTTTTAAAAAAGCTCTTGTGATTCGTCTTTGTTTTCTTGTTCTTTGTGCTGTGCAATCTTTACTGATTGTTATAAAGTAAATGCACGAATAATTTTTATATTGTTAATAATATTTCAAGATGAACACTTGGACTGAAGCAACTAAGGTTTACTTGATTATCTGCACATCATTAAAAAAAGTGAAATGTTAAATGTGAGTATTAAATATGATGCATCAGGCTTTTGAGGAACATTTATTTGTACATCTCTGTCATAATTGCAAAGACTTTTATATTGAAAAGACTGAATTGTTGTAAACACTGAACAAGACGCAACTGACAAATGCTTTGACTAGCACTGTCAGTCACGGGAAAACCCCTTAACTGTTAAAAGGACAAGATAATACATTGGACATTTAAACAGATTTTTTATTATGAACATGGGACTGACCTGAAGGAAAATGCTAAATCTGAATGCAGGTAATAAACTCGCTCACTCGATCTTTTCTCACAACACTCTTTTACATAATAAGCTTCAATGAATAATATCAATCGAGAACATACAGTTTACGTTGCTAAGAGTGGTTGCTAAGGGTGTTGTGTAGTGATACACTGAACCGTTGAGTGAAGTGGTCATAGTCGTGTTTTATCGTGAATAAAACACAGCTATTGACCAATCAGAATCAAGGACAAGAACTAACTGTTTTATAAACTCTTTTATAAAACAGTTAGTTCCTGTACTTGATTCTGTATTATCTTGTTCTTTTAACAGTTAAGGGGCTTTCCCGTAACTGGCACTAGTCAAAGCATCGGTTGCGTCTTGTTCCGTGTTCACAACAATTCAGTCTTTTCAATGTAAAAGTCTTCGCTAGTGACTGACACACTCATTAAGACAGTCTTTGCTGCCATCTAATGGCGTAATAATGTAACTTCTGTTGCTGTTCACGGTCAGGGTCTATTTTTACCAGCGGAAGGAAGGCTTTTAGTAAGAGTTTACTTCATGAAAGTTGCATTGTTACATATTTTTGGCTTTAATATTTGTATTGTGTGGTAACTGTTTTATATAAGCAATAAGGTACTCGAGGCTAGTGCTGTATCGTGAATAAGTCACGTCTGAAGGGTTTGCGTAGTGCCTAACAATGCCCTTCAGCCGTGACTTGTTCACGATACAGCACAGCCTCTTGTATCTTATTGCTTACATAAAGAGCTCATTGATTTACATTACAAGCTGTCAAAATTTTGTCTGATATACTTTTTGGCCAAATAAATATCAGCAAATGCACCAAATTGTATATTTTTGCTCAGTTTGGGCCTTTGAGGTGTTTTTATCCTCCTTGAGCGTGAGCTCCATATTCTTACTATAACATACTATATGAGCAATAAAAATCTGATGAACAAAAAAACACATGCTATATATATATATATATATATAGTCTAATATGCATAATACAATTAACCTGCTTTATTGTTTGACATATTTAGCTATATTATGTATATGGTTTATTTTGTTTATTTCCTGGAAAGGCCTTATATGGGCAATGGTGTAACTGTTATATAAAATATTTGTATGATGTGTTATAGTATTCACCTAGTAGCACTGCATTGTTATATGTGTGTGCAAGTGCAGAAGCGGCTCTACAGAATTAAATTTGAAGTCAAAAGAGATAAGGATTAGAGTGCACAAAACAGGCCTTTTTAAAGGGTGCATTCCCAATATGGATAACCTCATTTGGGGAGATCGCCAATTTATCTTTAAATATCCGTGACGATGACAGTGACATCAGATGCTGCTTCGTGACCACCTGAAGAGTTTCTCCGGCACCAGAACCATCACTGATGTAACCTTGATTGGAAGGCTTTTTGATATTTTTACTTTAACTTATTTAGAGTATTTGTAGAATATTTCTACTGCTAGAAAAACTAATAAATTGACCTCTATCGAAATCTGCCTCCCAGGGCATTGATTTATGATGTTTAGCAAGAAGACCATGGAGAAGTCTTCTGCTCGATTGTATTTTAAAATATTTATTATTTAGATTCAACTTACCTAACCTGAGAATAATAAGAATAAGGTAAAGGTGTCAAGTTGAGCACCATAAAACTTATTTCATGTAAGGCTTTACAGGGTTAATGCTTTCTGCTGAGATTCCCAAAAAAAAAAAAAAAAAAAAAAATCACAAAATACAACAGTAACTACTAGACATTGTAAAATGTATATATTATATTTTTATTATATTATTTTTTATAATATTGCTTATTTCTAATACATTGTTTAATAGATCTCAAAGGAAAAAAAAAAAAAAAGTATTTTATAACATATCACAAATTACTACACATTTCTTAAATCTAGTAGTAGCAAAAAACAATTCTAGGCAGTTGGAAAATTGCATAGATCTGCAAAAACTATAAACCAAAAAAAAAAAAAAAAAAAAAAACCATTTACTTATCTTTATTAGTTCCTGGAACGTAATGGCAAATGTGATTATTGATTTGATATTCCCATAAAGCTATTATGCCAAGTCAGATGCATTAGTGCAGGATTCATTAGCTAATCATCTGCTTGTCTGATGTAAAATTACACCTTCTGCAGAAAGGAAAATTAAATGTTTTGAGAACCTCAACTTCATTTATTATACTCATTATTGAAAAGGTTTATGGTTAGATCAGGATTTCTGCCCTAACAGTGTAAAATTTAAAGCTGCAATCTGTAATTGCAAATGCCTGGAATTAACTTGGAATGATTCTGAAACAAATGGCTGGACAGACAGTACAATTACTGTCGCATAACCCTTCCTGCCAGATGGCATTTTTTTCCCCCATCCATCTGTTATTTCCAGGGTCTACAACCTTTTTTGACCCATTGCAACCATGTTTAATTTTAATATTGAACTCAAGAAGTCATGGAGCCAACTTCACCTCATCCAGGTTCAAGTTCAGATCATCTGCAGATCTCCTCACCTAATAATCAGCAAATGGGGTTTATCTCAGTCATCAGGAGTTCATTTCTGCCTGCCTTTGAAGAGGAACTTGTCATTCAGATCACACTTTATCAAAATTCAGGACATATTGGGGAAAAAAAAACAAAAAAAAAAAAACAAGGTATGGTTTAAATTAGGACAAATTAATCATTCTACAATGATTGAGGTGATTTTGTAGGGGAGTGAATCTGCATAGAAAAAAAAAAAAACAAATTACAATCATAGATACAATAGAAGAAACATACAAATGAAATAATCAGTGCTTTTGTTTTTCAGGTAAGTCTAAGTGATGATACACAGGGCAACTTTTTGAGCAATGTTGCTGGGCAATGTTGCCGAAAGATGTTGCTTGGCCACTTTCCCCATTGAGAATGGGCAACAAATTTCTATCTGGATATTTAGGGAGAAATTTGTTGCCCATTCCTAATGGGAAAGTTCCCACAACAACATTGCTTGGCAAAATTGCAAGGCAACATTGCTCAAAAAGTTGCCCTGTGTATCATCACCTTAACAGTATTCAGGTAATTCTTCACTGTATAAATTAAATAGAATTAATTTAGTTAAATCTACAAAAGTGATTTTCTCTTTGTATTTTGTTGTTTGATTAAGATTAAAGACACAGGCAACAGCAGGAATATTAGGCTGCTATCACTTTAAGACCAAATCCACGGATTGTTTATGTTCACGTAAGCCATAAGCAACTGTGTTAACGAGGATACTCACAGAGACGGGCATTTTGACATAAGTTTGCGTGTATGTGTTCGTTCAAACACAAATAGACGCACAAGATAATGGAATTCAGTGTTTGCGTGCGGTCTGTACTGCTCTGTGTGTGCGCACAGAAAACAGCGCACAAGTTCTCTTTCGTGTTTTGTTGCGCTCAAATGGTTTAAAATCGCTTGAATGTTTAAATGGACAGGACCTCAAATGTCAAATGATAAACTTTCGCTCTAAGATGGTTAAACTTTGCAATTAATCAGCGTTTTGAGCCGTATGGTGCCTGATCTGAACGGATCAACTATGATCCCTGTGATGATCGCGGATGCGCACATTACATAATCAATGCTAAAATGATATATATCATGCAGCCCTAGTTTAAATGTGCTAATAGTTAGATAAAGTGGTTGAGGAGTAGAATTTCCAGACAGACCGAACCAGCCAGTGATAGCGACATAAAAATGTATACAGACCAAACTCCAGGTCTAGCATACTAGTCCAAATTCTTATTATGACTTGAACAATTAAGTTAAAAAAATTGAGATTAGCATAGCCACAGGGGTCACAGGTTGATTAAATATACTTGGTTGGAGAAAACATGGGAATGGTCTTCAGACTGGAGCTGCTCACCACATCTTGACATCCTTAAGCTCTAGATCTCCCACAATCTCCAGCACATCCACACAACTCAGATCCTGAACACGGTGCTTGTAACTCAGCTGGTGGAACCCGTTAACTGCCACTTTAAACTCCTGAGCTTCACACAGGATGATCATCTGCCATGGAAGAACATGGGGTAGAAGTCAGGGTTCAAAGAGCAGATACTACTCAAAAATACAGAGCTACAGTGGATAAGATGCACATGCAGGAACTGATGAAATATCTAACTAATCATGGCCTCCATCCTGCATGTTCACAGAAACCAAGTCATCACTCTTTAAAGTCAAAATGAAACGGTTTTGTAAGCCTGTAATGTGGCACATTTCAAAGTGAAACAAAAGGGTCCATTTTTGTGAAGCATCCAATGAGGTGTTCCATGTTTTCTCATTGTAAGCACTAGCACGATGTTCATTAATAAATCTAATGTACAATTATTCTAGCACTAGCATTCTAACAAATGTTTGTGTACCCCCATTTAAAATAGTGATTCAAGGTCTTTTCACATAATGTACTGAATTGATATATCATTCTAATTAAAATTTGAATTAAAATAATTAACTGATTGCTCAAGTTTTGATTAACTAATTTTAATTACAAAAATTTGTAACAGTTCCTTAAAATTGTTACACCCACAAAATAACATTTGGACATTTTTATAGCATGACAGGAAGTACATATAACAATGCTGTAACATGCATTACTGTTGAGTTAACCAATTAACATTAAATTACTGATTATATTAGTCTAAAACAATGCCTAATTTAGCTATTTGTGCTATTTGGCAATTAATTTAATAGGCAAAGAAAGTTATTAAATTTTGAACAAAGGTTACAAAGACAATCATTTGGTTTCTCTGGAATAATGTAAATTTAATTTACCAGTAATGTGCATTAAGAAACAACATACAATTTATTTAGATTTGATGACTTTAAATATCAGGAAATACTTTAATTTCAGGTGTGTTCACACTTGGCAGGTTTGGAACTCTGGTTGTTAGTGTAGTTCATTTGAATAAGTGTGAACACTGTCCGCTTGTTTGGTGCGCACCAGGGATCGGATGGCAGAGACCCCTGAAAAGGTGTGTCTTGGTCTGCTTCCAAATGATTTCTGGTGCTGTTTGACTGAAATATGAATGCAATATGGACCAAAGACATCTAAACGAACCAAAAACCGGAAGTGATGTCACGAGATGCCACCCTAAAAAGGACAGAATGCTCAAGTATACCTGTTTTTTCCCGTCTCAGAGCTACATTTCAATACAGGCATCAGAACTGTGTGTTCTTGCAGCTGATCTTCTTTTGTGTGTATACCCGAGGAATTTGTCTCCTTTACACATTTTATAGGCTCTTTACGAGTTCTCAGCTGGTAAAAATACCACTGTATGTTCGCACATACAACGAGTGCATTTAGACCAACACGAAGCATTGTTTTGGATGTTCAGTAAGTTCCGTCGCAAAATATACATCATAAAAGCCATTTTTTGTTTTGTTTTGTATCTTTAGGTTTACTGTTAAAAATGACAGTGTGAACGCCAAGTGAACCAGGACTAAATGTTTCATTTTCTTTTTTGGTCCAGACCAAAAGAACCAATGGGACCGAACTACCGAAGTGTGATCACACCATTAGTGACAAGAAATGACTGATACCTCAAAGTATTGACCAGGTGAGAAGGGAAAGCTGGGGAGGGAGCGCTCCTCGAACCCCCAACAACCCGACAGGAAAGAGTTTCGAACAAAGGATCCAGTTTTGAAACGAGAGTTTAGGTGAAAAGCGATGTCCTCTGAGTTACTGATGCGCAAGTTTACTGTGAAGCTATAGGGATAAAGGAAGATATAGAAGACATCAATACATAATTTAATGAGAAATTGGTTAAAAATGCCAAAAAGCATTTATTATATATTATATATCTATAATATTTCAGTGGCATTCCTGCTGGTTGTTTTCATCTCATACCTCTGAGGGAAATCAGTGATCTGCCCCTTCACCATAATGGAATCTCCTGCACTCAATCCTTTCGCAAGTTTGCTCTTGAATGGAAGACTCTGGAGTGAAAAAGGAACACATCTGACAATGGTTTCAAATTCAGCAGGACAAAGACAGCACAATTTACCCAAAACAACCAGTGTCATTGGATTTTAGTGTCCAGTCACCACAATAATAATTCACAGCTATTTTTACCAGGGTGTTGCTATGGAGTCACTAAAGGCTGGAATACACTACACGACTTTTAAAATCGAAACAGATTTTTAAACACTAGGCATCACCACACACTTGCTGAGAAATCTGAGCATCATGCACTAAATAACTGAGGATCACACTACCAGGTTTTTCAAGTCGTTCCAACAACAACAAACTCACGCAGGACATAGCCTCGTTGCTAGGAGAAGCATGACAAAGAAAAAAAATCTGCTCAAAATATCAAATATGTTGATAGTATCATACGCTGCGTGATTTTCTGTGAAATCTGTCAACTACAACTGCCCAAAATCTGCAGACTAGCTCTGACTTTCTACAACTAGCAACGACTCGTCCAGACTGCAAACGGGGCAAAAATCTGTGTAAAGTTCATGTAGTGTACTCCACCCTTAAGGCAGTGGTCTTCAACCCTGCTCCTGGCCCTGCTTCAACCCACTGACCTGCAGAGATCAGCACCAACCCTAATCAAACACACCTGAACCAGCTAATCAAGCTCTTTAGGACAGAGATGGGCTGCATCCAAAATCGTATACGTAATCGTATATATTTGTCTAGGATCACTTGAAAATCACATACAGGTGTGCAGAAGCAGGTTGTATATAAAGTTTACTGGAAAGTGGGTCTCCAGGAACAGGGTTGAAGATCTCTGCTTTAAGGTGTTCCAAGTGCATTGCAATACTGTATGGTTGCTAAGGTGATGCTAAGCCATCTGTTAGGGTGTTATAGGTGGTTCCCAGGGCATTGTTAGCTGGTTGTTAGAGTTTTCTGATGGTTGGTTATTGGCAGGGTTAGGATACCAAAGCCACGCTGTAGAAACCGAAACCAAGCCATTGGCAAAATGTTGTCCCCTTCATCATGCTTGTTTAGACACTATATACACCATTTCTTGAGGTTGTACTCTACCTACAAGTTCCTAATCAGTGAAGGCCTGATTTTAGGGTCAAAGTGACCAAATAATGCCAATGTCCTGGTTTCTGTCCAGACTGTGAGGCACCCACCTCAATTTGATTTCAATCATACTGAAATCAAGTTATCCAGTTTGATCTGTAGTCAAAAGTAATGCTGGGACATAAAAACTGCCATCGCATGTGAAAACAATTTCAGGTTTGCCCTTTATGAAATTATTCAGCCTGACATGTACTCACCGTGTCACCTGACTCCGACATGACTGACTATTGGATGAAAAAGGAGGGGAATGTTATAATTAAACAGCTTCAGCTAAACTATCTATTTTATTGCAAAACAAAGACACGCATCACTTCACTAACACACATATTGTGCACACGCACTACCGTACAAAAGTTTGGGGTCATTAATATGTATTTGTTTTGAAAGAAATTAATACTTTTATTCAGCAAGTACACGATAAACTAATCAAAATGTTACCATTTTTACTTCAAATAAATGCTGCTGTTTTGAACTGTCTATTAATCAAGGAATCCTGTGGAAAAAAAGTATTTTTGTTTCCTCAAAATTGTTAAGCAGTAAATCTGTTTTCAACATTGATAATAATAAGAAATGTTTCTTGAGCATCAAATCAGCATATCTGAATGATTTCTGAAGGATCATGTGACACTGAAGACTGGAGTAATGATGCTGAAAATTGAGCATTGCATCACAGGAATAAATGACATTTTATAATTTGTAAAAATAGAAAACAGTTGTTTTATATTGTAATAATATTTCACAATATTAGTGATTTTACTGTATTTTGCAGCCTTGGTGAGTGTAAGAGACTCCTTTTAAAGCATTACAAAAATCTTACTAACCCCGAACTCTTGAACAGTAGTGTGCATATATATATATATATATATATATATATATAGATGGATATAAATATTTATATATATTTAAAAAAAAAAAGCACAATTGCTAAAAACAACATCAGTGTAATCACTTACATAAGGCTGTGATCTTTTGCTCACAACTGCGTTTTGAGGTGTGATGGGGTTCTGAAAAAAAAGAAGAAAAAAAAACATCAGGTTCACATCCCAAAATGTAGTACCAATCACATAATATCAAACAGTAAAAGTACTGATCAAATAAACAAGTGTGTGCATCATGTACTATGTACCCCTGTCCTACAATCTACAATTTATCTAATACTATTCTCTACATCTCTACATCGGTCTCTACATTCTCTACTACTCTATATCTGTCAGTCCCACTATCTGTCAGTTTTCAGGCTACTTTAATGCAAATGCAAAAATGTTCTTAAAATGTTTGGAACATTTAAAATTTTAATTAAAATTTAAAAAAGCAAGTTACCTTACTTGCTGAACTGGGAATAAACCCAATGGCCTGAATTTGAACCTTCCCTGATATGGCCAGTGTGTCCACCTTCTTGAGCTCTAACCTGTGCCTGTACTCCAGCAGATGAGAGCCGTTTACTGCCACCTGGAGGCAATAAAACAAAGTATATCCTTATTTCAAAAACAACAAGTAATTTGTAAAATCACAAAACATTTTCCTCTTCTTATGTAGGACAAACAAACTCATGCTTGGCAGTGCCATCAACTGAAAGTATGTGAATTACAAACACAACAGGAAATGACTTGCTGACATCACAGCTCTTATTGGCTAAGAACAACTTATCTAAAATCTAAAAAGTCCATTAACTCTAATATCATATGTAATGTGTGAGAATAAAGTACAATCTCTACAGAATTATATAGAGCCCCTAAAAGGACAGTGATGGACATAATATGAGATGGGAGTAAAAATTTAATTTCAATGCTTTTGTGTTTGGTCGTGAAAATGTTGCATTCCCCCAAGACAGTTAGCATTCACAAATATTTTGCGTTCTCTTAAAAACTTTCCTAAAGAAACTTTTCTCTTTTTTCGCAAAACTTTTGCATTTTCTCGAGAAACTCCCGCAAAAGTATTATGTTCATCGAGAAACTGTTCTCTTGCAAAATATATGAAAGTTATATGAAGTTATTATATATAGTTTTTCCTTCCATCTCATTATTTCTATCACCAGTTATGGCTAACCCTAATGAAAAGTTTTGCAAGTGAAGACAAATTTCCTTGAAAAAAGTTTTGCAAAGTATCTATTTTTTCTTTCCATCTTATTTTTTCCCCATTACGACATCCTTTTAGAATTATATGAATTATTATTTATCATGTCTTTATTTGACTGAAAGGAGACAAGACAGATCTTAAGAGTTAAACTCCATTGACCTCCTTAAACTGAAATATTAGATACACTGCATTAGGTACAAAAGCAGCAGTATGCATCTATTTCATCTGTAACAAATAACATGCAGTATCTGTTTTTGCTAAGCTTACATCTCTGTACCACTATGAACATTTTTTAATTCTCCCCTAACACCTACTCTTGTCTACATTCAAGGTGTTTGTCATCTCAAACAAACAATTCTAATATTTTAGAGCCACAGAGCCACCGTTTATACACTTTGGGGGACAGCTAACCTGCTGCATATTAAGGAGAAAATATTTTAAAGTAAGTGATTTCTGAGAAACACTGTTGATATCTGAAATCAACCCACACAAACACACCCCACCCTTCATTGCTCCACCCCCAAAATGCAATGCAAGAGTGGACATCTCTTTATCATAGTTAAAGCGAAGATGACAAACAAACAAGAAGGAAAAACATACAATACACAAGAGTATATACAAGCAAGAGTTAGTTGTTAGTCACCAGCAGCACACCAGCTCCAGACAAACAATGACACTCAAAACTGTCCTGTTACTATAGCTAATATTACAACAACAGCATATCTCGGTTCTGTGAAACACAGCAAAGCCAATGTTACTCACGTAAGGAGCAGAAACAACGCAACCTTGGCGTCCATTTTCAGGCCTTCCTGCTTAGGTCTCTCCTGTGCTGGAAAGCTTTTCTAATATTAACGTGGGTCCTAAAGCTCTTGCCTTATCTTAACCCTTCTTTTTCCAGTGATATTCTTCTGACTTTTCTCTTTTGTAATGTCTCTCAGCCATCTCTCTTTTTACAGTCTTTCTTCAAATCTGCCTCTTGCTCACTCTCTCTCTCCTCCCCTATCAGGAGTGGATATGCCCCTGACTGCTGATTGGCTACAAATGTGTTGTGCTGCTCGGTCCACTCCACTTTCAACAGCGTTTATCAGAAGAAATCAATTACTGCACCTTTAATTTCCACAAATGACACAATTCACCAATAACTTTATAAAGTCACTAATGTTGTATCATTTCAAACAAGAGAATGAGATTAAAGTTGACATTGTATGGCTCCAGAGATATTTCCAGAGATAAGTAATAAAACTCAAGTTTATAACCTTGAACAAATCTTTCTGTACGAGTATGATGATCTCAAAGGCAGCGCCGTGCCTGAAGGGCATCAGGTAGTGGATCTCCTCTTTTCCCCAGCGCTCCTTCTGCAGCGTGTTACAGACGATGTAGGGAGAGCGCTTGAAGCGAGGATTAAAATGAAAAGCCACATCTGCCCGTGGCTTCATGCTGCTCCCGCAGGTCAGGTCAACCTGAAATCTGCAAGACAATTTACTGCTTCTCACTGTTTGGACCATGCTGTCATCATTTATTTTTACTACTTTTTTAATTAATAGATTTTATTGTTTTACTCCTGTTCTTAACATATGACAATTATTGACGATCTAAACAACAATTTCAGTCATTTATGTGTAAAAATTATTTCTACATTTTTTCATTTCACAAACTGTTCCTCATTTGTGCCATCATTTTCAACATTTTTACCACTACTAAAGTTTTTTGAACGTTACTGTACTTGGTTACCACAGTGTAAATAATAAATTATAACTACCCCCTTCACCTCAAATGTTACAGGACTACATCAAGTACTTTCTGTTTAGTGACTGCAGTGACATTTAAGATGGAAAGAAAGGATCGATTTAATATGAAGCCAAATCGAGGCTTTTAAGTTCTCACCTGTCGGAATCACTAGGTACACTGCCCTGAATGAGCACCATCTCTCCAGGTTGAAGTCCGCCCAGGATGGTACCAGCATAAGGAATCGTCTACAGGCAGAAATTGGAACCATAAGACACACTGACTCAGTTTTCCCTACCTAATAAGTCTACAAGATACAATTAACCATTTACGCTTTCAAAAACAGATAAACAGTTAAAGTCTAAATTAACTTGTCAGTCTACGTAGTCGAACCATAAGCAAAAAGTATACGTAGAGTAAAGCTTACTGGATTCATTACTGTTTGTTTCGCACTTGCGACAGACATATTGGCGATGCTGTTCAGAAAGTCTCTTTATATGCTGTTTTACGAGTTAATCACCAGCTGAGAAAGAAAATATAAACGCATTCTGCACTTTCACTTCCGTATGTGTGAATGACGCGTTCAGTGACCAATCAAAGCGCAATATGAGCGCGACGCGTTCATTGACCAATCAATGCGCTATATGAGCGCGACGCGTTCAGTGAACAATCAATGCGCTATATGAGCGCAACGCATCCAGTGACCAAGCAATGCGCGTTATGAGCGCGACGCATCCAGTGACCAATCAATTGCGATTTAAGCAGGATGCGTTCAAAGTTTCGCGTAAATGTGGGCGTCTCAGGCTGAGACTATTTGGCTAATCAGAGCGCAGTATATTTACTGACCAATCACGACTCTATGTTTAACTTGACATTTGGTGCGCTTTTTCTTTCGATAGGGAATATTTCTGTTCCAGCTGAAATACTTAATACAAATGAAATAATGTTAGATATTTGCATACATTGTTCTTGAATTAATTAGCTCAGTTTTACCTCATGCATGTCTGTATAAACTAGAACAATGACAAGAAAGGAGTTTCACTTGAAGTTCAGTCGGAGCACATGACACGGAAGTAGCTGCAAATCATAAACATCCTCATGACAGACTTCAGTAGCAGTTTATAATCATCCATCAAAACATGCAGACATACACTCTGCTGTTCATAATCTCCTGCATTCTTGGGTGCTCTGCTCAGTTTTATGTTATAGATGATCGGAATGGATTAGGGAGAGAATTTGATGGAATAGGTGGATTAAGCGGAGGAGGAGTAAGTTATGTTCACTTTTAAAAGTCAGTTTGCTGCTTGCGAAAATGTTGATAGTTGTGTCAGTTGTTGCGGTTGACAAAGTGTCGCTTTTGTTTTCAGGCCACTTCGCGACTTCTTGTCAACTATGAAGAACCGTATCGGAGTCAGATATTGGATTTCTTATTCAAGGTATTGGGTCACATGAGCTACAGATGTGTGGTATTTAATGATGGGCATGTATTGATAACTGAATGTGTCATTATGTTGTGGGCTTGGTTTTATTCAGCCCAACTTTGGAGCTTCACTTCACATCTTAAAGGTAGAAATAGGAGGCGACGGTCAAACCACAGGTAATCAAAAGTGTCTATATGTTGTCTGTCTGTCTGTCTTGTCCGGATCTTTTAATTCATTCATTAATGCATTAAAAGTGGAATTCATACATTCAAAAACCTAGAACACACCTTTTCTATAATGAGTAAGTTTTTGGTTTCTGATTTAAAATTAGTTCAGGTGGAGCATAAAATAAATGGTAGGGTGATACAACTGTCTTTATATCATAATGAAGAGAAAAGGCTAATTAAAAGAATGACATTCCTGAGAAAAAAAACCCTAAGAATTTTGGCATAATATTTTGTTATTTCATAGAAAACAATAGTTTAACTTTGCTGTTTTTTTGAAAAACGGTTGTAGGTTATTCAGAGTCATATGATGTGAGTCATGTGGTACAACATGAAAAAAAACAAAACAGGAAATGACACGTTAAAGTTGTACTCTGAAATTATTTTAAAACTTTTTCTTTTCATTTCTTAAATAACTATTAAGATGTGTATACTATTTAAGAAACAGAGCATCTTTTTACACTAAGTGCAAATAGCCTGCCTAGTTAGCAAAGGCTTTTTAAATTAAAGGTGCAATATGTAATATTTTTGCAGTAAAATATCCAAAAACCACTAGGCCAGTGTTATATATTTTGTTCACTTGAGTACTTACAATATCCCAAATGTTTCCAACTATTTGTAAATTGTGAGAAAATTGCAATTTTAACCAAGGCTCCGGGATGTGTGAGGAGTCGCCTGTCAATTGCGTCATAATCGCGTTAACCCTCGGTCTGCCTCAGTTTCCGGTTTTATTTTGTAGAAACCATGGAAACACCAAAGACGCTTTAATATATTACACTTTTTAATAGACAAGGCAACAACTGTTTTGATATATTTATAGACAGAAAACTAATTGTTGTTATATAGCTCAACACGTTTAGTCTTATTGTTTAAATCTAATTTTCTTGATTTTTTTGCGAGTAACATGCTTTACCATGCCTTAGAGAAAAACACTATTTTGTCAAGTAGCTACCATAGCATAATCAGATGCAGCTTTATTTTTAGTAACAGTAATACAGAATTTTCTCCATCATACATTTTAAAATGAATTGCATGCCATTTATCAACACAAGCCATCCAGCATTTAATATGATATTCAAAATCGATCTAGCTTACTGCAGTGTGTCTCAAACAAGTGTCTCACAGCAGCCGCCGAGCGAACGCACAGAGTAACGTTATAACATAATTTTCAACACTCTCAAATGTATCTAATATAATAAACAGAGCTG
Organism: Ctenopharyngodon idella; assembly: GCF_019924925.1. Lineage (NCBI taxonomy): Eukaryota > Metazoa > Chordata > Actinopteri > Cypriniformes > Xenocyprididae > Ctenopharyngodon > Ctenopharyngodon idella. The sequence continues at coordinate 9,720,264 of NC_067239.1, read as the reverse complement.
TGTTACTTCATACTCATGACCGGAAAAGCGGAAGCGGCGCCAGCGACTATGGCATAATAAAAGTTCCGCTGCTCGTGAGGCGTGTGTTGCGCAGTTGCTCCAGCGGCCTCGTTCAGCTCCCACAACACTCGGTCCTGCTCTGCTTCATACTACAATAACGTTAATAATCGCATTCATGAACATGATTTCTTCCCGAGTCCTATCCCTATTCTTTTGCACCGTCCGTTGAGGTGAAGACCACATGTCCCAAGATTCCGCGCTCAAACTTGGCGTCATCAAGCTACGCCTTTGTTTTGAATAGGCCTCTAGCGACCTCTAGCGGACAAAATTTTTACATATTGCACCTTTAACTCCACCAATGTCTAGTTGAGCCAAACAAAATTACAAAAGAAGCCCATCCAGGAAAGCAGCAGTGGGCTGGATAGTAAGGACAGTGGAGTTCAATGGAGCACTTAATGCAGCCGATCTGAGTTTGAATATACCCTTTTCTGATACATATCAGATTAGGAGGTGTTTTGGTAACACCTTTTTTTTTTTAACAGTGTCTTTGTTATATGTTACATGTACTTGCATAATTGCATGCAACTAACCCTAAACCAAACCCAATTTCTTACCCTATATTTATGTAGTTAATTAATATTACTCAGTACTTATATGTATAATTACACTAAGTATTCTAAAAGTGTAATTTAAGTGCCTAAAAGTTATTTAATAGACATAATTAAAATTAAATGTGGTGTCTTCGCATTAATCGGAAGGGCAGCGACCGCAGTGCATGCAGCTCATTTTGTTACCATGCTGTTGATACCGTGGCTCCATTCCTGGGACTTCAAGGACATATTTACTGATTAGGAGGTACAATATGGATAAGGATACGTTTAGGTGTGGGCTTTATAGAGAAAGGGATAAGTAAGTTAATGATAAGGAAGCATCCATTTATGATTTTAATAAATATAATCACACAGTATACTGCATATGTTGTTATTATTACATATTGGTTTATAATGTACTACACTGAGGTACAAATAGTATCTGCCACTTTTGCACAAAGTATAAATAGCATCTATTAACACGTGCAAAGAAAATGCTGCTTTTTTCACTTAGTGTGAATGGCATTTAACACTGTTTGCACTTAGCAAATAGCCTCTGCATTATGTAGGCTATATACTTTTTTTTTTTTTTTTATAAATAAGAACATTTTAATAATAATAATGCATTTTATTTTGTTTAGTGCCTTTAAAGCAGCTTCTCAAGGCAAAAAGCATAACACATACAAAAAACAAACTGAAGTACAAAAAAGGTAAAAAAACAATTAAGAAAAAACTATCCTAAAAATGTGTTTTTAGATGAGATTTAAAAACTGATTGCAAACATGTCTGTAGGTCAGCCAAAAGACAAGCTTGAGAGAAGAGCAAATGACGCTTGGGAGACCAGACCATGCTATGCCTTATATGTGAGCATAAGGATTTTAAAATTAACGCAGAACCTGACCGGGAGACAGTGCAGGGACTTCAAAATAAGATAATGTTCATTTAACCTGACTCCAGTCAGGATCCTAGCAGCTGAATTTTGCACACATTGCAATTTGTTGAGTGTGGTTTTAGAGACCTCAGCAAAATGTGCATTGCAGTAGTTAATGTGTGAAAAACAAAACAAAAGTATTGATAAGCCTTTCAGTGACAGGAAAGGATAGCATAGGGCGTAGTCTAGCAATATTTCTGAGACAAATAAGGAATTCTTAACAGTATATTGCATGTGTGGATCAAAAGACAAACTCGAGTCAAATATAACTCCTACATTTTTTAATTCAGTTTGGAACTCCAAAACAGTGCCATCCACGTTTAGAATTAGTGAACCAGCTTTTTGAAGCTGATGAGGAGAGTCAATGAGCAAAACCTGTCTTTTTACTATTAAGACAGACAATTTTTGTGTCATCCATTTTTTTTATCTCAGAAATGCAGTGTGAGAGAAAAGGAACATCCACATTTTAGAGTGGATATAAATCTAAATATCGTCTGCATTGAAGTGATCATTAAGCCTGAGTGATCTTAGAAATCCAAGAGGAAATATATAAATGCTAAAAAGTAAGGGGCCTAAAACTGATCCCTGAGGGACACCAGTAGGGACAGAGCCAGTTTCAGACCTGAAAACACTCATAAAAACAAACTGGCAGTGATCAGAGAGATAAGATCTTCTAAACCAGGTTAAAACAGGTATTTACCTTCCCTAATCTGCATTCCCACGACATTGATTACATTGCTTGAGATCGGACTATTGGTAGTAGCCTTGCGGCTTCTCTGCTCGTTTGCATAAAGTTGAGCTCAGTTTAACATTGTTGCATAACCAGTGGACACTGACACTCATGTTGCTGTAAATCACCAATTCTCATAGTAAATAATTTATGCTGTCCAGTGTCTTTGACAAATATAATGTAAAAATGTTTTTACACTTAATTATAAAAATATTTTACAATTCATTTTAGCCTGAAACAAACCGTTGTACAATGCCCAGTCTCAGCAATTTAGGTTTTCCAGAAACACAATTAAGAATCCAAATTTGGATTAGTACAGGTAAAGGTTACTTACTATTTTCTTTTGTTTGTTTGACAGATGGGACAGAACCCTCTCACATGCACAGTAAGGATGAAGGGAACTTTTTCCGTGGATATGAGTGGTGGCTTATGAAAGAAGCCAAGAAGAGAAATCCAAACATCAAGCTGATTGGTAATCGATTTGTTCCATATTGCATTTGACATTTATATTATAAGGACAGAAATAATATAGAGAAGATCACTGATATTTGACTTGATTCAATGCTTTGATTTTGAAGGTCTTCCCTGGGCATTTCCGGGATGGATTGGATATGGAACCCAATGGCCTTACTTCTTTCCAAATGTTACTGCCAACTATATTATTACATGGATCATGGGAGCAAAGCAGCATCATAACCTTGACATTGATTACATTGGGGTATGTATGCTCTAGCTTATAATTATGATTTCTGTTACTGATCTCTGTTTTAGAGGGAACATTTATTTGAACGTGTTTATATATATTTTTTGATATAGATATGGAATGAAAAAAGATGTGATCCAACATACATTAAGGTAAAAAAAAAAAAATAGTAATTTTAGTTCCAACAGCCTAACTACATTGGCAATAAGATCATCAATATTTCAGTCAGTCCAAATATGTCTTTCTGTCATTTACATAGGTGCTGAGAGATATTTTGGACAGAGCTGGTTTTTCAAATATCGGCATCATTGCTGCAGACGGAGACTGGTCCATTGCAGCTGCCATGCTGAAGGATCCATATCTGAATGATGCTATTGAGGTGATAGGGTGAGCAGTTTGGTACCTTTGGCCTTAAAACCCCATATAATCAACCAACTAGCTGAGTTATTTAGTGTAAACTAAAGTGCAGTTAGAATTTACAGTCTTTATAGTGTCCACTATCCAGGCACCAACACGGTGAAGGAAGCTCTGTGGACGGGGAGGAAGCTTTGGTCGTCTGAAGATTACAGCACCTTCAATGACGACATTGGTGCTGGATGCTGGGCTCGCATTTTAAACCAGAACTACGTGAACGGCAGAATGACCTCGTGAGCTGTTTTCAGAAACCTTTCGCTAGCTCTGCAATACACATCCATATGCTGATGTGCTCAGAGATGGACTGCTTTGTTTTAGGACTATATCCTGGAATTTGATAGCAAGTTACTACGAGAATCTGTCCTTTGGTGGAGATGGGCTGATGACAGCGGAGGAGCCCTGGAGTGGACATTATGTAGTGGAATCTCCGATATGGATGGCTGGTAAGATGTTTCTAATATTCACCTACACATGCTGCTATATAAGTTGTGAATAACATCTTCAGTCTGGCCAATTTTGGGTACAACCTCTCAAAGCTTCTATTTCAATTTTTGGAAAAAAATTATTTTCAAAATTGCCCTGATGTTTTCATGTTTATATCTATATTTTTAAAAAAAAACTGGGTACAATGAGATGACAATATTTAACCTTCAACCATCGAACAGGAAAAAGGAAATTTAAAAGGAAATTTAAAGATGTAAAAGCATTAACAAATTACGACAACAGACCAGAGCGAGAGAGCAAGTGCACGCCCATCAACGCGCGTTCGGGTTTACAGAAGTCGTCGGCAGCGCTGCACAGGTCACAGGACTTCACGAAATCAACAATGTCAACAATGAGTACATTTTTGTGCTCACGCAATACATTTATGCGCTCTCTACTTTTGTTATTAAAAAACCATAGAAACTGATAGTTGCAATCACTTTTTATTGGTTAAAATGAATGGAGAATATCTCATGTTTTTCTGTGGCTGCTCGAGCCCTCAGGATCGGTACTTAGGGTTTCATAAACAAGGCCCAGTTCCACACTGGATTTACAGATCGTTTGAAACTGAAAGATGGAGCGGTCACAGCGGTAATGATCCCGGTCATGAGTCGGAACCGCAGGTGGTGAGTAAAACAGCTTCAAATGTCTGTTTTGTTGGCAATAGGCGTCTAAGTGCATATAATGTAAACAACACGAACGTAGTAAATTCATAAATTCGTTATTCATCATTCACTATATGCTATATTCATTATAGTGATTCAAAAGTTATCAAGGGATAATGCGATGGTGTATTGTGTGTGTTTAAATACATCTGTTTAGCTGACCATTGACAGCTTGCAGACGATCACTACGCAAAAGCTGCGCATGCTCGTGATAGCTCGTCTGCGCTCATACGTCACGCCTCCAGGCGCTCAGCTGTTTTCGGAAATACGCGGTACAGCGTATGTATCTTTTATAAATATGATAAAACTAAAGACTTTTTGGAGATATGAAGCATGCACTACTACTCTAAAGGTATTTAGAGTAAGATTAACATGAGATTGGCAGAAACTGTGTGTGATAACCCCCCCTTTACCTGAAACATTGAATAATAATATTTCAAAGTGATTTCTGTCATTTTGACAGATAATAAATGTTGTATTTACCTGCTTTAGAAACATTCCAGCAAACACTAGGATTATAAATGAAAAGGGGAGACAATTACATTTTAAAGCAAATCTGTGAAAACAAACCTGGAAAGAGACGTGAGGATTTGGGGAGAAAAACGTGAGATTCTTAGTGCATTCCAGTGAATTATTAATGGGATTTATTGTAAATTAAATAGGGTGAGCAGACCACAAATGTGCAGTATATGTTGTCTTTTTCATATTGTTACAGAGGAATACAAAGGGAAAAAATAAACTATTCAGGAGGAAAAGAAAGCAGCGACTGAAGAGCTCTTAGATGAGCTCTAGATATTCTTGTCACACTAAAATACCAAGCATTACATCCTGACATCTGAAAATAGAACATTAAGGAAATTTTACAGCATATAAGGTATATTTATTAGGATAAGGATTATTTGTAGTACAACCTTATGATTTGAAATTTGTTCTGTCTTTCTGAGTGGAAGTTCCCCAAACCGGAAGTGCCTCTCATAATCTAAAGCACTGTAGGCTAGTTAGGAAAAAGGTGGATAAGCATCCCTTTCTCAAGCATCCAAATTACTGCCACTTCCCATTTGTCATTCTTTTCCAGATAATGGAATGGTATAGATACAGGAATAAGTGAGTAGAATGAAATAACTTAAATTTCAAGACAAGTCACCTTTATTTATATAGCGCTTTATATAATACAGTTTGTTTCAAAGCAGCTTCACTGCGATAAACAAGAAAATAATGACCAATGATGCAAACTTCATCATATATGAGACAAAATGTGCTGTAAAGCAGCTCTAAAAAGACAACAGTGTCATTATTCAACTTTAAAGTTCATTAAATTATGAAATCAGTTCAATTCAGCTATACGCTGCTCTACAGTAGACAATATTGTTGTTATTCACTTTGAGTCAGTTTAGTATTGATTCCGTTCAATAACAGTGTTGATGCTGCAAATTCTTTCAATTATGAAACGTCAAAGTCAAAACGGCTATAAAGCAGCTCTGCAGAAAACAGAGGTGTCATCATCATTCAAGTGTTGTTCTCATCTAATAGTGTCATTACTATCAAATCGATAATGTTACTGAATATGAAGTGTCTTATAAACCCCAACTAACAAGCCAAAGGTGACAGTGGCAAGAAAACCATCAGGTGACAGAAATGTTCTCCTCAAAATGAAAATTATTTACTCACCCACATGTTGTTCCAAACCCATTAGACTTTGTTCATCTTTGAAACACAAGATATTCTTACTGATACCTGATAGATTTCAGTCCCTCTATTGAAAGTCAATTCCACCAAAACTTTTAAAGCTTCAAAAAGTTTATAAAGATATTGTAAAAGTAATTCAAACTGTATGAATCAGGCAGTTTAATCTAAAGTCTAAAGACACACGGTTCCTTTATATTATGAACAGATTTCATTCAGGCTTTTATTTACATCAATGCAAATACATAGCGCACATCATGTATGGTAAAAGGAATCCCAAGCATACATGCTTGATGTGCGAGAACAAACCTCATTGGTTAACACAGAAGCTGAAATGTGCTTGAGTGGCTCAGAAGAACAAACCTCACTGGTTCTCACGCACCAAGTAAGCCTGTGGGACTGAGAATGGGTTGTTGTAGCAGATGAATGTCAGTTATTTCCTTGATGAGTGTTGAATTTTGTTTCTTTTTTCTTTTAAGAATTTCTTTTATTTCTTTTCCTGTAGCACACACAACTCAATTTACACAGCCAGGTTGGTTTTATCTACAGACGGTGGGGAATCTCACCAGTGGAGGAAGTTATGTGGCTTTAACAGACCGTAAAGGGAACCTAACAATTGTTATTGAAACCATGGTGGGTGCTTAGTTATTTTCTTAGGTCTTGTGAAGGTCACAAGTTTTAGTGAATCATTTATCTGACCTCTGCACAATATGAACTCCTTCCTATCTCCTTTTGTAGACACACAATCACTCTCAGTGCATTCGTCCTCCTCTACCGTACTTTGACGTCTCTCCTCAGATGGTCACATTTCGGCTCAAAGGCTCTTTTGTAAGTGCAGTTCTGTCTGTTCTTGATATCTCTATTCATTTATTTCTTAACCTTAAGGCTTAATTTTATGTTTTATGCTTTCAACTTTTTCAGGCACATCTCACTGACCTTCAACTGTGGTACTCAAAATTGGATTTTGAGACCAAAAAAGATACACTCTTTGAGCTGAGAAGTCCTATTAAGGTATACTTCAATCAGTCCATGTTTGATGTCTCAACACTTTGCAGAATTGGCAGTAAAGGAACCGTCCTGTTTCCACAGGTCCATAATGGTTCCTTCACCTTAAAACTGGATGTTGATGAGGTTTACACAATCACAACAGTCACCACTGGAGAAAGAGGCTTCTACCCAGAGCCCCCCAAATCCCGCCCGTTTCCGAAGAAATACTCTGATGATTTCACAATTGGTAAGGAATATTAGTGTCAACAGGAAACAACTGGCGTTGACTCAACTGAGAATTGACTCAACTGTCAATTCCTAACAGCATTTCTTTTCATTCCAAGATGACCCTCCATTTTCTGAGGCTCCGTATTTTGCTGATCAAACTGGCGTGTTTGAGTACTTCAGAAACAGCACAGATAATGGCTCACACGCCTTTACCTTACGGCAGGTGATCACTGAACGGCCCGTCACCTGGGCTAGAGATGCCGACCAGACCATCAGCATCATAGGGGACTACAGTTGGTATGTTTGTCCTCGGAACTGTGATATTTTGATGAGCCAGCGAAACAAGGGTGGAACACACTTTACTCATACTTGCATCATCACAACATTTTATTTGTAACATTATGGTCAATCGATCTTCCTCAGGCTTACAACATACAAGTATCAGTAAATTTAAAATCTTACAGCTGTTAATAATGAAAATAGTCACAACTCTAATTACTCAGTCAATATAGAAGAAAATGAGAAAAGAAAGTTCAAATACCTCTTACAAATTATCAAAAAGTTTATCAATTGAAGTTTATCCTGTAGAATTTTAAAATATTGTTCAAGACACAAATAGATCTGCATTACAAAAATATATACCATTAAAGGGTTAGTTCACCCAAAAATACTCACCCTCGTGTCGTTTCATAGACTTTCGTTCATCTTCGTAACACAAATTAAGATATTTTTAATAAAATTGGAGCCAGTTCTGTACTAATCCTTATGTATCAAGAGGTTTAGTCCAAATTTTCTGAAGAGACAGGATCACTTTATATGATGAACAGATTGAATTTAGTCTTTTATTCACATGTAACATTGAACATAAACAGAAGCTCAACCGAACCTGCTTGACACGTGAGAACCTCTGTGGTTTTTGTGGAAGCTCAAACATGCTGCGTAACACATGGGAATGAACCTCATTGGTTTTTGCCTGTCAAGTGAACATGCTTGAACTTCCGTTAATCATAACTGATGTGTGCATTGATGAATGTTTATATGTGAATAAAAGCCTAAATTAAATCTGTTAAATGTATAAAGTGATTGTGTCTCTTCCGAAAATTTGGACTAAACCGCTCAAGCCATATGGATTATTACAATCTCTTTATTAACTTTTTTAAGTGTCAAAGTGGTAAATGTGTAGTTGTCATTGGAGGGACAGATGTATTCATTTGTGTTTCGAAGATGAGTGAAAGACTTACGGGGTTGGAACGACCATGTCTTTCAAGATATTTTATGAGATGTTTTACATAATAGTTCAGTTTTATAGTAAATGAGATTGATTAATTCTGCCTCATAATTAACCAAATGTGACCAAACTTTACTCTTGTGTAACTAGGACAGACATCAATGTGTCCTGTGAGGTCCTCATTGAGACTCCCGTCACTGGAGGTGTGTTCCTGGCAGCCAGGGTTGATCAAGGTGGAGAATCCGTCAGAGAAGCAAAGGGTGTCTTTTATTGGCTTTATGCAAATGGAACCTATAAAGTGACAAATGACATAGGTAACAATTTTATGTTTCCATTTCTTTAAATATTTTAAATACAATGTGTTCATGTTTGGTTATATCATTCTAAACCGGGTTTGAAATTAAGTTTTCACTCACCAGCCAATTTTTAAGGTACAGCATAAAGTTACAGGCTATTCAGAATTTCTTCTAGCCAAAACAAAAATATTAGAAATAAACCAGATTATCAAAATTACAGCCAACACCATGTCTACACCATGGCGTAACTGCTAGAAGCTGTCCACACTGTATGCGACGAAGTGACTGTTGCAAATATATTTGTTCTTCTTGTCAGAAGTAGCTCAGTATCGACGATAGATATTGTCTGATGGCTGATGCCTTTGACGATATCAAAACAATAATTGGCTTGTTTTCCCATTAATGTATTTTGTGCTTTTTCGAATATTACCTTTCATGCAGTGTGTAATACAGCTGTCTGTGAATGTAAACAGTCTGCAAAGTTTACATCTTTTGTACACTTTTTTTTTTTTTTCGCATCTTTTGCGTATGCAGGTCAGTTCAGGATTGTGACCTGTTCAGACTTTAATCTGATATTGGCCACAAAATAATGTGAACCGCCAAAAAAAATGAAAAAAGAAAGAAAAGAAAAAACTCAGATCTGAGCAATAAATCAGAATTGAGCACTGTGAACATAACCTAAGGCTATGTTAACACTGTCAGTCCAAATCTGATTATTTGTGTATCCAATTGGAATCTGATCTAAATTAATTATGACTGTCCACACTGTGTATCACGACTGTTCGGATCTAATTTGTATGTCCATGGTGTTCTTTTGTTGCCCAAAATATCTGCATTTGTTTCTATGCCAATGATGATGCATTGGTAGGCATACACTAAAAACAACAACAACCACAACATGGAGGGGTTTGCAATACAGATGTTGTCTTATTTACAACATTACAAGGTGTAACCGCCACATGCTGGACTACTGAATCTTATAAGGCAGCGGCAGAAACGTAGGAGGCTGGTTTTATTCTGTGCTGTCATCTCCACCGGTCTCACAACATGTCTCCTATATTGTCATTTTCCTATGCAATGCAACATTTTTCTTTATCACCAACTCCATCTTTGCTTGAAAAGTAAAGTAAATTAATGATCAAGTAAGTTAACTATTGCTCCCCCCACCCCACGATAATATTGTGTATTGGCAATCTCACAGGCTGACGATATGACCAGTGTTGGGGGTAACTCAAGTAACGCAAGTTACATAATGAGATTACTTTTTCCAAGTAGCTTTTTACAGGAAAATATCAGTTACTTTTTCAAATAAGTAGCGCAAGCTACTTTGTTTTCCCATTTATTAACTGACTAAGTGCAGAGGCATTGTGTGAGCTGTGTGTAAACATGGTGTTTAGACTAAATGTGACCATGCATTTACTCGTCTCACTTGCACAAAGTGAGTCAGTATTTCTCAAAATGAATAAAAACAGTGAAATGCAAACTCAGAATATTATGCAAACCTGCACTAATTAAATGTTAAATAACACAAATATACTTTATGTACTTTATTCACTTTATTAAAGGTGCGGTAAGTAGATTTTGAACAACGCTGTTGGACATTAATATTTGAAATCAGCCCAAACAAACCCGCTTTTCTAATATAAATGCGGGTCCTAAAGCACTTGCACAGTCATAAACCTTCATTCCTCTTTTATATTGTGTCCCATCTCTCGTTCTACAGTTTTTTTTGTTTTTTTTCCCCCTTATTTTCAAATCTCCCTCTTGCTCATTCTCTCTCCTCGACCATCCTATGCCCCTAATGCTGATTGGTTAGACGTTTGTTGTTGGTGTCTGCCCGACTAACTTCCAAAAAGTGTTCTTGAAATTCTACTGAGTCCACCTTTAACTAATGTCTTTGCTGCCAAACGTCGATGGTCCAATTCAACCATACTAATAAGCAAAAATGACATTAGATAAACATCACATTTGTGTTTCATTTTTTGTCTTTATTGTTGAAGAGTGCTGAACTTTCTTGCCTGAGCTGTGCCCTCTACTGTACAGGCGAATTTGCATTTCCATACATTTTTAGGGAGTAATGCAATATTTTAATGCATTCCTTGTAAAAGTAACTTTCCCCAACACTGGATATGACTATGGAGAATATCGCACAGCACATCGGTGGCAATGGTTTCTATGATCCCACATCAAATTTGGCTGAGAAATTGCCCCTAAAAGATCATTATTGTGTTAAATGAGAAAAGCATTTACAAAGCAACCATAGACATTTACAAAAAGTAGCTTTAGAAATAAATATTTTATTTGATTCAACAAAGAATTTATTACACACAAACTTTAAGGCTTCAATGGCCATGTTTTTTTGAAGCTGCATCTGAATTGGTATTTTTAGATATATTTACAGACCAAAACATGGATACCTGATATCTTGAATTTTAGGGGCATATAACTGCATTCTATAGGCTCCATCACACAGTGAGTTGTTGCCCTGCATCATGTTTGTCACCAATCAAGTATATGAAATGTAAGATGACATACGTAGGTCTAGGGCGGGTGCGTTAAAATATTAATTTAATGCATTAAATCGACAGACCTAATTGTGACTGATCTTTGTTTTTCACACTAAAGGTGGAAAGAGAGTTCTTGCTGAAGGGCTGTCGGGAACAAGGGCAGGTGTATGGTATACCTTAACCCTTAGTGTCAAGGTAACATATACACACATATGTGCAACCTTTTAACTATTTATTATGTCTTTGTTCTTAAATGTGCATCTTTTGGTCTGCAGGGATATTTTGCCTCAGGGATGCTGAATGGCTATCCACTGTGGAAGAACGCTGTTGTTCTCGAACCTAAGAATGGCTGGGCTGCACTAGGAACTTTCTCTTTTGAATATGCACAGTTTGATAATTTTGAAGTAAATGCAGATTGATTTCCACTTACTTTGATGGGTGCATTCACGCCATGTCGGAATTACTGTAACTATGAGATTCTGACTTGAAAAAGCTTCAAGTCATTGTAGAACTCTTAATTACAAAAAGAGCTCTGACTTGTACCATGTGACCACTGCCACCTAACTACTGCAGATTCATTTTCCCGTCGATAATGTTGCCATATAAACGTATAATTCTGAGGATGTGAACATAAGTTGTCATCCTGTAATTACAGTAATTATGACATGGCGCGAATTCAGCATTTTGCTGCATTGACACCTTTCACCATGTTTCTTCGGGTTTCTTCAAAATGTCTTAATTTTGGTGCAAAAATAACACTGTGAGGAATTATTATTTTATTTTATTTGGTGATTTGCCTTTTTACTGGAATGATTGGCTTTATTTTTAGGATTTATAAATGCGGAATCTGTGTGTGAGATGTTGATCTTCAAAAAGGGACATTCTGTGCCAATTAACTGGGCTGTTTGTCAAAGTAGTCAGTGAATGACATGCACTACCAGTTTAAAGTCTGAACTTATTTGATCGAATTGGTTTCACATGATTTTAAAAATCTTATCTTTACACAATTAAAATTGAAAAAAAAAAATTGTTTGAATAGAAACGACTCTATACTGTAAACAATACTATTTAAACATAAAATGATAAGAGACCTGACTTAGACAAGAGCAGTCTAGACAATGTGCATAGAGATGATATATGTTCTAATCTAGACAATTTACCAAAAAGTAGGTAATTTTACCTTATTTCAACCTAAAAATGATGGGATAATGCATAACTTAAAAAATGATGAAATGATTCTGAATAAACTTGTATCATTAATGATCATTTATCATGTCACAAGCACTTACATGCCGACTTTACCTCTGTATGAAATAACAGCTGTATTACACTTACATTAAATGTTTTTGGCATTAGATATGTTTGTTTAAATTTGATTAAAAAAATGGTTATTTGGTTTTGTCTGATATAAGTTATTGCCATGAGGCATACGCAATGTATTATTTTTCTGGCTATTATTTTTTCTGTTGTAAATGTTTTGTAGTACGGAGCCCCTAAATGGACATGGTGAAGAAAAAAAGATGGTTGAGTTTGCTTCCAAAATGTTTGCGGTCCCCTGAGAAACATTGCGTTTGCTCGCAAAACCATTGCGTTATATCGCAAAACATTGCGTTCCCCAGAAAAAACTTTGTGCTTGCAAAAAACACAAAAGTTCAGAGCGAATGCAAAGTTTCTCCGGGGAACGCAAATGTTTTGCGAGGGAACGCAATGGTTTTGCAAGCAAACGCTACATTTCTCAGGGGAACGCAAACATTTTGCAAGCGAACTCAATGTTTCTTGGGGGAAAGCAATATATTTGTGAGAGAACGCAAAATGGTGGTGGAAAAAAAACTAAAGGGACATGGTGAAGGGGGAAAAAAAGGAGGGAGGAAAACGTTTCTCAGGAGAATGCAAAACATTTGTGAGCGAACGCAAAAGCATTGAAATATATTTTTTCCTTCCATCTCATATTTTTTCCAATCACATTGTCTCTTTAGGGGCTCCATAGTATGGATAAATAAAAGAATATTTGATATTACAAATAGGCCTACAAATCTTGCCAATGCTGTTCTTTAAATATTGTACAAATAAAAGCAGACATTTCTAAGTGTTTTAAACTTTTTTTTTTTTTTTTTCTCAGTAAAAGGAAAGACATGTTAGTGTTTAATGTTCAGTTATGTTAGACATTTAGAAAAGTTTCTGAATCCCTACATTTCCTCTCCTAATGCAGTCCCTTGCAAAGCATGCTGGGAACTACATGTTAACAAAAATGATTCAGGTAGTTGTAACACAAATGGATTAAGTAAAGTTCAGTTTTAAATTCAACCCCAAGTCAAGAACACTTGGGACATTTTGTAAAACGCAATACAATCAAGATTCTGTGATTTGTTAATTCTCTTTAACCTGACAAAAGTACAAAGAAAAGATTTCCAATGTTTTCACTGACCAACTTTTTGTATTTTGTAACTATAAACAAATCTTGATTTTGATGGCTGCACACTCCAAAAAAGTTGGGCATGTTTTACCACTGTGTCACATCACCTTTCCTTTTAATTACACTTTTTAATTATTTGGGAATTGTGGATACTAATTGTTGCAGTTTTGCAAGTGGAATATTTGCCCAATCTCACCTGATACAAGCTGCTCAACAGTCTGATTCTCCTTTTCGTGATGGGTCATACATTTTAATTTGATTTGAGGGGTCTGTAGTGAGTATACTGTGATTTTTCCTTTTTTCCCTCCCAGCCTCATACTCCCGTCCCAGAGCGACACCCCATAAGCACCACCACACTAATGCATAGTATGCATCTGATCTAAGTTACATGTAATTGAGAGCATTCTGAAACAATGCTTATGTGTGTGTTATCAACATGTCAATTTACTGCTGGAGAGACTATTTAGTGTCAATCACCATCTAACTCAGCCAGTTAAAATGTACATTTAGCCTTAGATATTATATGAATATGGTCCCTGGATCATAGGTTTTATCAGCTGGCAATTTTCAATGCACATTTAAGAGTGCAAGTTGCAACTATTATTAACAATAATGAAAAGATGAGGCTTATCTGTATGTCACAATATCACCCTTGGACTCTGTTTTGCCAGTCTCTCATCATAGTTATGCATTTCGATTCACAAGCTTGCAATTCGAGTCAATATCAGTTATTTTGGATATACTGTATATCAGGTAGGCTACAGTACAATACAAATTTTCTCAAGAAAAATCAAATCTCAACTAATGCTGTATAATGGGAATCAGTTGGTACTACATTAATATTGAAAGTTAAATGAACCAATTTGTTTACAAACTTAAATTACACTGAAGGATTTTTTTATAATAATAAAGTTATAATAGGCCTACTAACTTTCAAATTATTTCTACTCTAATTCGTTTTTTTTTTTTTTTAAACATTTAAATGGTGGCTGTCGACTTTATGGATTTGTTCAAACATGCATAGGCTATTGAAGAACATTACAAATTATTATTAATATGTAATATGGTGCATATATTTAGCTAAATGCTCCTCTCTAGAGTTAATTTTTGTAGCTGGCTAACGAGTTTATGTTCACTGAATATGTTTGTTCTGAGGTAAAATGTGACGTTACGTTTGTTTACTAGCTTTTTTATTACCATCTTTCCGCGGCTGAACACTGAGTAAGCGATTACACGAGCAGCAAGATTTTGGTAAGCTGTTCTGTATCTTTTAACATACCTTTAGGTGTTCATTCATGTTTATTTCGCGTTGTAACTGGTATTAAAGCGGAGGAGAGGATCAGTTCACGTGCGCGTCAGGGTGCCGCTTCTCTTGAACTGAGGCTACAGCGAGCTGTCACAACACATTAAAGAGCGCCAAATCCGTATTCTCGCGCTTTTTTAAGTGGATATACGGAAATCCTTGACCTTTCCTAGTGGGTATAAGGCAAATACCTGAGTATCAGACTACACCACTGGGGGGATCCTCCTAGGGAGAAATCGCGGGGGACCCCCAGGCCCGCGGGCCCCCAGCAATCGCGTGGTGGGTAAACACGCTACTGGTAACAGAGATTCAAGTTGCATTTCTTGATGCAGCGGCAGACTGAGTCCCACTAGCGCTGACTTTGTGTTTTATGTTATAGCCTATTTCATTGTATTACAGTGAAGATAAACAGAGTACGCACATATTGCCTGAACCATATTAATAGGCTATGTTTAATATTTTTGAAATGTAAACGAAATGAGGCAGGGTTGTTTTATATTTCGTTTTGTTATAAATACTATACATGCAGTGAAGATAATCAGTAAACGCGTTGCCTGAACCACATTTGTGAGGCTATAATATGTTAAGATTTTTTTTAAATAAAACTAAAAGAGGCAGAGTGGAGTTATACATACAGAGATAACCGGAGTAGCCAGAGCGAGCTGAGTGACGCTATCAAGTAGGCCTACGCTGCTGTGCCATTTGAAGAATCACCGGACTTTCGTTCTCCCGTCCTCGGAAGTCCGTTGTCCTGAGTCGAACTTGCCAAGTCCGAACTCCGAACTACCAAGGACGCAAGTCCGAACTTTGCGAACTTGGTATTGAGAAACGCCTACTATCTTGAATACCGCTTAGGACCGGTATTCGAGGTTTAACTCACATGCCCCGAAATCGCGAGATGTCAAGGAAAACATACGACTGTAAGTTAAATTAATTATATATTAGGCTACATATAATTTGGTAGTAAAATATAAAGTGTTGCACATTTTATTGATGCAAAGATGAAGTAGGTATTTTGTAGCAACTGTTTTTTTATCACTTACAGAAGCACCACAATTTTAAAATTGTTACATAGCGACCACTGAACAGACATTTAGAAGTGTATTTTAAAGCGCCCCTATATAGAAGAATGTCATATACACCTAGGATGGCTTGAGGGTGAGTAAATCATGGGGTAATTTTCATTTTTGGGTGAACTAACCCTTTAAAATGCAGTACTGAAAATAATAATTAAAAAAAAAAAAAAAAAAAAAAAAAACTCTGTAAACACTTGCATTTTTTTGCATGACTATAAGTGTGTCCCATCGGGTAATCAAGTTCTACACACACTTGCAGTCTTCACCCCCACTTGAACCGAGTACAGGTCTCTGCAGGACAGTAATAGGAGATCAAATCAGTGGGTGAGGCCATAAACAGAGGGGTTATCTGATTTGCCCACATCAGAGTGTGGGTAGAGTTTAGAGGTGGGGTCGGGTGAAGGGGATCATTTTCATAGCATGATTTATAAACACCCACCAGTTTGAAAACTCCAACAAATTCAGAAATGCCCACTTTTGTTCTGCAGAGACCTCACTTGAACGCTTGAGCCAAAATACGGGAAATATGTCATGTAAGTAGACAAGTGGTCAAGTGCAAAGACCACAAGTGTGGGTATTTGGACAAGGCAATCCTCATGACAGACTTCAGCAGCAGTTTATAATCATCCATCAAAACATGCAAACATACACTCTGCTGTTCATAATCTCCTGCATTCTTGGGTGCTCTGCTCAGTTTTATGTTATAGATGATCGGAATGGATTAGGGAGAGAATTTGATGGAATAGGTGGATTAAGCGGAGGAGGAGTAAGTTATGTTCACTTTTAAAAGTCAGTTTGCTGCTTGCGAACATGTCGATAGTTGTGTCAGTGGTTGCGGTTGACAAAGTGTCGCTTTTGTTTTCAGGCCACTTCGCGACTTCTTGTCAACTATCAAGAACCGTATCGGAGTCAGATATTGGATTTCTTATTCAAGGTATTGGGTCACATGAGCTACAGATGTGTGGCATTTATTGATGGACATGTATTGAATAACTGAATGTGTCATTATGTTGTGGGCTTGGTTTTATTCAGCCCAACTTTGGAGCTTCACTTCACATCTTAAAGGTAGAAATAGGAGGCGACAGTCAAACCACAGGTAATCCAAAGTGTCTATCTGTTGTTTGTCTGTCTTGTCCTGATCTATTAATTTATTCATTAATGCATTAAAAATGGAATTTATACATTCAAAGGCCTGAATACACCTTTTCTATAATGAGTAAGTTTTTGGTTTCTGATTTAAAATTAATTCAGGTGGAGTATAAAGTAAAATGTGTCAGGATTATACAACTGTCTTTATATCATAATGAAGAGAAAAGGCTAATTAAAAGAATGACATTCCTAAGAAGAAATCCCTATTAAGAAGTTTGCCATATTTTTTCATTATTTCATAGAAAACAATAGTTTAACTTCTTTGCTGTTTATTTGAAAAACGGCTGTAGTAGGTGAATCAGAGTCATATGATATGAGTCATGTGGTACAACATAAAAACAAAACAAAACAGGAAATGACATTATAAAGAGGACCCCCTCATGACTGTGTTAATTTTAGAAAATCTCTTACCTTTTTATGACAAGGCAAGATATATAAAGATATATTAGAAAAATTAGATATATAAATATAAATGTTGTACTCTGAAAAATAAATGTTAAAACTTTTTAAAACTTAATGAAACTATTAAGATGTGTATACACATCTAATACACAGTAAGCAACATTTGAAGTGGGCATAGGGCATAGTCTAGCAATATTTCTGAGATGGAAAAAAAGGAATTCTTAACAGTATATTGCACATGTGGGTAAAAAGATAAATTCGAGTCAAATATAACTCCTAAATTTTTAAATTTAGTTTGGAACTCCAAAACACATTTAGAATTAGTGAATCAGCTTTGCAAAGCTGATGAGGTAAGCCAATGAGCAAAACCTCAGTCTTTTCACTATTAAGACACAGACAATTTTTGGTTCATCCATTTTTTTTTTATCTCAGAAATGCAGTGTAAGAGAAAAGGAACATCCACATTTTAACCAGGCTTAGAGTGGATATAAATCTGAGTATCGTCTGCATTGAAGTGATCATTAAGCCTGAGTGATCTTAAGAGGAATCCAAGCGGAATTAAAGCTGCAAGCAGCGATGAAAGGGCCCTCACACCTGGGCTCACCGCCACCAATTGGCCTCAGGAAAACAGTGAACAATGGGCGACATAAATGTAAGCAAGTAAATACAAGGGAAATATGACAAAGTCATTTCAAAGTGCCACACTTCCTGCTGCCAATAGGTGGAGCTTTGACTGTAACTGAATATTGCTATGTAGATGTCTTCAGGCCAGGACTATTATCAAACATGTGAAGTTTGGAGCAGATCAGACATTGTATGCCTGACTTACAACAACTTCCTGTTTCGTGGCGTTAATCGCATACATTAGCACTTGGCCAAGTGTTGCATGATTTAACATGTTTCTAGTATGTTTGGCACTTGGTGGCATATACAAATGTGTTTCTGGGAGTGAATTACAGTGTAAAGCATGCCATTTCCTGTTGCCAACAGGTGGCGCTATGACTAACTGAATATTGGCATATAGATGTCTTTAGACCAGGACTCTTATCACACATGTGAAGTATGGGGCAGATCGGACATTGTATGCCTGATTTACAACAGCTTCCTCTTTCATGGCGAAACATCAGACCTTGTCAGTTGCCATGGACACACCCTTCAACAAAAACTCAAGATCTTTGCAATTTAACATCGCGAAGGCCTTAAGATTAGACTGACCATATATGATGTGCTTCTGGTTAAATCTCTATGAGGAGTTAATCACAGTGTAAAACATGTCATTTCCTGTTACCCACAGGTGGCGCTATGACTGTAACTGAATATTGCCATGTAGATGTCTTCAGGCCAGGACTCTAATAAAACATGTGAAGTTTCGGACAGATCGGACATTGTATGCCTGAGTTACAACAACTTCCTGATTTATGGCCAAACGTCAAACTTTGCCAGGCTGCCACGGACAGGCCAGGCTGCAGGCTGCAGCAAAAACTCTAGATCTTTGCAATTTAATGTTTTAGAGGCCTTTAGATTAGATTGACCAAATATGATGTTGATCTAGGAGGAGTTCGTTAAAGTACAACGTGTGGAAATGGCAAAAACTGCCAAAATTTTGCAGAGAAAATTCTAAATATCTCACTTCCTGTTGGGTTTACAGATTTTGCACCTAGAGGCTTTTTTGTAGGTATTGGGCTGTTACATATGTCTACCGAATTTCATACCTGTATGTGAAACGTAGCACGAAGGGCGCTTAATTGAAATTTTGTAGGTGGTGCCATCGAGCCATTTTGCCACACCTAATTCTAAAACCCATATCAGACTTAAATTTTCACCACTTCTGACGCATGTGCAAAGTTTCATGAGTTTTCAAGCATGTTTAGGCCCTCAAAAATGCGATTCATTTCGGAGAAGAAGAAGAATTCGCCGAGCTATTACAATAGGGTCCTCACACCATCGGTGTTCGGGCCCTAAATACATGAATGCTAAAAAGAAAGGGGCCTAAAATTGAACCCTGAGGGACACCAGTAGGGACAGAGCCAGTTTCAGACCTGAAACCACTCATAAAAACAAACTGGCAGTGATTAGAGAGATAAGATTTAAACCAGGTTAAAACAGGTATTTAACTTCCCTAATCTGCGTTCCCACTGACACTGATTACATTGCTTGAGGTCGGAATATTGGTAGTAGCCTTGCGGCTTCTCTGCTCTTTGCATAATGTTGAGCTCAATTTAACATTATTGCATCACCAGTGGACACTGACACTCATGTTGCTGTAAAATGCTGTCCAGTGTCTTTATTTATTTATTAGTTTATTTAACAGGGACAATGCAGTATAACATTGCTGCAATTTTAAGCAGCCGATGCTCCACAAAGGCTAATTTGCAGCCCCAGTCCCTGGTTAGGCTTTTTTTAATAGCAGTAAAACAATAATCACACAAAAAAACTAAGCAAAAAGTAAAAAATATAAAAATAATAAAAAAGCTTAGATTATGTACAACCATCAGTGTTCACAAACCTGCTTTTGTTTGAACCACTTTTTTAAATTTCTTTGAAAAATGTTCAACTCTGTTTGCATTTTCAGTTCAGCTGGCAGGCTGTTCCAAAGCAGTGTACCTTGAACTGAACATATGGCTTGTGCAAATTTACTTTTTCTCTTTGGTACTGTGCAATTCTGATTAGTTGCACCTCTTGTAGTGATTCCCTTACTACTTTTTTGATATAAATTGGCATATAATTTCTGGAGCAAGATTATTTACACATTTAAAAAGCATTTTAATAAGAGACAGATTTATCAAATTTTCAAATCTAAGCAAACTATATTTTTGTAAAATATTACAATGATGCTATCTATTTGGTTTCTTGTCCAAAAATTTTGTGTTTGTTTATATAGCGATCTAACAGGTTTGATAGTCAGTTGAGAAACCTGACTCCAGACAGCCACACAGTAAGATAAATGCGAAAAGACCATGGCATGCATGTATAACTTAGCAGCTTTTAGAGATATATACGGTCTAATCATGTAAAAACAATTCAAGTTTGTTCTGATTGTTCTACACAGCCTCTTTACATGCACATCAAATTTCAAATGAGAATCTAAAATAACACCTAAATATTTAAAATTGTTAACTGTCTCTATTGCCTTTTGATTGATCTTAATCATAAAACCATTCATTTCCTTCCTCCTAATTGAAAAACACATTGAGACAGTTTTTAAAAAATTTAAGGTCAAATAGTTGTTTTGCAGGCCACTGTGACACTCCAGTCATTTCATTTGTTAATAAATCTGCAGCTAAGCGTGGAGTTTGTGCCGATACATAAATGACTGTCATCTGCATATAACTGACATTTAGTTTGCTTACAACAATTTGGTAAATCATTGACATATAAGGAAAACAACAGTGGACCCAAAATTGACCCTTGAGGGAGACCCATCTCATTGTTTCGTAAAGCTGATCTTGAATGATTTATTTTAACACACTGATGTCGACAATTTATTGCCTGCTGAGAGAAGCTAAACAAATTTAATTTATGTAGAAGAATTTCATGATTCACAGTATCAAATGCCTTTTTGAGATCTAAAAACACTGCGCCTACTACATTGCCATTATCTAAAGCTCCCTTAATAAATTCTGTAAGAAAAGTTTGCCATTGCTGATGAATACTTAGGCCTAAAACCAAACTGTTTAGAGTGAAGTAGATCATGTTTTTCTAGATAGTTGATAAGTTTTCCAAAATTTTTGAGATTATATTTTGACAAATATAATGTAAAAATGTTTTTACACTTAATTATGAAAATATTTTACACTTAGAAATTCATTTTAGACTTAAACAAACTGTTGTACAATGCCCAGTCTCAGCAATTTAGGTTTTCCAGAAACACAATTAAGAAAGTTTGGATTACTACAGGTAAAGGTTACTTACTTTTTTCTTTCTGTTTGTTTGACAGATGGGACAGAACCCTCTCACATGCGCAGTGAGGATGAAGGAAACTTTTTCCGTGGATATGAGTGGTGGCTTATGAAAGAAGCCAAGAAGAGAAATCCAAACATCAAGCTGATTGGTAATCGATTTGTTCCATGCTGCATTTGCCATTTACATTATAAGGACAGAAATGACATATAGTAGATCACAGATTTGACTTGATTCAATGCTTTGATTTTGAAGGTCTTCCCTGGGCATTTCCGGGATGGGTTGGAAATGGAACCCAATCACCTTACATCTACCCAAATGTTACTGCCAACTATATTATTACATGGATCATGGGAGCAAAGCAGCATCATAACCTTGACATTGATTATATTGGGGTATGCATGCTTTTGCTTATAATTATGATTTTTGTTACTGATATCTATTTTAGAGGGAACATTTATTTGAACTTCTTGTTTTGATATATTTTTCAGATATGGAATGAAAGACCATGGCATCAAACATACATTAAGGTAAAAAAAAAAAAAAAAAAAAAAAACAAAACAGTAATTTTAGTTCCAAACAGCCTAACTACATTGGCAAAAAGATCAATATTTCAGTCAGTCCAAATATGACTTTCTGTCATTTACATAGGTGCTGAGAGATATTTTGGACAGAGCCGGTTTTTCAAATATCGGCATCATTGCTGCAGACCAAGGTTATTATAGTTTTGCATTTTTCATTAGTTTTTATTTTTATTTCGTTTTGACTTTTTGTTTTCAAATTCAGTTTAGTTTTAATTAGTTTTTAAAGTAGGTTTGCTAGTTTAGTTTAGTTTTTATTTTTTGAAAATGCTTAGTTTTAGTTTAGTTTTTATTAGTTTTAGTGTTAGTTTTAGTCTTTTTTTGTAATTTGGGTTATTTGTCAGGGGCAAGATTCAAAAAGGTCAGAAAAAGTATTGTGTAATAATAACTCAACAAAAACATCATACAATTTTAGAAAATATTCATTCAAAAATAAAGCCAGTACATAAAATGTACATATGGGCACAAATATGTAAACAGTCTCAACACTCCGCAGTAAGTGCAAAATGTGTAAGTGACGTGTGCCAGTAAAAAACCTAAAGAGCCAACAGACTAAAGAAGACATACATGAACCGCATGTATTCAACCCATTTTTGAGCCACAACAAGACATTTCTGTCAGATTGTCTAAATTTACCCTATACAACAGCCTACTCATCTGGATTGAAGCAGCAAACATTCAGTGTAAGAGTAAACAAATGACATAACATTATTTAATATTTGAATCACAGCTTATATAGTGTTTTGACATCGACAACCCAAGTGCATTTTACCTCAAACTTGCGACTAGTTAACTTTCTAAAGTAGCAATCGCTTCTCGGGTCGACATTAACACACTGACAAAATTATATTCAGAATTAAAAATATTTTTATACCACTTTTTAATGTGTGATTGTGTAAAGGTGTTCACGAGATACCAACCTTTCGCGAACTTGCTTTTAACATCTAACACTCATTCTCAAGGAGACGCGGTGTGCACAGAGAGGAGGGGCTGTCTCTGTGTGTGTGTGTGTGTGTGTGTGTGTGTGAGAGAGACGCGTGAGTGAGAGACGCAGGGAAAGGAAATGCAGCTGAACATTATTTGCTCTATGAAAGACATTGACAAAGACGAAAACTAAGGACATTTAATCTATAATTTTATTTTATTTTAGTTAGTTTTGCCAAACACACATTACAGTTTTGGTTAGTTATCGTTTTTTTGTAATGCCTCGTTTTTATTTTTATTTCAGTTAACGACAATGTTTTTTTCCCACCTAGTTTTCGTTTTTTCGTTCGTTTTCGTTAACGATTATAACCTTGCTGCAGGAGACTGGTCCATTGCAGCTGCCATGCTGAAGGATCCGTATCTGAATGATGCTATTGAGGTGATAGGGTGAGCAGCTTGGTACCTTTGGCCTTAAAACCCCATATAATCAACCAACTAGCTGAGCTATTTGGTGTAAAGTGCAGTAAGAATTTACAGTCTTTACAGTGTCCACTATCCAGGCACCAACACGGTGAAGGAAGCTCTGTGGACGGAGAAGAAGCTTTGGTCGTCTGAAGATTACAGCACCTACAATGATAACTTTGGTACCGGATGCTGGGCTCGCATTTTAAACCAGAACTACGTGAACGGCAGAATGACCTCGTGAGCTGTTTTCAGAAACCTTTTGCTAGCTCTGCAATACACATCCATATGCTGATGTGCTCAGAGATGGACTGCTTTGTTTTAGGACTATAGCCTGGAATTTGATAGCAAGTTACTACAAGAATCTGCCCTTTGGTCAAGATGGGCTGATGACAGCAGAGGAGCCCTGGAGTGGACATTATGTAGTGGAATCTCCGATATGGATGGCTGGTAACATGTTTCTAATATTCACCTACACATGCTGCTATATAAGTTGTGAATTTTAACACCTTCAGTCTGGCCAATTTTGGGTACAACCTCTCAAAGCTTTTATTTCAATTTTTGGAAGAAAAAAAAAAATTATTTATTATATAAATTGCCCTGATGTTTATACATTATATATATTAGTGCTGTCAACGTTAACGCGTTAATACATGCGATTAATTTTTTTCCAGTTTAACGCATTAAAAAGCATCCGTTCTCTGTCACGCTTAAATGAACAATAGCATGCACAATAATGCCAAAAATATCCGTTTTGTCGAGTATCCTCATAAGAGCAGCCTTGAATGAGTTAAATAAAGTTTATAACGAAAGTAAAGAGCTGTGAGAAAGTAGGACGCGCGTGAGATCTGCGTCATGTGCAGCAGTGGCAGCTCTTAAATTGACAGCAACCACTAATGCCGTCTGTCATTGAAGATAATGAAAGAACAAAGGTAACAGAGAAAATTATTCACTGCTGTTGACTAAAAACTTTTGTAGCTTTAATAATGATTATCTATATTTAATTTAGGCTATAAATTATGCAGTGCAGACTGTTTGGTAACTTTATTCAATTTCTGTATATTTTTCCTATCTGTTAGACAGGTAGGAAAGGCACAGGTAAATATGACATTTATTATGGGTATATGTGAGGATTGTTCTAAGTTCACTTAAATTAAAAGTTGTTATATTTTTGAAGCCTAATAAATGTAAAAATATATAAATAAATAAATAAATAATAATAATAGCTTTCAATTACACTGCAATGATGAATGGCTATAATTCATGTTTAAAATTGGGGGAAAATCATTAATAAAAAGATGCCATTAAACAAATATTTAAAATATACTGTCCATGTTGTTTCTTTGTTGTTTTAATTTGGAGATTAACTGTGAAATTATTACATTGTAAAATATATTAAAAACGTATAAAAACGTAAGTGTTTTTAATTGTGATTAATCGCGATTAATCACAGAAAAAAAATGTGATTAATCAAGTCAATTTTTTTAATCGATTGACAGCACTAATATATATATATATATAAATATATATATATATATATATATAAAATTTTTAAAAACTGGGTACAATGAGATATTCAACCTTCAACCATCGAACAGGAAAAAGGAAATTTAAAAATGTAAAAGCATTAACAAACGACAACAACAACAGACCATGAAAAAGTCAAGCTCAATTATTTCCGTGGCGATATTACGGACGTGTTAAATATCGCTGTAGTTATATATGTCTGTATTATGTAACATATGCTGCCTTAATCAAAAATGTTCATTAACTGAAACATTGAGTGATAATATTTCAAAGTGATTTCTGCCATTTTGACAGACAATACATTTTGTATTTACCTGCTTTTGAAACATTCCAGCAAACACTAGGATTAGAAATGAAAAGGGGAGACAATTACAATTTAAAGCAAATGTGAAAACAAACCTGGAAAAAGACATGAGGATTTGGGGAGAAAAACGAGGGATTCTTAGTGCATTCCAGTGAATTATTAAAGGGATTTATTGTAAATTAAATGGGGTGAGCAGACCACAAATGTGCAGTATATGTTGTCTTTTTCATACTGTTACAGAGGAATACAAAATGGAAAAAAGAAAATATTCTGGAGGAAAAGCGACTGAAGAGCTCCAGATATTCTTGTCACATTAAAATACCAAGCATTACATCCTGACATCTGAAAAAAGAACGTTAAGGAAATTTTACAGCTCATTCAGTCAAACTGAAGTATAAGGATTATTTGTAGTACAACCTTATGATTTGAAATTTGTTCATTCTTTCTGAGTAGAACTTCCCCAAACCGGAAGTGCCTCTCATAATCTAAAACGCTGTAGGCTGTTTAGGAAAAAGGTGGATAGGCATCCCTTTCTCAAGCATCCAAATTACTGCCACTTCCCATCTGTCATTCTTTTCCAGATAATGGAATGGTATAGATACAGGAATAAATGAGTAGAATGAAACAACTTAAATTTATTTAAGAAATCGTTCAAGTCAAGACAAGTCACCTTTATTTATATAGCGCTTTATATAATAGTTTGTTTCAAAGCAGCTTCACTGCGTTAAACAAGAAAATAATGATCAATGATGCAAACTTCGTCATATATGAGACAAAATGTGCTGTAAAGCAGCTTTAAAAAAGACAATATCATTATTCAGCTCAAGTCAGTTCAGTGTTGATTCAACTCAGTTCAAAAACTGTTTAAAGTTCATCAAATTATGAAATCAGTTTAATTCAGTTATACGCAGCTCTACAGAAGACAATATTGTTATTCACTTTGAGTCAGTTTAGTATTGATTTAGTTCAATAACAGTGTTGATGCTGCAAAATTTAATAAGGAAATATTATGAAATGTCCAAGTCGAAATGTCCAAGTCGAAACTGCTCTGCTGAAAATGGTGGTGTCATCATCATTCAATTTTTGTAAAAGGAATCACAAGCATACATGCTTTATGTGTGAGAACAAACCTCACTGGTTAACACAGAAGCTGAAACGTGCTTGCGTGCTTATTTCCTTATTAAATTTTATTTTGAATTTCTTTTTCCTGTAGCACACACAACTCAATTTACACAGCCAGGTTGGTTTTATCTACAGACGGTGGGGAATCTCACCAGTGGAGGAAGTTATGTGGCTTTAACAGACCGTAAAGGGAAGCTAACAATTGTTATTGAAACCATAGTGGGTGGTTAGTTATTTTCTTAGGTCTTGTGAAGGTCACAAGTTTTAGTGAATCATTTATCTGACCTCCGCAAAATTTGAACTCCTCCCTGTCTCCTTTTGTAGACACATAATCACTCTCAGTGCATTCGTCCTCCTCTACCGTACTTTGACGTCTCTCCTCAGATGGTCACATTTCAGCTCAAAGGCTCTTTTGTAAGTGCAGTTCTGTCTGTTCTTGATATATCTATTCATTTATTTTTTAACCTTAAGGCTTAATTTTATGTTTTATGCCTTAAACTTTTTCAGGCACATCTCACTGACCTTCAACTGTGGTACTCAAAATTGGATTTTGAGACCAAAAAAGATACAGTCTTTAAGCTGAGGAGTCCTATTAAGGTATACTTTAATCAGTCCATGTTTGATGTCTCAAAACATTGCAGAATTGGCAGTAAAGGAACCATCCTGTTTCCACACAGGTCAATAATGGTTTCTTCACCTTAAAACTGGATGTTGATGAGGTTTACACAATCACAACAGTCACCACTGGACAAAAAGGCTTCTACCCAGAGCCCCCCAAACCCCGCCCGTTTCCGAAGAAATACTCTGATAATTTCACTATTAGTAAGGAATATTAGTGTCAACAGGAAACTACTGGCATTGACTCAACTGCCAATTCCTAACAGCATTTCTTTTCATTCCAAGATGACCCTCCATTTTCTGAGGCTCCGTATTTTGCTGATCAAACCGGCGTGTTTGAGTACTTCAGAAAGAGCACAGATAATGACTTGCATGCCTTTACCTTACGGCAGGTGATCACTGAACGGCCCGTCACCTGGGTCTGCCGACCAGACCATCAGCATCATAGGGGACCACAGCTGGTATGTAACTGTGATATTTTGATGAGCCAGCGAAACAAGGGTGGAACACACTTCACTCATACTTGCATCATCACAACATTTTATTTGTAACATTACGGTCAATCGATCTTCCTCAGGCTTACAACATACAAGTATCAGTAAATTTAAAAACTTACAGCTGTTAATAATGAAAATGGTCACAACTCCAATTACTCAGTCAATATAGAAGAAAATGAGAAAAGAAAGTTCAAATACCTCTTACAAATAATCAAAAAGAGAACACAAACACAATTCTGCACCCAAATGAAGTTTATCCTGTAGAATTTAAAATATTGTTCAAGACACAAATAGATTTGCATTACAAAAATATATACCATTAAAGCAGTGTTTCTCAAACTTTTTCTGCCATTCCCCACTTTGGAGGTAGGGAAGGGTTCCGAACCCCACCTGTCCCCAGTCACCCCAACAAAATGTTAATAAACTAGGCTTTAAGTTTAAAGGGTTAGTTCAAGACAAAATGAAAATAATGTCATTTATTACTCACCCTCATGCCGTTCCACACCCATAAGACCTTCGTTAATCTTCGGAACACAAATTAAGATATTTTTGTTGAAATCCGATGGCTCAGTGAGGCCTCCATAGCCAGCGATGACATTTCCTCTACCAAGATCCATTAATGTACTAAAAACATATTTAAATCAGTTCATGTGAGTACAGTGGTTCAATATTAATATTATAAAGCGACGAGAATATTTTTGGTGTGCCAAAAAAAACAAAATAACGACTTATATAGTGATGGCCGATTTCAAAACACTGCTTCAGGAAGCTTCGGAGCATTATGAATCAGCGTGTCGAATCAGCGGTTTGACACGCGATCCGAATCATGATTCGATACGCTGATTCATAATGCTCCGAAGCTTCCTGAAGCAGAGTTTTGAAATCAGCCATCACTATATAAGTCGTTATTTTGTTTTCTTGGCGCACCAAAAATATTCTCGTCGCTTTATAATATTAATATATAAAGCGGAAATATTAATATACAAAACAGAAAAACTTAATATACAAAACAGAAAAACTTAAATATATAACCATAAAAATTTTATAAAAGAGACAAGTTTCGTTGTTCTAAAGTCAAAATTACTACTTACTGCATTGCAAAAACAACATTTTAAATTCAGAATACAAAAAAAAAAAAAAAAAAGTTCATACCTCCATGGACAAATTCACCTTTTAGAAGTGAATTTGAAGGTGTTCATTCAACTTGTGCCATCTGGTCGGTTTAAGAACACTGGGCAGTGGAAATTGTTGCATCACGTTTTGCATCGCTGTAAATGAAGTAAAGCGGAGCATCTCCCAATACTAATATGCCTCTAAAAATCCACAAAAACATTGGTCAGTATTGTAAAATGTAACCAATGAAATAAAATACAGCACAAACAAAGTAAAATCACAAACCATGAATATGTAACCACCTAGGTGAAAAAATACTATAGTGAATACTATAGTGTTTTTGAACCATACTATAGTAAATTGTAGTATACTGTATATATTATAGTATTTACAACACTTTGTTAATGAATGCTACAGAATACTGTAGTATCAACTATAGTGAACTGAATACTGTATACTGTAAATACTGTAGTATACTTTATTTTTTTTTACTACAGTAAACTGTATAATATACCCTAAAGTTGTAGAAAACTTAGTACAATATTGGGTAAAGTAATTTGTTTATATTACTATAGTTATATTATCACAGCAACAATAGAATTACCACAATAAATTAAATCAAGTACTTATAATACTATAGTATGGTTCAAAAACACTATAGTATTTACTATAAATTATTATAGTATTTTTTCACCTGGGCGCAAGCAACGTGAGACGATTTGTAAAATATCAAGACGCGATAAAGTGACTTTTGAAGCCCATTTACAAAAAAATTGAGTCGTGTTAAGCATTAACAGTCGATTAAATACACAACAAATAAATGTGATCGATTAAAAACACAACACAAAGAAACCTTTTTACCGTGTTCTCTTCTTCCGCCATTGTTTGTTTGTTTGTCGCTAACTCCGCCCACATCCGGGTGAGACTGTTACTCTGCCCACTTCCGGCCTCAGGCTGTTAGTCTGGCACTGTCGTCCTCAGATTGTCATGACGTATGGTTCTGCGGTTCTGCAGTTGGTTATTGTTGGGGGTCTCCTCTCACTCAGATGAGCGCGCGCTCTGTGTAGTGTGCAATCGCGAATCTCTCCATGCTCTTAAATTAAACGTTGTCAAAAGTTATCAAACAATCAGAATACACTTCCATGCCTGGCCGATGAAAATGCTACAGGAAATCTTATTGGCTATAAGTGAAATGCACCAGAAAGTCTTTCAACAATCAAAGGTGGATCTTTAATTACTTTACAATGTAAATGTATGTTACAGAATTGGGCATTTGTATGATTTGTACATATAAATAACCTAGTCTAACTGCATCACTACATTGTACAGACATTACAGGTCAAACCATTCTGATATTCTTATCTAAATAAACAACATATTATATAGCTCTTAAAGGGTTAGTTCACCCAAAAATGAAAATTCTGTCATTAATTACACACCCTCATGTCATTCCAAACCCGTAAGACCTTTGTTCATCTTCAGAACACAAATGAGGATATTTTTGATGAAATCCGAGAGCTGCAATGTAATTGCAACTTTTGCAGGTCCAGAAAGATAGTAAATACATTGTTAAAATAGCCCATGTGACTGCAGTGGTTCAACCTTAATGTTATAAACCGACCAGAATACTATGTGTGCAAAAAACAAAAATAACAACATTATTCAACAATTTCCTCTCTTCCGTGTCACTTTCTGACACTGTTCATGTGAGCACCACAGCGCATGCATGTAATGATGCAGAAGCCAGCCGATAATGAGCTGGCATTCTGACGTAGAACCTGGAAGTGCTGCACTATGTTTACTACGTGAACAGTGTCAGAGACTGACACAGTAGAAAAGAAATTGTTGAATAAAGTCTTTTTTTTTTTTTTTTTTTATTCTCGTCGCTTCATAACATTAAGGTTGAACCACTGTAGTCACGTTGACTGTTTTAACAATGTCTTTACTACCTTTCTGGGCCATAAAAAGTGGTAATAACGTTGCAGTCTATGGAGGGTCAGAAAGCACTCGGATTTTATCAAAAATATCTTCATTTGTCTTCCGAAGATGAACGAAGGTCTTACGAGTTTGGAACAACATGAGGGTGAGTAATTAATGACAGAATTTTCATTTTTGGGTGAAACTAACCCTTTAAGATACACGGCATATAAAAATTCAGTGCTGTTATATTTCGTATACCTCAACTGAAATACACAGAGTGAGCAAATATTTAAGTGAGATTATTGTAATGGTAATTGATCAATGTTTAAATACGTAAACAAAAGCCTAAATTAAAATCTGTTCATCGTATAAAGCAGACATGTCTCTTCAGAAGGCTTGAATTAAACCGCTCTTTTCAAATTGATTACTGTCACAAGTCTTGTGCTTTTTGAAGCTTGAAAATAATGACTGCCTTGACAAAATAGATGGACTTAAAAATTAGATTTTAAAATATCTATATGGCAGTATACAGTATGTGGTGGTTTTCCCCATGGTATTTAAAATGATACTGAATATTGATAATTTTCAAGGTATTGTATTGAAGTTAGAAATTCCAGTATCGTGACCACTAATTCATGCACTTCATGAATAAGTGCTTTGTTGAAAGTAGCAATTTTCTACTGAGATCTATGATTTGATTGAATATTGTTTGGTAATTCATTAAACATTGCCGGCTGAAAAGTAATTTGTAATTTGAGTAGTTTTTGAGAAGAGTAATTTGTACTTTTACTCGAGTACTTTTTTGACACCAGTACTTTTACTTGCAATTGAGTATTATTTCAGCAATGTAACAGTACTTGTACTTGAGTACAAATTTTCAGTACTCTTTCCACCACTGCCTAAATTAAATCTGTTCAACGTGTAAAGTGATCGTGTCTCTTCAGAAAATTTGGACTAAACCGCTCGATTCATATGGATTATTTTTACAATCTCTTTATTAACTTTTTGAAGTGTCAAAGTAGTAGTTGCGTAGTTGTCAATAGAAGGACAGAAATCATTAAAACTTTCTTCATTTGTGTTTCAAAGATGAGCGAAAGACTTCCGGGGTTGGAATGACATAAGGGTTGAGGTAAATGATGACAGAATTTTCATTTTTGGGTGAATTGTCCCTTTAAGTAAATCATTATTAAACCAAGCAAAAAACCATACAAAAAAAATTACATACAAAATTATTAGCACATATAGGCCTGGATTCACAGACAAGGCTTAGATTAAGCAAGGGTTAGGCCTTAGGACATTTAAGTAGCTTTTATTAACACGCCTTAGATAAAACATTACTGGTGTGCATCTTGAGACAAAACATTAGTCTGGGAAAACTGGGGGATAAGCACATAAATATAGATATGGATGTCTAGAATGTTAATAAATTTAATGACATTTAAAGAGTTGTTTTTAAATGTACTGATTTTTGAGTGTTGTAAGCCTGAGGAAGGTCAATTGACCTAAATGTTGCGAATAAAATTGTGATGTAAGTTTAAGTAATCTTTTGGATTTATACATTTATTTTGGACGTCACAATTTATATTGGACATTTATCCGCCCCACCAATGAATGAATGATTTGGGTGTGCGAGGCTCTATATTTTCTATTTCAGAACACACACTTTTGAAGATATTTTATGAGATACTCATTAGTTCAGTTGTATAGTGAATGAGATTAATTAATTCTGCCTCATAATTAATCAAATGTAACCAAACTTCACTCTTGTGTAACTAGGACAGACCTCAGTGTGTCCTGTGAGGTCCTTATTGAGAGACCCGACACTGGAGGTGTGTTCCTGGCAGCCAGGGTTGATCAAGGTGGAATATTCGTCAGAGAAGCAAAGGGTGTCTTTTATTGGCTTTTTGCAAATGGAACCTACAAAGTGACAAATGACATAGGTAACAATTTTATGTTTCCATTTCTTTAAATACTTTAAATACAATGTGTTCATGTTTGGTTATATCATTCTAAACCGATGAAATTAAGTTTGAAAATTAAGTTTTCACTCACCAGCCAATTTTTAAGCTATAGCATAAAGTTACAGGCCATTCAAAACTTCCACTAACCAAAACAAAAATATTAGAAATAAACCAGATTATCAACACTACAGTTGAAACCATGTCTACGCCGTGGCGTAACTGCTAGAAGTTATCCACACTGTATGCGACAAAGTGACTGTTGCAAATTTGTTCTTTGTGTCAGAAGTAGCTCAGTATTGTCTGATGGCTGATACCGTTGACGATATCAAGACAATAACTGGCTTGTTTTCCCATTAATGTATTAGTTTCACATTAATGTAAAGTGCCCCTACTGTGCTTTTTTGAATATTACCTTTCATGCAGTGTGTAATACAGCTGTCTGTGCATGCAAAGTTTTAAAGTCTAAAGTGGACAATAAATAAAGTTATTGTCTCTCCACATCTTTTACGCATGCGGTTCAGCCAAAAAAAAAAAAAAAAACCCTCAGATCTGAGCAATAAATCAGAATTGAGCACTGTGAACATAACCTAAGGCTATGTTAACACTGTCAGTCCAAATCTGATTATTTGTGTATCCAACTGGAATCTGATCTAAATTAATTATGACTAGTGGTTAAACGGATCGTTGTTGATCCGTGATCCATACGGACCAAGCCCCACAGTTCGGGACGCATGTGATTTGCGGATCAATTGCAAGTTTAACCGCAATACAGTGAAAGGTTATCATTTGCACGTGTTTTGTCTTGCTAGTTTACACATTAAATAGATATAAAACCATTCCAGCGCTAGAAGAGGCAAAAGAGGATTTAATTCGTTATCGCACGCCTCGCTGTTATCGGTGCACACAAATGCACATACATGCAAGGCTCGCGCGCACACAGAGAGAGAGGCGTGTTTCAGATAGTTCGTAAACTCCAAATTGATTTCTCTTTCGCGTCCTCAATGCACTTGGATGGACACATACACGCATTATGTCAGGCAAAATAACCCTCTCGGCAAGTATTCTCGTAAACACATTCGGTTATGTCTTAATTGAACGAGGTGAGAATTCGGATGTGTATCTATCGGATGTGTGCGTGCATGGGGTCTTACTCTTAAAGTGACAGCAACCTATAAATACCTGCTGTTGTCTGTCATGTAAATCAAACAACATAACACAGCTTTAACAAAGATTAATCTATATTAAATTTATATAGTGAACAGTGTCATTTTACATTTAATTATTACATTTCTGTACACGAAAATTAATACTACAGTTAGACCTTATACTTTATTTGTAACTTTATGTTGTATTTATCTATGCTTGTAATTGGTGTAGGGTATATGTTCTTTTTACAGTCTGTTCACTTGCCTTTAATAATGTATTAGTTAGGCTAATAGTTTCTGCTGTGGTTTCGGAGTAGTTAAAGTGGGCTAAGTAATAAATGCAAAGAACCGTGAGTTTTGTGAACCACTAATTATGACTGTCCACACTGTGTATCACGACTGTTCGGATCTGATTTGTATGTTCAACAACAACAACCTCAACATGGAGGGGTTTGAATCTGTGTATCATTCGTTCAGTCGTTTTTGATTTAATATTGAAAGTAGAAAAACGAGAAAATGGCTCCTTTATCGTTTTTTCGTTTGTTTTTTAAAAAACAAAAAACAAGG
The DNA here is from genome assembly GCF_019924925.1 of Ctenopharyngodon idella. Taxonomy (NCBI): domain Eukaryota; kingdom Metazoa; phylum Chordata; class Actinopteri; order Cypriniformes; family Xenocyprididae; genus Ctenopharyngodon; species Ctenopharyngodon idella. The sequence goes on along the minus strand of NC_067239.1, from coordinate 9,685,835 downwards.
ATTCAGCTTGATTTTTCATTCATATATATTTAATTTCATCATTAGTCTGGCTGTTTGATCAGAAAAAAATGTTTTTGCAATAAACGCGTTAAGAATCCGCAGGTCCGTGTATCTTTTGGTCATTCGTTTTTTGATTTAAAGGCCCGCTGAAGTGTCTTGGAACGCACAGCATTATTCAATGCGTTGACGTAATTTCAACTGAAAATATCAAACAGTCCGCCCCTTTTTTAAAATAGCCAGTAGCGTTTTGTTTATATCACAGCTCGGCCAGAAACTCAGTAAAACGTCTGTTTCCTTTTAATATCTAACCGTTTATCCTCCTAATCTCCTCTTTATCACTTTAAAATACAGCATTCTGTGCAGAATTCAAATGGGTCACGGATATGATCCCCTCTGTGCTTTCGTGTCCCTGGGCCAGAGCAGACTGTGCTCGTGCTACGGCGGTTCACGTTATACTAACACGAAAACGGACTCCATTCGCGTCTATAGAAAGCATATTTACACTGTCTGAATCGTTCCCTATTCTCTATATAGTGCACTGTGCCATTCACCATGTAGAAACCAGTAAATGTGTGAACAAATGGCCGATTTCAGCCGCAGCTTCAGTGTCTGTTGATAGTATAGGAGGGGGCGGGACTTCAGATTCTAGAGAGCATTTGATTGGACCGAAGATATGATGAGAAGCTAAAGTGTGATGTCATGTCATGAAAATCCGTGATCCATTTTAGCAGAAGTGAGAGACTTTAAGTTTTGAATGCTTATATCTCCTAAATGCGAATTTTGCCATTGTTTTGGAACAAACCAGCTTATTCATAACATTTAGACTAACATATTCATACTAAAAGCTAAAAAAACGTACATTTTGATTTCGGGGGGACTTTAATATGGAAATCGGAAAATGAAAAAACGGCACCTTTTCCGTTTTTCATTTCAGAATTCGGCTTGATTTTTCGTTTTTCATTCAGGAAAATGAATAAACAACTTGAATATTTGATCTCAACATGTGGGCGGGAATGAAACACCTTTTTCTGCAGATTGGTCAACCAAACATTAAACAGTGCCGTCATCAGTTCTTCCGCAGTTCAGCGCAGCAGAATAATAGTCCTTCGCTGCGATGGATTCTTAACGCATTTATTGCAACTATATCTCTTTCTCATCAAACAGCCAGACTAACGAATGGCTTGACATATTCCATACCGAGGCAGAGCCTAGACAAGGCTTTCTTCTGTGTGTCCATAAATTCGGCAACTTACGCGTGCTTATTTCAGAACTATTTTCATTATACTAGTTTATCTCAGAAATAACCATTTACTTCACAACTACCCAATAGTCAACACTTTTGGCACCCTGCCTGTTTTATTATTGCTGACCACCTATCAAAATCTGGGACAGCACAGAGATATGGTAGTGAAGCCCAAGACCAGTATCAATTTAAGTCATCATACACAGATGTCATAACTTTTTTTTAGGCAATACACTGAGATTTGGACAATGGAGAAACTTGAAATAATATGAAAAGAAATGACATCATAGTTTATGTTCACAGCATCTATTTCTATTATAGTTATATTATGATTTTTATTCATACAGCACTTTACACAGATGGATATCATAATGTCGTTATCCCACAGAATGGTTGTTTCAGTGATTGACTTTAGTGAAATATGGATTTGACATAATGATTTTAAGGTGAACTTGTTTGAGTTATATGAATGGAACCCTGAAATAAGACTTAAATTCTTAAATTTAGTCAAAGAAATTAGAATAATTTGACACCATAGGCCAGGGGTCGGCAATTAAGTTTGGCATCGGGGCAAAAAAAAAATTCGCCACTAGATGGCGGGCCAGAACATAGGATAATTTTAATTAATTGATGAAAAATGCAACTAGAATTGCCTGTGACAGACTGTTACAGTGTCTTTTGTAACTGGTAGTGAGCTGTTACTCTGTGTTAAATCCTGTAGTAGGACAGTCATTAACAAAAAGCCACATTTGTGTGGCGGTGTCCGGGTTTTACATTGGATAAATTAATAAAGTGGAGTAGTGACCTGGCAAGTATCTTCATTCACCAACTTGCAACACAGACCACCTTGCTAAAACACACATATGTGGGAGATGAGGAATGGATAAAAAAAATACCTCAAAAAATAAAAGAGGACTTGAATAAGCCCATTAATGGCATGTTTGAGTCATGCTCTTAACAAACCCTATGTTTTATTTCCTCTTTCCATATTGTGAATAATAAATGTGACTCATTTTTATTTGCTTGTTACACAATGGAGCCTAACTTATTGTAATAATTTTTTGTTGATACTTTTACACTCAGAATTATTCCTTGGCATCCTCACCATAGACATAATTAATATATTTATTATGTCTATGATCCTCACGTACTAAACTGCATTTTTTTTAATTGTTTGCCTAGTGGAGGTCTGCTATTACGTCGTGTGCAGTGTGATGTTAACATTTTAGCTAGCTGGTGAGAGAAAATGGCACTGTCAAAGAGTCTAAAGAGGAAAGTTGACAGCGAAAATAGGGCATACAAAGAAAAATGGAAAGACAACTATGCGTTCATCCTACCTAGTTTTGTGAATGCAAAGCCGGTCTGTCTTATCTGCAACGATGTTGTCACTGTTTTCAAAGAATATAACACTGTGTCTACACCGGACGCGAGCGGTGCGATGCAACCCGTCAAAAGATAATAGAACCCATTTTAATCAGTGATATAGAGTACCTCAGGGATGACGTGTTTTTGTAGGCAAAACCCGGAAACGAGTTAGCATTTTAGGACTTCCGGTTCCATCGCCCCGTAGTCAATGGGTTTTTTGAAAGGGTTTTTGCTAAATCGCCTGAAATAAGGTCTGTGATCAACAAAGCCTCTAAATATTTTCACGTTTTGATCTATGATATAAAACACACCAGTTATTGTTACAGTACAGAGGAGGTCGGAGACAACAGGTAAGGTTAATGATGTTTATTTTGAGACAACCAGAGCAAGTGAAGGTGAGTGAAGCCAGATAGAGTTCGTGATCGTGGATGACTGTGATACTAATCCTTGTTTCTTCTAGGTGACTTGGAGCAGAAGACACACAGTGACACTCACGGAAGACTGGAGAACACGGAGGATCTAGGAAACACACTGGAGACAGTTAAGTAGTAGTTCGAGGAGTCCGTAAGGTAAGCATTCGGGTAGGTATGCGTTAACGAGACCGGACAATGACTGTGTGGCTGTGAGTGTCTTTTATGGTGCTGCTGACTGGGATAGTGAGGAGCGTCAGGTGTGCATGATCAGTATTCTGGTGAGGGAGTGCATCATGATTGGGTGAGTGATGAGCCTGGCGTGTCTGTGACATTACCCCCCCTCCACGGTCCGCTCCTGAGGACCGTGGACCCTGACGTCGTGGTGGTCGACCTCTGCCTCGTGGAGCTGGTCTGTTGGGATTTCTGGCATGGAAGTCATCCAGAAGACTTGGGTTGAGAATGTCGACTCTGGGAACCCATGATCTTTCCTCGGGACTGTATCCTTCCCAGTCGACAAGATACTCCAGGTGACCACCACGCCGCCGGGAGTCCAGGATGTCTTTCACCAGATACGTCGCTCCATCCTCCACGATGATTGGAAGGGGGGGTTCTTCGGCATCGCCAGGCTCTGTGGATGAAAGAACAGAAGGGTGGTGAGATTTCAAAAGGGAAACATGGAACGTGGGATGAATTCTGAATTCAGGTGGGAGTTGCAACTGGTAAGTGACCGGGTTGACTTGGCGGATGATGGTGTAGGGGCCAATGAATCTAAGACTCAGCTTTCTGCAGGGAAGACGCATCCTGATATCTCTAGTGGATAACCAGACCTTATCTCCAGGTTGATATACAGGTGCTTGAGAACGACGAAGATCTGCTGTTAATCTGCGTCTCCTGAGGGCTCGTTGAAGTTGAAGATGAGCGGAGTCCCAGACACGGGATGTGAATTGAGGTCCTCTGTCAGATACAATATCCTCGGGCAATCCATAGTATCTGAATACATGATTGAAAATAAGTTCTGCAGTGTCCATTGCTGTTGGAAGTCCTTGGAGTGGGATTAATGGACAGGACTTTGAGTTCACCACAACCATTATGCACGTGTATCCATTGGAGACGGGGAGATCTGTGATGAAGTCTACTCCTAGATGTGACCACGGGCAAGTTGGAACGGGCAGAGGTTGTAGTTTCCCGGAGGGAAGATGACGAGGACTCTTGGATATGGCACATTCCCTGCACCCCTTTACGTACCTCCTGACATCCGATGCCATGTTGGGCCACCAGAAGCATTGTTTTAACAACGAGAGGGTTTCATTGACCCCTGGGTGGCCAGTGCCCAGCGACGAATGTGAGGAGTGAATGAGTGGAATGCGTCGTGTCCGTGGGATGTAAAGCAAACCTTGGGGGCAACCCGGCGGGGTGTTGGTGGAGGCATTGGACTCGGGCAGTGTTTCCTCCGACCAGGTTATGGGACTTACAATGAGATTCTCTGGAAGAATGGGCTCTGGATCTTCAGTGTTCTCTTCGGGACTGTAGATACGTGACAGAGCATCAGCCTTTACATTCTTGGAACCAGGACGATAGGAAATGGTGAAGTTGAATCGAGCAAAGAACAGGGCCCATCTTGCTTGACGTGGGTTAAGTCTCTTTGCATCACGCAGATACTCCAAGTTTTTATGGTCTGTTAATACCTGAAACGGGTGACGGGCTCCTTCGAGCCAATGACTCCACTCCTCCAGGGCGAGATTGATGGCTAGGAGCTCCCGGTTGCCGATATCATAGTTTACCTCCGCCGGGTTGAGTTTGCGGGAGAAGAAGGCACATGGATGGAGTCTACTTGGGTTCCCCTGCTGCTGAGACAAGACCGCTCCCACTCCTGTGGTAGACGCATCTACCTAAACCACGAAGGGGAGCTCTGGATCGGGATGAATAAGGAGGGGAGCGGTTGTGAAGGCTGTCTTGAGATCTTCAAATGCTTGCCTTGCTACCGGATTCCAGGACAGAGACTTGGGCTTGCCACGGAGCAGGTTGGTAAGTGGAGAGGTGACGGTGCTGTATCCCTTGATGAATCTATGGTAAAAGTTGGCGAATCCTAGGAATCTTTGCAGTTCTTTCACAGTAGTAGGAATGGGCCAGTCTTTGATAGCTGAAACCTTCCTCTCGTCCATGCGGACGCCACTGTGATCGATGTTATATCCTAAGAACTGCACTGAGGGCTGATGGAAAGTACACTTTTCTGCTTTCAGGAACAGGTTGTAGTCCCTCAGGCGTTGGAGGACCTCCGCAACGTGCTGGCGATGTTCGGCCAGGCTCCGGGAGTAGATAAGAATGTCGTCTATGTAGACGATAACGAACCGATGCAGGAACTCCCGGAGCACCTTGTGCATAAAGTCCTGAAATATGGAGGGGGCGTTGACGAGTCCATAGGGCATGACGCAGTACTCATAGTGTCCAGTAGGGGTCACAAAAGCAGTCTTCCATTCATCCCCCTCACGTATTCGGATGAGGTTATATGCACTGCGGAGGTCCAACTTAGTGAACACAGTGGCGCCGCGGAGATGTTCCAGCACAGATGGGACGAGAGGAAGAGGGTATCTAAACTTGATGGTTATCTTGTTTAGGGCTCTGTAATCAATGCAAGGCCGCAAGCCTCCGTCCTTCTTGGCAACAAAGAAGAAGCTGGATGCAGCAGGGGAAGTAGACGGGCGGATGTAACCTTGTGATAGAGCCTCGTTGATGTATTCCTCCATGGCCTTCCCCTCTGGGACGGACAAGGAATAAATCTTTCCTCTGGGCACTGGCTCACCGGGGATGAGATCAATGGCACAGTCCCATGGCCGATAGGGAGGCAGCCTGGAGGCCTTCTTCGGACAGAAGATGTCACTGAAGTGGGAGTAACAATCTGGAATCTCTGTGGAGCGATTCTCCAGGGGGCTCTCAATGGACGTGACACAGACATGGATCTTCTTGGAACTTGGATAACTTGGAATGGAGCTTGGAACAGGAATCTCAGGAAAACATTCAGGAAAACACTGGTTACCCCACTTCAGGACATCTCCTGTCCGCCAGGAGATGATCGGATCATGCTGCTCTAACCATGGGCGCCCCAGAATCACGTCAGATGTAGAATCCTCCAGAACCAGCAGATGGATCTCTTCATGGTGCAGAACACCGACTTGTAGTTTCAGAGGCCCCACCATCTAACGTACTTGACGGAGAGGACATCCTGTTACTGAGTGGATCTGGTAGACTTTCGGCGTAACTGAAGTCTTGAGGTTGAGCTGGCGACAGAGGGCTCCGGAGATGAAGTTTCCAGCTGACCCAGAGTCAATGAAGGCATTAACTGGAAGACAAACAGCAGCAGCAGTAAGGTTGACAGCAATAGTGAGTGGATTTTTATGATTTAACGAGGGCAGGATGACACTCACCATTGATCGTACGGGACGAGTGGGGCATTCAGCTCTGAAATGCCCAGGACGACCACAATATAGACATAGACTCTGGGTCAGCCTCCTCTGTCGCTCAGCAGGCGAAAGGCGTGATCTGTCGATCCGCATCTCATTGCTGGCTGGTTCTGGGGAGCTGACGGATGCAGGCTGGCGGAGGAAGGATGGGAAAAGTTGCTGGTCTTGGTGCTCTTCAATGCACAGCTGCATACGAGTGGCGAATCTTATTGAGAGTTGGATGAATTTCTCGAGCCCGATGGTATCCTCGTATGCAGCGAGATGCAACCGCACACGTGGGTCCAAACCTTGACGATATCGGGAAAGGAGGGCTTGTTCATTCCAACCACTCGCTGATGCTAGGGTTCTGAACTGTAGGGCATAATCAGAAACAGATAATGAACCTTGTTTCAAATTACACAGTCTCTCACCAATTGACGAATCCCATGCTGGTTTTCCAAAAACCTCCTTGAAATGGCATACAAAGCTTGATAATGATTGCACGACGGGACTATTTTGAGTCCAGAGTGGTTCAGCCCAGCGGAGCGCTTTACCGTCAAGTTGTTGAATTATGAAGGCGACTTTGGCTCTATTGTCAGGATATACGTGCGGTTGCATCTCCAAAACCAGCGAACATTGCAGGATGAAACCGTTGCAATCCTCCGCCGAGCCAGAGAAGGGCGCCGTTTTGGCCATGGGACTGGCGATCATAGACGGCGAAGAAGCTGTAGCGGAAGTGCTTGCTGGTGGTGCTGGCGTGGGTGTACTGGTGAGAGTGCGGCGAAGTGCTGTTACCAGGTCTTGAAACGGATCCGTGGTGCTCATCGTGGTTGTTTCAGTCGGTGAAGGTCCGGTCTTCTGTTACAGTACAGAGGAGGTCGGAGACAACAGGTAAGGTTAAGGATGTTTATTTTGAGACAACCAGAGCAAGTGCAGGTGAGTGAAGCCAGATAGAGTTCGTGATCGTGGATGACTGTGATACTAATCCTTGTTTCTTCTAGGTGACTTGGATGACGGATGGTCCTTGGGGCAGAAGACACACAGAGACACTCACAGAAGACTGGAGAACACGGAGGATCTAGGAAACACACTGGAGACAGTTAAGTAGTAGTTTGAGGAGTCCGTAAGGTAAGCATTCGGGTAGGTATGCGTTAACGAGACCGGACAATGACTGTGTGGCTGTGAGTGTCTTTTATGGTGCTGCTGATTGGGATAGTGAGGAGCGTCAGGTGTGTATGATCAGTATTCTGGTGAGGGAGTGCGTCGTGATTGGGTGAGTGATGAGCCTGGCGTGTCTGTGACAGTTATAACCCGCTTGTGATTTTTTAAACCTTTATTGTGTCTTAAAAACAGCGGTTGCTAACAAATTGCTAAAAGGGACTACTTCCTTTGGCGGGGACTTTAGACATCATCATGACAAACAGGACATTTGGACAGCATTTCTCATGAAAAAGTGGATAAGTATTCATACACAGCGCAGATCATAATCAGCGAGTTGTTTTAAATAAAGTTGTTTTCTAAATAAAGTTTGAGGAAGCTTGGTGGTGGTGACGTTGATCCGTGACCATGGTGTGCTGTAGTCCGTTTATAGCCTACTGTTAGCTTTTTATATCTGACGACTTTATTTAGGCTTCAAAATGTATAAATGTTGTGTTAACTTGTAAAGATTATCTTGATAGACAAAACATGTAAGTGTCATAACCCTTTGTTAAACACAGAGCTTATTTTTTGCGATTTTCCAAAAGTCTATGGGAAAAATACATTGACTTTCGATCGAGGGAATGAAACAACTCTGCGCCTACTGCTAGTCAGTCGCACAACCGTTCTGTGAGTTTATTAGCTTTGGATGTTTAGTTGGCAGAAAAAATAATCGTTCTGTATGCCATCAGTTAGCCGGCCAATACTTGCAATAAACGCGTTAAGAATCCAGCGATACATTTACCCCCCAAAAAAACCATCCCCCAACCATAATAAATGATAAAGGTAAATGAGCAGCCTTAAGTGAGCATGATTAATAGGAACGGCTGTGAATTATGCATAGCATCCTAAATGATCCAGCTGGAGGTGGTATGATTCTTTGAGTATCATGCACCTTGGCAGCAAGCAATAGTAACAAGCATGTTACTGAGCCCGGATGAGCCTTTATTGCAACAAGCATGTTGCAAACCTAATTCGGATGGGTTTTTCTTCTCTAATGGGGAAGCTTACACCCCTACTGGCAGCAAATCTGATACAACAAGCATGTTGAAAATCAGACTAGTATTAAACTAGTGGCAATCTGGTCAGGGAAGCATACACCCGTTGCCTATAATACATAAAATAGTATGCAATATGCTTGGATAGCATAAGGAGCATAAAGTCTAAAACAGCAGCTTAAGATACCATGTACCTGAATAAACTTACCGCAGCATGTGCTTATAGTAGCGGCAATGACACTAAAGCATTGGAAATGAGCATTTTTTTTATACATTTGCCTTCCATAGCAACTGGATAGTCTTTAGAACAAGCGTGTTTCCAATAGCAACCATAACTTCAAGAACAAGTGTATCCACGCTGTTTTTTGATTTCTATCCACAAGTTTCCTATGCCCCATGAGGCCTTGCGTCAAAAGTGGGAGCGTCTTCCGGTAAACAAGCTGGACATGACACTCATTCATTCAACAGTTAACAGTCATTCAAGATTTAGCGATCCAAACTTGCGAACGTTTGGCTTTTACTTAAAGATTTAAAATTCCAATAAATATTTGAACAATGTTTTACAATAAAAAATGTTACAGTAACAGTAATTTATTAATTTATGTCAGGAGTGCACATCAATCATGCAACTGATATTTATATTGACTTAAAAAGAAAACACATACCTATTCAGTTGCACCTGCTTCCATTTATTTACGATCACAAGAATGCACAAAACAACTCCATTACGGTTTTTAAGTCCAAAGGCTTACACATTTAGAAATATATTGATAACATACCCTATGTTTACGTCACTTTTCTGAGCATTTCTATTAATTTTCCTAAATTATGCGATGACTGCAATCAGAGGACGTTTGAGCGATCTCTCCTGTCTATCTATCCTGATCCTTTCAGCCAGAGCAACAGAGGGAGCTCATGAGAGGAAAACAGGAGTTATGAGTTATACGAGTTAACCGGAGTGTGTGAATCTGTGAAAATATGCGTATGCATCCGGTATCAACAAAGGCACAGGGAAGAGAGAGATAAAACATTAAACCAAATAAATACACGATTATAATCATATAAGAAATGTCTACGTTCCTCAAGCAGTCTCTGGTATTTTCCATAAACATGTGTATTTATTATCGCAATGGTTAACATAAATAGCCTTTAGCATCGCATATATGACAGTGGAAACGCGACTGGCTCTGGCACGCACGACACCAGTAAAATATCACATCATAAGGCTTTGGTGCTAGCATCAGTGACGGGTGAAGAACAGACAGCGGGTTGTTCATGTGTTTCAGGGCCAGGATGCTCTTGTAGTCATGCAGCAGCACTTTTGTGGAAGGTCAGTAAAGTAAAGGACAATTAAGAGCATGAAAACTGTTTATTGTATTGTGATATTATTAACTAATAAATGTACTAAACTGAAATGTTGTCCCTGAGTGCCCTAACGACATCTCTCATTAAGGTTTGCAACTTTACAAAGTAAACAATGATCCGAAAAACACCTCTTCGCTAATTAGCACACAAAATACCATTGGTATGCTACTTCCGCCGCCTCACCGGAAGTTGTACCCACGTTCTTTTTTATGGTAGCGCCCCGCGGAAACAGGTGGATATAAATGGAAAATCAGAATAATGAGTCATTTTTTATGTTTGTTCAAAAATCTGATTCGGATGCAACAACCCAAACTTGTAGAATCGAAAATTAAACTGAGTGACAATTATCCATTTGTGAAGTATTCTAAAAAATGAAAGAATGAAAGTTTGAAGCCAACTTTTCATTTGGTTCATTTTGATGGTGCGAATTAAACACAGAACTGCAAAGCGTTACACGGACTGCAATACAGATGTTGTCTTATTTACAACATTACAATGTGTAACCGCCGCATGGTCCGTGTAACGCTTCAGAATTCAGTTTTCAGACCATACAATGCAAATGCAAAAATGGAAAATTGAAACCAGACGTTTATTTTTCTTGTTTTTCATGTACTTCTTTAATAGATAATTATGCTAAATTATGACTTTAGAAACAATCATTTGAATAAATGAAATCTAACTGTGCTAAATGTAAGGCAGTCTCGAGCAGCCGGGAAAAGTGAAATCCCGGTGGCCTGCCCAGCTTATTGTATTTACCTACTTATTCGTTATTACTTTATTTTATTTATATACCTTATACTCTTGGTCAGGGGGGATGCATTTACTTGGTACTGTACAACCACGAGATACCAGTTCATTTCCAGTGGGATAGACAGCAGACGGAGGGCAGCTCGCGAGCAGCAGGGAAGATCCTTCACGGGAAACTTGTTTTTTAAATTTTGTTAGGTTTTTAGCTCTCGTTTGTAATACAATATTTAACAGTAAAGATGCAGATGTTTTCTCTAGCGGGCATTGTTCGTTACCACGGCAACCGCTTGAGTTTCCGCACCTCACACGCTTCTCGTTCGCTTAAAATGCCCTTAAATCTAGCACAGTTATTAACTCTGTTCATTACAGTAGAGATACTCATCTCATCTATAGTGCTGCAAGTCAAGAGCACTATGGTTTATTTATTTTCAATTATTAATTCCAATAAATAAATACAAATAGGCCTACTTTGATTTGGCACATTGCCCATCATTGCCCATAGTTATATTGACTTATTCATTATTACTTTATTTAATTCCACGCCTGTGGTGTACCCAAATGATTACTGCGGGAATCTAACATCCAACGTGCTATTGACTTGCAGCACGAGTATGAAATATTGTAGGCTACTAGGCCTACAAACGAGAGCTAAAAACCTAACCTTTTTTTTTTAACAATGCTTATTTATTTTTATTTTTATTTTTTTTGTACATTTTCGCTTGGTAGTCTTTTTATCTTTCATGCTATGTTGACGTTAGGATCTTGGCAAGCGCTGCTGCTCACGAGCTGCCCTCCGTCTGCTGCCTATCCCACTGAATATAAACTGGGATGCATCCCCCTGACCAAGAGTAGGCTATATTAATAAAAAGTAATAACGAATAAGTAGGTAAATACAACAAGCTGGGCAACGTGGCGCATCAGCCAGGCCACCGGGATTTCTTTTTCCCGGCTGCTTGCGATGCCAGTCTGCCTTTACAGGATACATTTAGCACAGTTATTATATTAATAATAAAAATGATAGCACTTCGGGTGAAAAGGGTCATCCTCTGTGTTCAGTCTTTTAAACTACTCCTCAACACGCATTGTAAATAAAGCAGTTACATCAATAGAGACAGAGCAACACGCGTCATAATCTGAAAACCACGCCCACTGGGGGGAAAACAATCCAACAGTCTCCATTGACTTTATATAGCATGAGGCTGCCTCCTTGTCATTTCTGGCTTAAAACAAAAAATAGAACAATGTCTAAAAGCTGCTATGTGACAAGGTGTACAGCAAACAAGCCAAAATACCCAGAACTAAGTTTTTATAAGCTGTCGACCCCAAAAAAACGAATGTTTAAGGACACAAAAGTGGAAACAGGCAGTGAGACAGAGCACAACGGGTCATATTACTAAAAGAACTACATTGGAGGGGAACGTATTTGGCGACAGGTGAAATAATTCTTTGACATGGTTAAAAATAATGAATGGTTTGTTTTTGTTTGTTTGTTTAGCATATGTTGTCGCTGATTACGTTCCCCTCCAGTGTATTTCTTATAGTAATATGACCCGTTGCGATCTGTCTCACTGCCTGTATCCACTTTTGTGTCCTTAAACATTTGTTTTTTTGGGGTCGACAGCTTAAAACTTATTTCTGGGTTTTTTTAGCTTGTTAGCTGTACACCTTGTCACACAGCAGCTTTTAGGCATTGTTCTGTTCTTTGTAATAAGTCAGAAATGACCAGGAGGCAGCCGCACGCAATACAAAGTCAATGGAGATGGTTGGATTGTTTTCCCCCCCCGGTGGGCGTGGTTTTCAGATTATACTAAATGCGCTCTCTCTCTTATAGAAACGGGGCGTGTCGTTATGATTGACAGCTTCTCTGAGAACTGTCGGAGCTTCGAGGGGAGATTGAAGATAATAACTAACTATTAATTTTAGATTTCTGTGTTATTTCACACTGACAAAATGAGTTCTTCAGCAGTAAACTGTACTAACCGACCTACAGGATCTGATGGATCACTTAACGTTAAATGTGGGCTTTATAAGCTAATTAATAAATGTTATTAGCTAAGATAACACACCTAACGTTAGCCATGATGGTGAAAAAAGCAGGTGATCGTTATCTGGCAGTTACTAATTATTTTTATGGGTATAAAATAATAATTAGCAGGACAAAACTAATAATAGCATAATCTAATTAATTATAGTACTGTCTACTCTACAGCAATCGATCTCCTGTAACATTAGTTGAACTTGATTTAAAATGGCAGGACCGTTTCTGACATTTTAGAGTTGTTTCTATTATTGAGTTTATCTACTGAATTTGCTGTTTCAAAAATATTATTGCTCTAGAAACAGAATATTATTTTACAGGTAGAATTTTAAACTGTGTATAATTTATATATTTAAAATACATCAATTACGATATGTTGTTTTGACCTATCCCAGTGTATTGTAGTTACTAGTAATTTATTTGAAAACGAACAATGTACATTATTAAACTTTCAAATAAATGTAAATTCCTCTTTGCCAGATGTAATTAAGCCATAGTTTAAGCCAAATGAAAAAAGGAAGGAGAAAAAGAAAAATATAATAATAGATAATAATACAAATAGGTGATCTGATCTTGATGACGCAGACGTCTGGGCGAAAGTTTGATACTGCGACTCCGCCTCCGGGCTCTGCTGACGATTCTTCTGCGCATGCCCAGGCTCCAAGCTGACGTTTTTGTGTAACATGTCGTCAAACGTTTTACGTTCAGTTCATTACAATGGAAGGAAGCGGCGTCGCGGCGTACATCTTTTTTTACAGTCTATGGTTTAAACGCTCTCTAAAACAGCTAAACTTGATTGAAACATTTGCAAAAGGCCTAAAACTATTGAGTAGGGATGGAGAAATGAAGCCTCTTAAATATTTGAAGCTTTTCTCTGAATGTTTCGGGAAAAGTTTCAGAGCATTAAGAGTGTCGAAAACAGTGCCATCTTGTGGCGGGTAAAATTTACAGCAGCCATAAACCCGAGTGCGCAGCTCCGTTGTTATATCCATTAAGCACAAATAAAAGCCTAACAACGCTAAATGAGTTCAGTTTTCTGATAATATAATTCACATATTAAAGTGTGGCAATAAATAAATTTAACAACAAAAACAATAATTATAATAACACTAATATTACCTTCTGAGTTGTTTAAGGCAAGTAAATTGAGCTGTTATTTTATTGTTTTACCGGTTATATGACAGAACATGACAATGTAATACATTTTTTTATTATATATTTAAAATGTTAGTAAATGGATTGAACTTCATAGTGGTCTGGGTTCAAACATTCCGACATGCAAAGTGAAGCATTCACGTGAGAAAGTGAGGCTTTGTTGTTCATTAAAGGGTTAGTTCACCCAAAAATGAAAATAATGTCATTTATTACTCACCCTTATGCCGTTCCACACCCATAAGACCTCTGTTAATCTTCGGAACACAAATTGAAATATTTTTGTTGAAATCCGATGGCTCCATGAGGCCTACATAGGAAGCAATGACATTTCCTCTCTCAAGATCCATAAAGGTACTAAAAACATATTTAAATCAGTTCATGTTAGTACAGTGGTTCAATATTAATATTATAAAGCGACGAGAATATTTTTGGTGCGCCAAAAAAAAAAAAAAATAACGACTTATTTAGTGATGGCCGATTTCAAAACACTGCTTCAGGAAGCTTCGGAGCATAATGAATCAGCGTATCGAATCATGATTCGGATCGTGTGTCAAACCGCCAAACTGCTGAAATCACGTGACTTTGGCGCTCCGAACCGCTGATTTGACACGCTGATTCATTATGCTTTAACTGTACATTTTAAACATTCTTGTGAATCACAATTTATCATAGACTTAGTATGTTTCAAGGGTCCGAAAGTCCATCTTTTGCCCTGGTTAAATTATACTCCATTCAGGTATGAATGGAAGTGTGAAGCATAAGACATTGGGTTTAAAAGCTCACCACACAGAAGCCAAAAGAGTTTGAAAACCGAGGTGTTTGGTTGCATCTTATGAATGTCTATTCACACGACCTTCAATCGAGGATGCATCCTGACCAACGACTGCAAACTCCTGTTGGAGACAAATTAAAAATTAGTACAACCTCAAATGCACAGTTACTTTTTTTCTAACCTTCCATTTTTGTAACCACAATAGGATAAAAATTTAAATCAAGGCTGATTCACACCAAGGACAATAACTACAACCATAAACTTATATAACATAATTCTCACTTTCATTCTTAGACAATAGTGATAACTGTACCATAACTGTAACAATAATGACACAAGAGGAACAATATCATTGGAATCACTTTTGGGAGAACTTTTTTTCAACTGATGAACAAAAACATTGGAAGCCAATCAGAAATAAAGAGCTCAAGCATTTAAAGCAACAGATGATTTAGCTGCAGCACTTACTTAAAATAGAGAACATTATCTTCCCTTTCCTGCAAATGCTAAAATAGTTATTACTAGGGGTGGTGGGTGAGGGTTGGTCAGGACAGTTTGTAACAAAACAGTGTTGAAGAGATAGTTCACCCGAAAATGAAAATTCTGTCATTTACTCACAGTCATGATGTTCCAAACCCATAAGACTTTCACTCATCTTTATATATTTGAAAATATTTTTAATGAAATCTAAGCAATTTCTGTCCCTCCATAGACAGCTACAGAACTAAAAGAGTTCATAAAGAGATTGTAAATCTATTCCATATTAATTGAGCGGTTTAGTCCAAATTTAATGAAGATACTCAATTGATATGATGTACAGATTTTATTTAGGCTTTTAATTAAACATTGATCAGCAAACATAAACAAGCTCAAACGAACCTGCTTGACGCGCGAGAACAAACATCTTGCTAAAGCTTAAACTTGATGTGTAACACACAAGAATGAACCTCACTGGTTCTCGCACGTCAAACAAACATGCTTGAGCTTCCGTTTACCACAACTGATGTGTGTGTTGATGAATGTTTATATGTGAATAAAAGCTTAAATTAAATCTATTTATCATATAAAGTGATCAAGTCTCTTCAGAAAATTTGGACTGAACTGCTAGATTCATATGGATTATTTTTACGATTTCTTTATGAACATTTTGAAGCATCAAAGTGGTAGTTGCATAGCTGTCAATGGAGGGACAGAAATCACTCAGATTAAAAATATCTACATTTGTGTTATGAAGATGGTTTGGAACATCATGACTGAGTAATTAATGACATTCATTTTTGGTTGAACTAACCCTTTAAACTATAAGAATACACACCTGTGACAGGCTCCTGGAGTTTCTTCAGACAGCCTCACTATCCTTGCTCTTCCTGACCTCATCTTCAAGAACCAGAGGTGCAAGCTCCACTGAGTTTATGTCTGAGGGACTGGTGCCAAGATTTCAAACACAGAGGGTAAAAACAAATCAGATCAAAAGGTAAACCTCCCTTCTTTTTTTTATGTATATAAACAGGATCCATCAACTTCTGTTCATTAGAACTTATGAGATGTCCTCTATACACTGATCTGGACTTTTCACATAATATAAAGTCTGTACAAGTAACTTACATTGCCATCTTCCAGATCCTTATGGAAAGGGTATCTGAAAGGATAAAAGGAAAGGATACCTGAAAGTTGAATTAAAACAGTTGGCCCTAACTCCTGAGGTGTAAAACAAAATACTTAATTTACTTTTATTACTTATAAAGCACCATAAATACTTTAAATGTACTGTATAGGTGAAGCAGTGGTGAACACTTTACACATTATGGAAAATAACTGCCTTACATTGTAACCTAGGAGGATTTCTGACATGTTTCTTTGTGGAGTCTGGTCTGAAGATCTCTGTGAAATGGGAAATGACAACAACAACAGGCAGTGACATATTCATATTGTTACTAATGTACATATTAAGTAAAAAAAAAAAAAAAAATTAATTTTATACTTACATTTCTGTAGTCAAAGGCTGCTTCTATAGTTTACACCACCGTGTCGCTTAAAGTTGATCCGGTTTGATCATTTTCTCTTCATCCTTATCCACCTCATAGTCTGAAAGTAGTCAAGGACAGATCAACGTGCATTCGAGGCTAGATCTCATCAACATTAAAATGACGTTGTATCTATCACTTAATAAAAATACAAATAAAAAAATCAATTTCAAACAGATTACGAGGAGACGTGTTAAAAGTACAACCCCTGCGTCCGTGAAATGTACGCGCGACGCAGCTCTCGCGTACCGGATAAACACGGTCAGATTAGTTGAAAAGTCTGATTTTATAAGTCTGTTTCACAGTCGAGATTCAAGTGTCGTTAAAATAAGGGCCGGTTCGCAAAGAAAAGCGCTGGTTTTTACCCTTTTTTGTCCTAAGTAAATATATTATAGATGAACACCTTTCGTTCAGTCGAGTCTGACTGACTTCTATACGGTCGAGCGGCGCGTTAAGACGGAAGAATAGCTAGAGTTAGGCCTATAGGTTAAAACTATAAGATAACCTCAAACAGTTCTGCTCTAATAACATTAACAATCTAAAACAGGCAAACAATATGTTGGTTTTATTACCAAGTCACGTATTTTTTGGCGGGAGGACACGACAAAGTTGGGCAAATACACAAAATATATCGCGGGGTGTTTCATACAAATATAAATAACAGCGGATTTAACAAGAATTACATACCTCTCAATTTCTGTGATTCTTCGTCTTCGGTTAATTATATCCCAGCTTCTCTCATCTTTAGCAGAAGATCCGTCGTCAGTGTCTGATCTGAGAAACCATTGGGCAGTCCAATCGGTTAACCGTCATCTGTGCTGCTCGCGCGGGCTACATTTGAATTTGAGAGGCTGACTGACTGTGAAATAATTATTTTTTTTAAAAATCGCCCACGTTGTTTCTTGCTTAAAAAGATGAGTATATAAACATTTGTCTAGCTTGAAATAATGCTCAGGTGCACGAATTTAATGCACTTGCATGGTTTGGGAGTCTTGAACCACCCACCCCGTCAACCTTTCAGTCACACAAGTGATTGTACCTTTGATTGTACCTTTGTTTGTTGATTAAATGGTACAAACATGGACCCTTTGACCGTTAGAAACAAATATGTACCTTATTTCCCCCAAAATGGTACATATTAGTTCCTTAAGGTGTTCCCATTGAGGGTACAACCAAAGCATTTGTACCCAGAGTGCTCACAATTGTACCCCAGCCGTACCCTTTTTTCTGACAGTGTGGTTACCAACATTCTTCAAAATATCTTCTTTTATGTTCCGCAAAACAAAGAAAGTCATACAGGTTTGAATTCAGAAATGAAATTAATTTAGGAATGAAAGTGTGTTTGACTTGAAGCGCTGCGCAGACCAATCATTGTACGACATCAAAGTACCACAAGAGCAATTCGAAAGCATACGATCTGCTCTATAATTGCTCTTGCGGTACTTTTCATACACCAATCGGTCTGCGCAGTGCTGATTCTAATGGCCCACACCTAATGGCTCTCTTTATGAATGGGCCATTGAATCGTTGGTTCACCTGATTGATTCGCTCAAAACGCGGATTCATTTAGAGATGAAACACTGATGTATGTTGCTCAGAGATGCACAACAGTTCTGCGCTGGCTTTATAGCTAATATTTTTGTTGGAAAATATGAACAATAACAGAAATATTGCATGTAAAATATATCACAACATTAACTTCTTATTGAACTGTTGTATAAAAATATCAATTGCACTCCTGCTATTGCTTAATGATATCATATCACATAGGCCAATATATGTGACATAAACTGGGGGGGATCATATAACTGCATTCTATAGGCTACATCACACAGTGAGTTGTTGCCCTGCATCATGTTTGTCACCAATCAACTATATGAAATGTAAGATGACATACGTAGGTCTGGGGCGGGTGCATTAAATTATTAATTTAATTCATTTAAAGCTAATTAATTAAATTAATGGATTAAATCGACAGCCCTAATTGTGACTGATCTTTATGTTTTTCACACTAAAGGTGGAACAAGAGTTCTTGCTGAAGGGCTGTCGGGAACAAGGGCAGGTGTATGGTATACCTTAGCCCTTAGTGTCAAGGTAACATCTACACACATATATGCAACCTTTTAACTATTTATTACGTCTTTGTTCTTAAATGTGCATCTTTTGGTCTGCAGGGATATTTTGCCTCAGGGACGCTGAATGGCTATCCACTGTGGAAGAACGCTGTTGTTCTTGAACCTAAGAATGGCTGGGCTGCACTAGGAACTTCCTCTTTTGAATATGCACAATTTGATAATTTTGAAGTGAATGCAGATTGATTTCCACTTACTTTGATAGGTGCATTCACGCCATGTCGGAATTACTGTAATTATGAGATTCCAACTTGAAAAAACCTTCAAGTCATTGTGGAACTCTTAATTATAAAAAGAGCTCTGACTTGTACCATGTGACCACTGCCACCTAACTACTGCAGATTCATTTTCCCGTTGATAATGTTGCCATATAAATGTATAATTCTGAAGATGTGAACATAAGTTGTCATCCTGTAATTACAGTAATTACGACATGGTGTGAATTCAGCATTTTGCTTCATTGACAACTTTCACCATGTTTCTTCGGGTTTCTTCAAAATGTCTTTTATTTCAGTGCAAAAAAAAACACTGTGATGAATGTCTTATTTTATTTAATTTGGTGATTTGTCTTTTTACTGGAATGATTGGCTTTATTTTTAGGATTTATAAATGTGGAATCTGTGTTTGAGATGTTAATCTTTAAAAAAGGGACATTCTGTGCCAATTAACTGGGCTGTTTGTCAAAGTAGACAGTGAAAATCAAGACTCGCGTCATTATCTGTGCGCACAGCCTCACACACGCAAAACGCGTCCACAGAGAGAGCTGTTGTCTGTGTTATTAATGTTAATAAAAAAAAGTGTAAAGTGCATCTCCAAGTGCTCCCTTGAGAACCAGACCAAAAAAGTTGTGCACCATGTGATTTTAAAAATCTTGTTATCTTTATATACAGAATTAAAATAGAAACGACTCTATACTGTAAACAATACTGACTTGCACAAGAGCAGTCTAGACAATGTGCATAGAGATGATATATGTTCTAATCTAGACAATTTACCAAAAAGTCGGTAATTTTACCTTATTTCAACCTAAGAATGATGGGATAATGCATAACTTAAAAAAAATGACAAAGATTCTGAATAAACTTGTATCATGAATGATCATTTATCAGCACCTACATGCCGACTTCACCTGTGTGAAATAACAGCTGTATTATACTTACATTAAATGTTTTTGGCATTAGATATAATGTTTGCACTTTGTTTTAAATTTGATTAAAAAAAAAAAAAAAAAAATGGTTATTTGGTTGTCTAATATATCCTAAGTTATCGGCATGAGGCATACACAATGTATTATTTTAATTTTGTAAATGTTTCATGGTACGGAGCCCCTAAATGGACGTGGTGAAGAAAAAAAGATGGTATGAAAAAATTATTTGGCAATACTTTTGCATTTTCTCGCAAATGTTTTGCATTCCCCGAGAAACTTTGCGTTCTCTCTCAAAATGTTTGCGTTCCCCCGAGAAACTTTACGTTTGTATTCCCCCGAGAATCTGCGCTCGCAAAGAACACAAAAGTTGGGGGAAGGAGACCAGAGGCTGTTTTTTGAATGGATGTCAATGGATGAGAGGCTTCACTATGCTGATTAAACAGCTTTTGAGGGGAAATAACAAATAATTTAATTAATCGACAGTCTGTTCGCTAATCTTCAGCATGTTTTACACTAAACAATACTTTCGTTGGGAACTATATATAGATTTTAGCTTGATAAAAGTATTTTTTTAAGAGAAGGCAGACTAGGGAATGTTGCGACAGGTAGGACTTTTACGGCATTACTGAACTAGCTACCGGTGTCTGACTCTAGGCGTCATCACTCTAGCGTCTGACGTCGACGGTTCCAGATTCGATATGGGGTTCACATAAGCTTCAGCTCCGTGTTTTTATTTCTGGAAAATAGTTTAAATATTTCGGCACAATGCGAATAACGTTAGGTGAAAATAACTTACAACTCCCCAGCTGATCTGCCACATCCCGTAGCAAACTAGACAACGAATTACTACCTGCCGCCATTTTCTTTGAAAACTCTCATCTATCGTTTAGCTGGCCTGACGATTCTACGCGTGATCTCTTAACCAATGATCCACTGAAGCTATAGGACCACCTTCCTCATTTTCATGTTACACACGGAAAAGTAAAAATAAATGAATCAATAAATAAATAAATCTAAAAATAAATACATGTGGGAATAAATACATCTAAAAATAAATGAATGCATACATACATAAATAATGTAAAAATAAATGTACAAAATAATATATAAATATAAAAAAAAAAAAAGTTAAAACAAATTGTTTAAAAATGTATAAACGCAGAAAATAAAATTGATATTTAAAATATTTTAAAATATTTTAATAATAAAATAAAATATTTTAATAATTTTATTAAAAATGAATCATTTATTTTATCAAGTCGTTTATTCATTTATTTATTTTTGCTATTATCACATTTACCTATTTATCTATTTGTTTATTTATCTATTTAGTTATTCATTTATTCATTTTTAATTTCTGCAGGTTTGGTCCTCCATAGTGTGTCAAAAATGTCAGCCCAATCAGCAACAATATAAACCATGCGGTATTAAAGAGACAGCTCACACAATGGGTATGAATGTGACATAAAAGTACATATTTATATATTTTGCTATTGTATTTTGGAGTGACACTTTCATAAATTTTTCTGTTCTCCTCTGATTATATAATGGTAAATATTACAATATCATAGCACAACAATAGTGATCATCAATAATGATAAGCCTAATACTCACAATAAAAATAATAAGGTCATATAGATCATAACACAGTCTCGGGGGTAAAAAGTGGATTATCCTTCGCCTGAAATGTTTGTCTTTTCATCCTGACATGTGAGGCAAATGTTGGATCACAATAATTAGGAACCACAGTTTCCACAAATCCCTTCACTCGATTGGGATGTTCTCTTTTATTCTCGATGGCAAGGGCAGTGACTGTAACATCGAGCATATTTTGCACTATTAAACACGTATTTATACCAATTTCATCAGGCTCCGAAAATTCTTCAAAAAGAACACAAAGAATAACCTTCTCAGCTGCCATAGTTGCAACTCTTGCATCATCAGAACAGAGTGTTCAATGCACCACTGTAAAGAATTGTTCAGCTCTTAGGTGCTAATTAATACCCGGTGGCAATCACCAAATATTGTCTGATCAGAACAATAACTTAAGTGTTGTCCGTTTAGGAGGAGCTAGATGCACACACCACTCATAGACCACTCTTTACAAATTTGAGCAGTCTTTAATTAAGTGTGGTTCTAGAAAAGGAAACAACAATAAAGTATAAATATACACACTGATAAAACATCAATATGCAAATGAATAATATCCGCATTTGTTATAACATTAACACTGAAAATACGTCTGTACAGCGATCGTATAATAAGATTGGCTAGAGATTAGCTTACAGACACTTGCGCTCGGCAGACGCGATAAGCACGTCTTTAAAACAAATTGACAATCAAATGTAAACAGTATAATAAAGGAAACAAACTTACTCTTTGATGCATGCTCACATGCGATTACTCAATATCGCGGCAGAACTGGCATTATCATCACCGTTAGGTTCGTCTCGCGCTAGTAATAATAATGATGACGATCATAACTGAATACTAAACTGCGTCAGCATCCGGGTCCTTTTACCTTCTGGGTCCTAACTATAGGCGAGTGACTGATGCCTTACTAAATAACAACAGCAAATTAACCATTATACAAACAAAGAATGAATGAACATATTAATCACTGGCCCTCAGTTTAGTACAGCCGCCCCCAAATGTGCTTGCAGATTTGTATCTTGGGCCAGAACTCACAGTCATTTGAAGGGAGGGAGTTTAATCAGTCTAACAACAGGTCTGATGTAGGTTCTGTCTTTGACCTGGATTTCTGCAGCTCTTACTTTATTATCAGCTCCAGTCTGGACAGCTTTCACTGTCCCAAGGGGCCAGAGTGCTCTGGGGAATTGCAGATCAGCAATCATAACCACTGTCACTACTGTCAGGTTGTCTTTCTCTTGTTGCCACTTATGGCGAGACTGGAGTCCAGGCAGGTAGTTGCGCAGATAACAGCTCCGGAACTGATCTGCCAGTATCTGGCTGTGTCTCCAGCGCTTGCGGCTGAGCAGGTCAGATGCAGGGTAAATTACCTGAGGCAGGGCAGAGTCTGGTCGACCCATTAAGAGTGAATTAGGGGTTATTGGGTGCGGATCAGCTACATCCGAGGATACATATCCCAATGGCTTTGAATTTAAAATTCCCTCAATTTCAATAAGGACAGTCCTGAGCACTTCCTCTGACAGTTTGTGCACCAATGATGGTGTATAGTGCAGCTTTAACAGATTTGATTTCTCTTTCCCAGGATCCTCCGAAATGTGGGGAGTTTGGTGGATTGTACTGAAAGTCAATCTGTTGCTTGGCAAGTTCTCTTTGCAATTGAGGGTGAATGTTGTTGAAGGCTTCCTTAAGCTCACGATCTCCACCTTTGAAATTGGTACCCTGATCAGAGCACAACTCATGAGGCTTTCCTCTACGGGCGATGAATCGGCGTAGAGACATAAGGAAAGAGTCTGTGTCGGCTTGAGAGAGAAGGTCGATGTACAGTGCTTTCATGGTCAAACATTTATAAATGATACCCCAGCGTTTTTCATTCCGGCGCCCAATTTTGATGGTAAATGGCCCGAAGCAGTCCATGCCTGTGGAGTAAAAGGCTGGCTGGAAGAGTCTCAGACTAGACTACCTTTAACACTCAGTACAATGATGTTGAATTGATCGAATAGCTTGACGACCTCTCAAGATCCAGAAGCGTCTTCTGATTTTAGCAAAGACCCTTTCAGTACCAGGGTGATGGAGATGTGCGTCGTACTGCCGAATTAGTAGCTTAGTCACTGGGTGGATTGGGTCTAGGCCAATTGGGTGAAGAATGTCAGGGCTCAGCAAGTGACATCTTCGGAGTCGTCCACCCACTCTAATCAGCTGCGTGTCAGAATCAAATTCGGGAGCTAATGTCTTTAGACGACTGTTTGAGGAGATGGGTTTCCCTGCTTGAAGCTGAGCATATTCGTCAGGAAAACTATCCATCTGAGACTGTTGGATGATTCTGAGCTCGGCTTTCTTATATGTGTCAGCAGTGACAGTGTCTGTGGGACTGGCCACCCCATGAAGGATTCTGGCTGTTGAGTCTACAAGCTGTTGAAAGTTGTCATATTGAGATGCATTGACTGAATGCTGGTCATCCTTGGTTATTAGAAGATGGAAAGATACTGGTTTATGCAGTTCCTTTGAAGTGTCGGCTGGCACTAGGTTGGGCAGTTTGGGCCAAGATGATGGAGGTTTCTGCAGAAATTCTGGGCCATTCTTCCAGCGGGTAGGTTCGGCTAGCTGAGCCAGTGACATGCCATGAGTAATATCGTCAGCAGGGTTGTCTTGTGAGTGCACGTAGGACCATGATCGTGAATCAGTTAGCTCTTGAATCTCTGCAACTCTAGTTCCTACAAACACTTTAAAGTGGCATGAGTCTGATTGAAGCCAGTTGAGAACGGTTGTAGAATCAGTCCAGTATCTGAAACTGCTGATGTCCAGTGAGAGCTCTCTTTGCAGAACTGCTGCCAATTGTGCTCCAGTTAGAGCAGCGCATAGCTCAAGTCGGGGAATTGTTTGCTGCTTCTTTGGAGCTACTCGTGATCTAGCTGCCAAGAATGACACCTCTATTTGTCCTTTGCTATCTTCAGTGCGGAGATAGGCTACAGCACCGTACGCTCGCTCTGAGGCATCACAGAATGTGTGCACACTTCTTGAGCTGATCAAGGGATCTACCTTTGTAGTGTAGCATCTGGGCAGTGTGACACAGGAAAGTTGTGGAAGCTCATCTTCCCATGTGAGCCATGCATTCTTGAGGTCTGTGGGCAGTTCAGGGTCATCCCATTCTCTTTTTTTGTCCCAGAGCCTCTGGACTATGATCTTAGCTCTAATGGTAAATGGGATGATGAATCCCAATGGATCGTACTGACTGGAAAGGATGCTATATATGCGTCGCATAGTGGGCTCAGTTTTTACGATATGGCCATGTTTATAACTAAGGGTGTCGGATCTACACTGCCACCTAAGTCCTAGTGTGCGCTCCTGGGGGTCGGCTCTGTCTGAACTAAACCAAAGCTCATGGTTCTCTGACCTGATTTGCTGCAGCAGGTGTTGTAGCAGTTGGGGTGTGTTACTAGCCCATTGGCGCAGTTCAAAACCACCCTCGGCCAGCAGATGTTGCATGTCATCCACTAATTGTCTGGCAGTCTCAAGAGAGGGAACACTTTGCAACCAGTTGTCCACATAGAAACAACGATCTATTGATGCTCGTGCCTCAGTCTGGTTGGCTGTGATCAGCAACATGTTTCCGAAGAGCAAAGGTTGCACAGCACGGGCTGCACGTGGTGCCAAATGGTAACACTGACCACTGGTAGACATCAGGTGCGCTGGTTGGTTTCAGATCTCGCCACAGGAATCGCAAGAATGCTTGGTCTTCTGGCAGGATACGCACCTGATGAAACATCCCCTTTATGTCGCTACTAATGGCTACTGCATACTCTCGGAAATGGAGAAGTACTCCCAGCAAGGTCGCACCCAGAGTTGGCCCAGGAAGTAGATATTCATTCAAGCTCAGCCCTTGGAAGTTGAAAGAACAATTGAATACAATCCTGTGCTTTCCGTTGTGGTGGACCATGTGGTGTGGAATGTACCACCCTGGAGTCTGTACAGCTGTGGATTGGGGAATTTTTCTCACATAGCCTGCGTTTAGCAGCTTGTTCATCTCAGACTTGTACACTTGGGATTTCTCAGAGCTCTGTGCCAGCTGATTATCAGTCCTTTGCAAATGAGGCAGTACTGCTTCCTTTGGAGCGGCTTGAGGTGGAGGACTGGTTTTCCACAGGAGGGGGGTAGCGTATCTTTGCACACCTTCAACTTCAACCCTTATTGTTTTCTCCTCCAACATGCGCATAGCTTCTGCATCTTGCTTTGACCTTGTCACAAGCCGTTCATTTTGGTAGGGCAAGATGTCCATCTGCCACAACCGCTCAACTTGACTGAACAGATCATTAGGCGCAAGGCTTACAGTTGTGAACAAGCACTGTTGTGTGTGTGGGATGTGTTCGAGGAACTTTGATGGACCTTGGAGTGTCCATCCCAGACGAGTTTTCACAGCTGCTGGACCTCCGGGGGGTCCCAACCGAACTGGCTCAACGGGGGTGATCACTTGTGGGTAATCTGACCCAATGAGCAATAATGGCCTCGCATGTTCAATTGACTGAAGAGGTAGGCCTCTGAGATGGCGATATCTCTTTTGGAGTGTTTCAGTTGGGTAGGAATGAGGTGCTAATCCAAGCTCCTCAGTTGTGAAGGCTCTCTTGATTGCAAAGTTGCGATCTGGTTGTGTAGCGGGACTCACTGAGAATGATACTGTGGAGCCATGGATAATGCGGATGTCTTGGCGCACTGTGCGAAGAGACAGGTCTTCAGGCTTACCGTGGAGGTTGAGTTGCTGAGCTGCCTCGTGGAGAAGTATGGTGCGCTCTGAACCATCATCGAGCAGTGCATATGTATCCAGTGAAAAGTCTCCGTTGCGTATGATGACTCTGCACAATTTCAGTAACACTCTACTGCTGCCAGTTGGTCGATCAACGTATAGAGTTTCTATTGTGGTGCTGGTGGTCTGGGTGATCTCTCCTGTTTCTTTGGTAGCATTAGCACTCGTTTCATTGTTGGCCCCATGCAGAATTTCTAGATGTCTCATTTGACACTTCTTGAATTTCGCCTTAAGAGTACACTGACCTGCTTGGTGATCACGCCCACATTTCCAGCATCTCTGATTGGATCTGATCCAAGTCACGATCTGCTCTTTGGTCAGCAGCTTGAAGTTTGAACACTGATTGAGATAGTGTTGAGTTGTATTACAAAAGGGGCAGTATTTTTTTGGTTTCTCTAGTGATCTCACCTCAGACACTGCTTTCTGGCGAACCGAAACTGGACGAAACTTCGGCTTTGGAAACTGGACTTTGCTCGCTTCCATGGAAGATGGCAGTAGATTTGTGTGATAAATTTGGCACCCTTTGCTGGTTTTTGCGGAAGCTCTGTCTCTCTCTACCAGAGTCAATACTGAACTGGGTACCGTCCTCTTGCACCCTCACCTCATACTCCAGCCATTCTGCAAATTCAATCAAGGTAGGCATAGGTGTCTTGAGTGGATTGACATACCTCTTAAAGTTTGCTCGAAGATCGTGAGGTAGTTCCATCAGAACAGCAATGCGTTGAAGTGTTGATGGGGTTGCCCATAGAGTTCTGTTAGAGCCTGCATGGTATGACTGTAAGGGTACCGGCTGTTACTGTATGAGTCAGCAATGAGCAATGCTTCCTCAAACTTCAAGTGGTCCATCAATATTTGGAACTTAAAGCACTCTGTAGCATCAGCGGGCAGGAGATTGTCAAGAGCTACTTTTAACCTGGCGAACTCCCGTGGATCCTCTTTGGTGAAGTTAGGAATGGTAGGGGTTGGACCACGATAAGTGTTCTCTTGACTGGGTGGCGATGAGAAACAATATGGCACGAATGGTCTCTGTCGCCTGGAGGTAGGGCTGTGATAGTGTGTGGATAGCTGGCTTTGGCGTTGGTAGCGTTCATCAGCACGCTCAGCCCTCTGGGGTGTTACTGCACGCTCTGGCGAAGGCGAAGTTGATCTGGTTTGCTTGGAACTTGCTTTCATCCTCTGATGCTTGTGAGTGATCTCATCTATTCTTTCACGTTGACGTTCTGCGTGCAAATTATCCTCACTGTGTTTCACTGACCTTTCTCTTTCATAACGTGGATCTCTTTGATCTCTTGTTGACGTTACTCTGTGATGTGGCGGTGAGGTTCGATCCTCCATATTGCGTGTCAAGTGTCTGGGCGAACAAAATAGTTGAGATGGAGACAATGACCTTGGAGTGTGAGGTGCAGAGTGTTCACTGAGGTTGCGTCTGAGCTGACGGTTCTCTTCCTCCAGATCCTTCAAGCGCATCTGCAGTGCTTCAGGAGAGAAGTATGGATTCCCTTCATAGGCAGGAAAGTGATCAATGCCAGCAACCAGGGTGTTGTGAGGTGGTAATGGACCTCCTGTAGCCCCTATTAGCTGTTCTCCTCCGTTGGAGTGGTCTGAGGGTGTGTGTGTTGATCGCTGCTCTGGTACATAATCCACCTCATAGTCTTCAAGGTACCTTGGCATCTGCGTTCAGCAACGGGAGCGAACTGTAGCATCACTAATCTCCTCACTATGTATGGACATTATATTAATTCAGAAGTTGCCCACTCCGGCTCGAAGGACCATGTAAAGAATTGTTCAGCTCTTAGGTGCTAATTAATACCTGGTGGCAACCACCAAATATTGTCTGATCAGAACAATAACTTAAGTGTTCTCTGTTTAGGAGGAGCTAGATGCACACACCACTCATAGACCACTCTTTACAAATTTGAACAGTCTTTAATTAAGTGTGGTTCTAGAAAAGGAAACAACAATAAAGTATAAATATACACACTGATAAAACATCAATATGCAAATAAATAATATCCGCATTTGTTATAACATTAACAATGAAAATACGTCTGTACAGCGATCGTATAATAAGATTGGCTAGAGATTAGCTTACAGACACTTGCGCTCGGCAGACGCGATAAGCACGTCTTTAAAACAAATTGACAATCAAATGTAAACAGTATAATAAAGGAAACAAACTTACTCTTTGATGCACGCACACATGCGATTACTCAATATCGCGGCAGAACTGGCATTATCATCACGTTAGGTTCGTCTCACGCTAGTAATAATAATGATGACGATCATAACTGAATACTAAACTGCGTCAGGATCCGGGTCCTTTTACCTTCTGGGTCCTAACCATAGGCGAGTGACTGATGCCTGACTAAATAACAACAGCAAATTAACCATTATACAAACAAAGAATGAATGAACATATTAATCCCTGGCCCTCAGTTTAGTACAACCACCGTTTCTGTTTAAAAAACATTTTGCAACGTTTTGTCAGGGCTGAACGCAGCCCAGTTAGATTAACATCGTGGACTTGAATTTGAAAAATGGTGTATATTGTCACGGGCCGCTTGAACTGAAGCGGTACAGCAATCTGTCAAGACACATTAAAGAGATACAAAACGGCATTTATTGTTTAAATTTCTCTTCTCTGTCGACGCTGTCACGATCACCGTCTGTTCCTGTCAGTTCCTGGACTCCATTTCCCATAATCCTCCCTTCCAATCACATGCACCAATCACCAATTGCCACACACACCTGCAGATCATTACCTGGACTATTTAAGACACACACACACACACACACACACACACCCTTTGCGAAGTCTTGATTTGCCCCGGTGATCAACTCTGAGCGTTTTCTTGTGGACTGTGTACCCTGTTACCGTTGGATTGTTTATTCTCTATGACCCTTGCTGCCTGCCCTGATCTTTGCCTGTTTCCTGGACTGTGATTGTTTGCTGCCTGCCCTGATCCTTGCCTGTACCCTGATTCTGTTTGTCTGCCACCTGCCTCGACCATTGCCTGTCCTTGTTTATGTTCCTGCCTTTGCCCCTGTCTACCTGTGTAATTACTGTTCTTAATAAAGCTTGCAAATGGATCCCCGCTCTGCCGACCCATCATTACAGAAGACTTCGCCAACACATGGATCCAGCGGCTTTCCTGGAGAACACTGGCCCGGTAGGAACTTTGCATTGTTGTTATTAGGGCTCAATCAGGGCTCACGATCACTGGAGGAATATGTTGTGGAATACTTGGACATTGCTTATCACTCAGACTTGCCGGACTGTGCGCTGATAGACTTTTTCTGTGAGGGCATTAATCAGCCACTCAAGTCACAACTCATTCGTGAGGGACCCCGTTCATCTCTAAGTCAGTTTCTGGATTATGCTTTATTGACTGTTGGCTCTCCGTTTACTGTGGGTGTCGTGGGGAAATACGACACCTCGCTAAATCATGTAATGGCCGCCGCGCCAGTTGACACTCACAAAATGGCGGCCACCATAATAACAACACCAAGTCAAGTCAGCACTGATTATCCTGAACCAAGTCAAGTCACAGTTGACCTCCGTGAGCCAAGTCACGTCTCCTCTGATCTTCCAGAACAACGTCACGTCCCCGCTGTTCTTCTAGAGTCACATTCCGTCTCTGGAACTGTCCGAGAACGGAGAGGGTTGCTGTCCAGTGTGGATGATCCACCGCTGACTTCAGCACGAGCGGCTGGCATTCCTAAGCCTCCGCCGGCCGCTCCGCACTCAAGCTCGCCGGTTGCGACGCACTCAAGCTCGCCGGTTGCGACGCACTCAAGCTCGCCGGTTGCGACGCACTCAAATTCTCTGGATGCTATGGACAAGATGGCCGCCCCTCCAGTGTCGGGGAACATAGGGGTCGTTCCAGCCAGTGAGCCCGCTCCAAAGCCCGCTCCAGAGCCCGCTCCAGCCCGGGAATCCGCTCCAACCCTGCATGCTCTTCCTGTCAGTCCTGTCATGGCCAAGAGGGCTGTCTTTACCTTCTATGTTTTGGCGGTCCTGCGTGCCTGTAGGTTGCACTCGAGCTCTTTTGACCCTGGACCAGTCTGTCAGCCCGCTGCCGTCACCGAGCAGCCCGCTGCCGTCACCGAGCAGCCCACTCTCCCTGATATGGTCATGGAGCCCCCTTGTTCTGCCCTGCCGGCGCCACCCAAGCTTTCTGCCCTACCGGCGTCGCTCAAGCTCCTTGCCCACGAACCCACCATGGCCACCGTAGAAATCTCCAAGAACTTTTTTGGGGGGGGCTATATACCTGAGGGTGGGGAGCTTGTGGGTG
The DNA here is from genome assembly GCF_019924925.1 of Ctenopharyngodon idella. Taxonomy (NCBI): domain Eukaryota; kingdom Metazoa; phylum Chordata; class Actinopteri; order Cypriniformes; family Xenocyprididae; genus Ctenopharyngodon; species Ctenopharyngodon idella. Next base: position 9,655,062 of record NC_067239.1, on the reverse strand, counting down.
GGGACCCTGCACGGCCGCGATCATCAGCGGCCTCCGAACTGCTTGAGCTTGCGGGTGGGGACCCTGCACGGCCGCGATCATCAGCGGCCTCCGAACTGCTTGAGCTTGCAGGTGGGGACCTTACACGACCACGGCCTTCAACTGCCTGTGACCTGCCGTGGTTGCCCAAGCCACCTGACCTGCCGTGGTTGCCCAAGCCACCTGACCTGCCGTGGGCGCCCAAGCCACCTGACCTGCCGTGGCCTCCCGACACTCCTGAGCCGCCGTGGCTGCCCGTGGCACCTGACCCGCCGTGGCTGCCCTTGGAACCTAACCCACCATGGCTATCCGTGGCACATAACCCACCGTGGCTGCCCGTGGCACCTGACCCACCATGGCTGCCCGTGGCACCTGACCCCCCCGTGGCTGCCCGAGTTCCTGGACCTGCATTGGAGACCCCGTTCCCGTCTGCCAACAGGTCTCCAATGCACCCCCCCCCCCTCCCTATCTGTGCCATTTACGCCGCGAGGACGCGCCTTCCGGAAGGGGGCGTTATGTCACGATCACCGTCTGTTCCTGGACTCCATTTCCCATAATCCTCCCTTCCAATCACATGCACCAATCACCAATTGCCACACACACCTGCAGATCATTACCTGGACTATTTAAGACACACACACACACACACACACACACACACACACACCCTTTGCGAAGTCTTGATTTGCCCCGGTGATCAACTCTGAGCGTTTTCTTGTGGACTGTGTACCCTGTTACCGTTGGATTGTTTATTCTGTGACCCTTGCTGCCTGCCCTGATCCTTGCCTGTACCCTGATTCTGTTTGTCTGCCACCTGCCTCGACCATTGCCTGTCCTTGTTTATGTTCCTGCCTTTGCCCCTGTCTACCTGTGTAATTACTGTTCTTAATAAAGCTTGCAAATGGATCCCGCTCTGCCGACCCATCATTACAGACGCATTGTCAATGTCCTCTTTGCTCCAATGTATTTTTCACTCTGTGAGAAAATGATGTGTGGCGTGAGAGCGTCAGGCAAGTCATACAGCAACAGTAACTAAAGGGGGCCCCAATAATCGAGACCGGGCCGGCCGTTGCCGACTGGGCCAAATGCTTAACATTTATTATTTTTAATATTATTATAACCATAGTGACATCGTGCAAGCAATAAAAACCTGTCCTATGCACTGTCAGCCTGTAAAACTATTTATTTATATATATTAAAAATAAAACTGACAAGCCCACATTAAAAAAAAAATGGTCTGGCCCCTCTGGCATTTGCCAGAATTGCCAGATGGCCAATCCGCCCCATGCTTGTAATTCGCTTCAACCTTTCCAAACTTTATGAAAGATTATTTTATGGAAGGTTCGAGTTGTATATGTGTGTGAGGAATTGGAAGCAAGCAGAATAAATAAAGGTAAATAATTTTGGCTACACAGCAGCTCTTAAAGAAAATGGTGTCATTGACCAGCTTAAATAAATTCTGTATTGATTCATTCCATTGTAAAAATCATTAGTTATTAATTTAGTTAATTTATCTATATATTAGCACTGGAGAAAACAGTGATGTCATCGTGCAGCTCAGTTCAGTTCGCATACAATGGTGTGGAAGCAGGCAGATCAAAAACATTGTATATCAAGTGTCAAGTGTCCCCAACTAAGCAGACCAAAGGCGACAGTGGCAAGGAACCCAAACTCCAACAGGTGATAAAAATGGAGAAAAAAACCTTGGGAGAACCAGGCTCAGTCGGGGGGCCAGTTCTCCTCTGGCCAACAGCGAACAGTACATAATTATGATTTAGGCAGCATTACAGGTCATAATTCTGATTGGGATTGCAACAGTCAAAATATTTAATCCAGTTCCATCTAGTTGAAGATCGTATTCATCACGCCGGTATGGAATGGTTTGTTGGGAATCTGTGCCACTGGCTGTCGTGTCGGTGAGGCATTCACAGGGGATGGTCTAGTTGACACAATCTCTGCTGACACTTCAGGGATGCGTTGTGGTCGTGTCTAGGCGCAGGTCCTCAATCTGACCTGGATCCGGCTGACTACGGTAAACCTCGGGATAAACAGAGAGACTAATATTAGCATAGATGCCATTCTTCTTCTGATGTAACGAGTACATCTAGTGTTATAGGAAGTGTTCCCGGTTCCGGCTGGCCTAATTTATGCAGCCTAAAAATCCTTTAACGGATTTGAAAACATAAATTGATAATGTGTTATGTGTATGCCAGGTTAAAGAGATGCGGTTTTAGTCTAGATTTAGACAGAGTTGGTGTTTTAATGTTCAGTTATATTAGACATTTAGAAGAGTTTCTAAACTTCTGAAGAGTTTCTGAAGAGTTTCATTTCCTCTCCTAGTCCCTTGCAAAGCATGCTGGGATCTACATGTTAACAAAAATAATTCAGGTAGTTGTAACACAAATGGATTAAGTAAAGTTCCGTTTTAAATTCAACAAGAACAGTTGGGACATTTTGTAAAACGCAGTGCAATCAAGATTCTGTGATTTGTTAATTCTCTTTAACCTGACAAAAGTACAAAGAAAAGATTTCCAATGTTTTCACTGACCAACTTGGTAATATTCTATAAATATAAACAAATTTTGATTTTGATGGCTGCCACACACTCCAGTTGGGACAGAGGCATGTTTACTGTGTCACATCACCTTTCCTTTTAATTATACTTTTTAATCATTTGGGAATTGAGGATACTAATTGATACTAATTGTAATATGAAAACCTACGGTGAATATAACTAGGCTACTATCCTCTTGGGACCAAGGAATAGAGTTTTGTCCACTGTAGTGGACATTATATTTTAGTAAATTTCTCTGACACCATATATGTCACAGTTTTAAGTCTGGATGTCCTGTAAAGAGAACATTCAGAGATCCCAAATGTTTGGAAGTTTCACCATCACAACAACCACAACAACTCCTTGGTTTTTAAAATTGACTGACATTAATTAAGTGATCAAATTTAGCACTCTTATGGAAATATGATAAAATTTTGTAATCATAATTTAAATCTGACTTAACTTCAAATTGTTTGTCATAAATCAACATCTCACGAAAGTTTTATGGAGTTTCTAATAGAAATATGACTTTCTGTTACAAAACAGGGCATTGCTTTCATTCATGTCCACTGTAGAGGACACCAGGGCAATCGTGTTTATCCAACATCAGGCATTTTGGGAGACATGTGAATAGGGAAAGTAATTATATATTATTATAAAAATGTTGGCAGTTATTACCCCCATTATTACACTTCTTTTTTCATTACATGTAGCCCCAAAACACATTAATATGCAAATTAGGCACAGTGTATAGATACATTGTATTGAATGGGACTATACATTTATGGCCATTTTAACCACATATTGGTTAAAGTAAAATGGTTCATGTTGTGGCCGCATTACCACCTCGGGTGTGCATTATTTTCTAAGAATTCAACAGCCCGTCATCAATTATTCCTTACTTAAACAATGTAATGACATTAAAAATACTAAATTCAAAAAACTTTTTTCTTTCTTTCTTGGCCTGAGGAGGAAATATCATTACATTGTCCATGATCCAATTAATTTTTATTTCACAAAAACACTAAATTTAATTGCAATTCATTTCTCTCCTGTAGTAGATGCATCTACTCTGAAGAGAATATAATAATCAGATAGCGTAGCCTTCTATTTTCAACAGTGTCAGCTTTTACAACGATCAGCCAATGGACCGCTTTTTGATGTTTGATTGACACTGTCTCTTTAGCATGTTGTATGGTATAAAAAATAAATACGGAGCTACATTCAAAAATGAATGAACAGTTTAGCGTTTTCTTTAACATTTTTTTATTTGCCCTGTATTCGTTTTATTTATTTAATTAATTATCTCCTTGCACATCTAATTATGTATTTATTTATGCAGGAATATGTGGATTTATGTGTTTATTTGCACATTTATTTATTTATATATTTATGTATAATTTTGTGGATATTTTTATTTATGGATTTATTTATTCGCGTATTTATATATATATTATTGTTTTTGCAGGTTTTGTCCTCCATAAACATGTTCCACTGTTATATGCAAAAACTTTTAAATATTTTGTCATGTAGCCTAATGCATTTATTTAATTAATTAATTTATTTATTTAATTTTTTTTTACAAATATTTCAAAATAACAACAACAACAACAAAGGTTTAGGACAAGGTTTTATAAAATACATTGCGTTGATATTTCGTGACATCCAAATATTTTGGGCGCTGTGTGATCTTTCCAAGTCTCCATAGCAACCAAACGACAAACATGGCCAACCACAGCGAAAGCCGCTTCAAACGAGTCTTTCTCAACAACATCGACTCATACTCATCCAGATATATCGCGCAGGTAAAAGAGTCTACTGACCGAGTCTTTTGCTTAAACAACATGAATATAATAAGCGCTGTGGTTTAATGTTGTTTTGTTTAGTTCTTGTCGTCATGTGTCGTCGGAGAGTCTCTCACTGATGAAGAGGAGGAGGACAAACACGAACACACTTCAGAAGGCGCATGCTTTCAGATAGTCGGAACAGTTGCGAATAAAGATGCAAAAAAACATCGTTTTGCACTGGAGGAATATTGGGTTAGTTTATCATTTCTTTTATGGTGTTGTGGGTAGATGACATTTATTTAAAAAAAAAAAAAGAAAAAAAGGTGCGATTCACGCATGGGTCATTCCTGGGATTCGGTAATATTTCAGTCCCTCAGACTTTTTAAAGAGGTGGTTCACCAAAATGAATTGTTAAAAGCTTTTCACAATACTTTGGTATGTCCATTATAATGAATAAAAATAATTATTGCATTTTAATATTTTTTATAATAAAATAATGTCTTATTTCTATCGTACACTAAGCATTTTGTCATGTCCCTGAGGCACTTCACTGAATTAACAGTGGTGCAGAAGATGGTAAGTAGTATCATAGTTTTTATTCATATTTTTGAGCCGTATTATAGTAATGGAGGGTACTGTCACGCTTAACAACTCAGCCCCATCACATAAATTTAAGATGGAAAATGATTATTTTTCAAAATTTTTTTTTTTTTTAAGTATATACAACGTACTTATTTCATTGCTGCAATATATGGCCTACTCCCCTACACTGCAAGAGGAACAGTGAACATTTTGTGCAAAAAAACTTAACAGCCATTTTATTTTTCACTTCGTTTATAAATAATTTGAATAATAATAATAATAAATTGTCATGATTTCAGTAAAGATATACTTACTAAAATCATGACAACTCATAATTTTGTTTAAAAATAGACTATTTGACGTAAGGTGTGCACGTAAACATTGACAAGCATCCTATGTCCGAAATGGCAGCCACATCAACAGCAGAAAGACTGTGTTTTGCATGCAGATCTGTTGACCCAGAAAGAAGGACACAATATGATAGAGAAAAATTAAAAAATATAAAATTGAAGGCAATATCTCCCTTCAAAGTCTCTTAGTCTTCAACCCTGTCACACTATTCTCAACTATTATTTTGGAAAAAAATAGGGAAGATAATTAAAAATGAAGGCATTTCTTTCTGATTACCACCCAACATGTTAAGGAATAACACAATAAAATTGTGGTTTTAGTTAAACATCTAAATTGAAAACATTTTTTACAAAAATAAAGACACCGGAGACACACAATTTGTTTATTTTTAACTTCAGTCCCATAAAAATGTGAAAATGATCATAAATGTTACATTAGTAGTTATTAAATTGTTATGAGGGACACATGAGCAGTAGGTAGATGTTTGTTTTATAGCAGGTTTTGCGTAAAATCCTTTTTAAACCAATTACATTTTGTCCGTTACGGGGTTGAGAATAAAAGGTGTTTGAAACTGAAAAAAACTGAAATTAATAAAAAGTCTTTAATGCCTGAGATGGGAAAATATGATTTGATGGAGGTTTGATATGTGCCTAATGATGTGGGGTATTTAGAAAATTAATTCTATGTAGTTTAAAAAATACAAAATCCAATTTGAAATATTACCGAATCCCAGGAATAAACCTCTATATACAGTGGGTACGGAAAGTATTCAGACCCCCTTAAATTTTTCACTCTTTGTTATATTGCAGCCATTTGCTAAAATCATTTAAGTTCATTTTTTTCCCTCATTAATGTACACACAGCACCCCATATTGACAGAAAAACACAGAATTGTTGACATTTTTTGCAGATTTATTAAAAAAGAAAAACTGAAATATCACATGGTCCTAAGTATTTCAGACCCTTTGCTCAGTATTTAGTAGAAGGACCCTTTTGATCTAATACAGCCATGAGTCTTTTTGGGAAAGATGCAACAAGTTTTTCACACCTGGATTTGGGGATCCTCTGCCATTCCTCCTTGCAGATCCTCTCCAGTTCTGTCAGGTTGGATGGTAAACGTTGGTGGACAGCCATTTTTAGGTCTCTCCAGAGATGCTCAATTGGGTTTAAGTCAGGGCTCTGGCTGGGCCATTCAAGAACAGTCACGGCGTTGTTGTGAAGCCACTCCTTCGTTATTTTAGCTGTGTGCTTAGGGTCATTGTCTTGTTGGAAGGTAAATCTTCGGCCCAGTCTGAGGTCCTGAGCACTCTGGAGAAGGTTTTCGTCCAGGATATCCCTGTACTTGGCCGCATTCATCTTTCCCTCGATTGCAACCAGTCGTCCTGTCCCTACAGCTGAAAAACACCCCCACAGCATGATGCTGCCACCACCATGCTTCACTGTTGGGACTGTATTGGACAGGTGATGAGCAGAGCCTGGTTTTCTCCACACATACCGCTTAGAATTAAGGCCAAAAAGTTCTATCTTGGTCTCATCAGACCAGAGAATCTTATTTCTCACCATCTTGGAGTCCTTCAGGTGTTTTTTCATGTGTCTTGCACTGAGGAGAGGCTTCCGTCGGGCCACTCTGCCATAAAGCCCCGACTGGTGGAGGGCTGCAGTGATGGTTGACTTTCTACAACTTTCTCCCATCTCCCGACTGCATCTCTGGAGCTCATCCACAGTGATCTTTGGGTTCTTCTTTACCTCTCTCACCAAGGCTCTTCTCCCCCAATAGCTCAGTTTGGCCGGACGGCCAGCTCTAGGAAGGGTTCTGGTCGTCCCAAACAGCCTTCCATTTAAGGATTATGGAGGCCACTGTGCTCTTAGGAACCTTAAGTGCAGCAGAATTTTTTTTGTAACCTTGGCCAGATCTGTGCCTTGCCACAATTCTGTCTCTGAGCTCTTCAGGCAGTTCCTTTGACCTCATGATTCTCATTTGCTCTGACATGCACTGTGAGCTGTAAGGTCTTATATAGACAGGTGTGTGGCTTTCCTAATCAAGTCCAATCAGTATAATCAAACACAGCTGGACTCAAATGAAGGTGTAGAACCATCTCAAGGATGATCAGAAGAAATGGACAGCACCTGAGTTAAATATATGAGTGTCACAGCAAAGGGTCTGGATACTTAGGACCATGTGATATTTCAGTTTTTCTTTTTTAATAAATCTGCAAAAATGTCAAAATTCTGTGTTTTTCTGTCAATATGGGGTGCTGTGTGTACATTAATGAGGAAAAAAAAATGAACTTAAATGATTTTAGCAAATGGCTGCAATATAACAAAGAGTGAAAATTTAAGGGGGTCTGAATACTTTCCGTACCCACTGTATTTTGAATTTCTGAATTAAAATTAATTTAGATATTTTTCAGAAGCATACTGTAAAAACATTTCAAGGTGATACGTTGCTTAAAAATTGTATTATTTCTTAGAAAATTAGAAATAAGGAGTGAAGCAGTTTTGTTAAAATATCAATATTTGAACCAACTTTTGTCCACCAAATCAAAGTCATTTGGTGCAACCAACATGCAGAAAAAGGTGCGTCTCAATCAGCTTTCTAGTTCAGTATTCAGGGAACTGATAAGGAAGTCAGCCATTTTAAGGGCTGTCTCAATCGCAAATCCTCCCAGTGCACTAAAACGTTTGCTTCCTAAATGTGTAGTGAGTGAGGGTGCTTACCAGTGCCCCGAATTCATGTACACGATACAGATTCATGAGGTAGGAAGCTGATTGAGATGCAACCCCCCCCCAAAAAAAAAACCTACCTACCTAGAGCATTTTTGAGCATCTCGTTTCATCATATTTCAGTCTGTGAATCGAGAGGAGCTCCTGCAGTGCCTAATGCAGTGTGATGTTATTGTGTATAATATCACTGAACACACTGATTTCATAGATGAGGCAACATGGGCCATTTCAGGTAACAATTCCTCAGATTTCCAGACTATTTATTTAGGCTGCATCTCAAAATATGGTGAGGCATGTTCAGATTACCAAAATTATGCATCTCATTATGCAGCTCACTAGGTTTTGGGATACAGCCTTAATGCCATTTAATTTCTATTAAGTTTCTTTCTTTATTCATATTAATCAAATCAAAATGTGTATTAAATCTGTATTTACAATAGCACTGCACTCTGAAATTGAACATTTTAAGTCTTCAAAAATATTCATCCTGCTGTCAACAATCATGACATGGGCAATGACCAAACCAGCTGATCCTGTGAGTGTTGCTTTTAAATATATCATACAGTGATGGTTTTTTTTTTATGGCAATTGTGATTCTACATCTCAGAATTCTGACTTTTTTCTAAGAGTTGTGAGATAAAAAAAAATTGGCAATTGCGAGAAAAAAGTCAGAATTGTGAGTTTAAATGTTGCAGTTCAGACTTTTGTCTCAGAATTATGAGACAAACTCGTAATGGCTACAAAAAAAGTCTGAATTGTGAGCTGACAATTGAGTTTATATCTCACACTTTTAAACTCACAATTGAGAGTTTATATGTCACAATTTCGAGAAAATGAGTATTATGAGTTTAACACCATGTCTTAACATTATTTAAAGCATATACAAAGTGAATTAAATAAAGCACTAAACAGTACCTGATCGCGTACTGTCTGGTCGCGTCGCGTCTGGTTAGGACACGGTGTAAATCTCACAGTTCAGACTTTTTCTCTAAATTTATATGTTGCAATTCTGACTTTGTAACTTGCAATTGTGAGTTTATATCTCACAATTCTGAGAAATAAAGTCTGAACTGCAAGATAAAAACTCACAATTCTGACCTTTTTCTCGCAATTGCCAGTTTTTATCTCACAACTCTAAAAAAAAAAAGTCAGAATTGTGAGATGTATGCTTGCAATAAATAAAGTTATATTTGTGCACAATTGCAAGATAAATTCACAATTACCCTTTTTATTTATTTTTTTATTCTGTGGCCATAACAAGCTTCCTTAAATTTGACACCACATTGAAAATCCTTTTTTTTTATATATATTTTTTTTTTATTTGAAAATTGTAAAAAAAAAAAAAAGAAAAGAAAAAAGTTTTACACATTACTCTTTTCAATTTGTTTTTGATTATGTTGATATTATCAATTGGAATGTGCTGTATAAACAGCACATTCCAACTGGCTAGATATCATTACTTTTGCTATTTTTCTGATTTTATCTTAAGGATGATCCTGATATTCCCTTGACTGAAGAGGACTACAAAAGAAGACGACCACATCCAAACTTTAAAGAACACACAAGCACAGAGAAGCTTGTGCTTAAACTGGGGAAGACTGTAATGATCAATCCAGAATCTGGCCTAATACATTTCAAATCATTTATGAAATGAAACAAGCTTAGAATACCTTACCATATGAAACAAACGTCCTGTTCTTTTCTTTCAGAAAAAGTCAAAGCTGGCTACTTATGTTGTAACATCAGGGCTGCAGTATGGAATGGGCGAGAGCATGTTTCACTTCTTCTTTAAAGTACTAAAAATGACAACAGAATGAAAGCATCATAATTGTCAATTATGAATTCATAATCACATTTTGTTGCCTAACTTGTTCACTTTCCCCCAGACAGCTTGGCTCGGAGAGCTTAGCAGTGTTCCTATTTTTGGATCTGGGACAAATATCATTCCTGCCATTCACATCCATGACCTTGCAAGGTTTGAGAAACTGCAGTTGTGGCATTTTCTCAGATGTTGATTGGTGTATTGTTTAACTTGTAATTTCATTCTCATCTCATATTTTTGTCATCATTTGTCATTTTAGAGTGGTGCAAAACATCATCGATCATAAACCAAAAACACACTACTTCATCGCTGTGGATGATTCCAAGAACACTTTTGAAGACATTGTGAAAGTATTAAATCATTACACACTTCATTTCTATACGATGTACTGATTGTAATGCTCACACTTTAGTTTTGCAATGAGAAAACACCACTGAAAATCATTAGTAGACATGCAGCTGTCTATTTCCTTAGGCCATCGCCTCTGCCCTGGGTTCTGGACAAATAGAAAAAGTCCCAAAGGAGGATGCCTATGGCACAAAGGCAATTACGGTAGGCTGTTTTAGCTGAACACACATTTTTACCATGTCATAAAATAATATGTGAAGGGAATATATCACGTTGTGTTTTTTCACAGGAAACTGACCTGCTTTACCTCAATGTCAACCTTCAGACTGAGTCTGTTTTCTTAAAGGACAAATTAAACATCTCCTGGGATTATGAATCTGGAATAGTTGATAACATATTTCGTGTGGTGGAGGAATACAAACAGACAAGGCAACTGTTGGTAAGCTTTGATAACACTTGTTGATAGAGGCTTGTGCCTAGTATAAGAATTAGAATATATGTCACAAATAAAATCATAATTTTTGATTGGTTTTTGGCATTTTTTTAAAAATAATTTGAAGACATTTTTATACAATATATATTTGGAAAACAGTTTTACATGCTTACATGCTCCTATTTTGCATTTAATTTTCTTCAGCCAATAAAAATCTGTCTTCTTGGGCCCCCTGCTGTTGGCAAAAGCTCAGTTGCTGCAAAGTTGTGCAGATATTACAAACTTCATCATATTAATGTCAATGAAGCCATCAATGAGAAAGTCAGACAACTGGTGAGTGAGGACTACATAACAGCTTCTTTTTATATTGGTATTTTAACAATGTCTATAGCAATTAAGAACAATTGTTGTGTTGCATACAAACCATAGATAACATAAAATTAAAATAAATAAAGGAGTAAATAAAATAGAAAATAAATAAAAAATGTACAATATGTTAATTATAACCAGTATTGGGGAAAGTTACTTTTAAAAGTAATGCTTTACAATATTGCGTTACTCCCTAAAAAGTAACTAATTGCATTACTTAGTTACTTTTTGTGGAAAGTAATGTGTTGCGTTTTCTCACCTGGCCTGTACTTGCTTGTTTGGTTTATAATAACAACCCCCCCAAATGCTAGTTCAGGCCTGCACAGTAGAGGGCGTTGCTCAAAGAAACCTTTCAGCTGTTCTGGTTTGCAGAAGAACAGGATGCAGGAAAGGAAATTGCTACAGTAGAACATTAAACATCATGTTTCCACAGCACACACAATGCCTCTGCACTTACTCCTGATTTCTCTCAACATGGGGAGAAACTGTAGTAACTATTTTGTTAAATAAAAGTATATTTTGTTGTAAATTTAAAAGTAATGCGTTACTTTACTCATTACTTGAAAAAGTAGTCTGATTACGTAACTCACGTTACTTGTAATGAGTTACCTTCAACACTGATTATAACACTGGAGTAAAACGATAAGGTACAGACAAATATCCAGTATATATCTACATAAATGTTATATACAACTAATATATCTAGTCAAATAGGGGTGTGTAAATTTTTTCTACAAGTGTCAGTGTCACAACATAACAGCTTCTAAACTACTGTTTAAAAAAATAAAAAATTGAACAGTACTGTAATATATATATAAAATAATGGAGGTGTACGGTGGGGTCCAAAGGTCAGAAACCTTATATTGTACACAAAATCGTGGAAATAAACAGTTTTAGGATTTTGAATAATGTAAAACTTTTTACCTTTTTTTAAAATATTGATTTGCTGGTAGTATAATGTATAATAAGTAAAATATTTTAAAAAGTAGAAATAGAAGCATTTTCAGTCTCAAACTTTTTGGCCCCACTGTATATGAAGCTCTCTTGAATGAACAGTATGTGTTTTCTTCAGGAGGAACTACTTGGGAGAAGTGAGAGGACAAGGGAGAATGAGGAAATGCTCATTGGTGCTGAAGAGCAGCTTAAAACTCTAAAGAACAACATGCTTCAGAATGATGGTATGCATTGGATAAAGCTTTGACATGATCCTATATAGATTTATGTATCTAGAAATATGATTGTAAGATTGTAACAGATCTGATAAGTAAGTGTTACTTAATGCAATTTTGATTGTGTTTTCTCACAGGCCAGTTGGATGAGCAGCATGTGATGCATATCATAAGGGAGAAGCTAAACTCAATGCCTTACAGAAATCAAGGATTTGTTCTGGATGGATACCCAAAGACCTATACACAGGCTAAAGAGCTTTTCTATGGTCAGCTGTCTTCCTTTAAAAACAAAAAACAAAATGGAAATATAAAGTTACCTTTAACTTCTGAAATGTTTTCCAGATGCAAATATGGAAGTAGAAGATACCAGATCTACAATACCTCAGTATAGCAAAGTGTTGATTCCAGGTTAGTCATTTCAGAACATACATACAGATATATATTTTACTACTTTTGCTTGTAAATATGTTTAATTAAACCTTCAAACATCTTAGTAATATCACAATAATTTAATGGTTGTTACTGATCATGTAATTTATGGCAATAATAATGATACATTGGAAAATATTTATTACCATTAAGATAGTCTTCAGCTTCCACGTGCCATTTTTTCCCATTGAATATCTTGTTTATTTTACCCGAAAATACACTACTGTTCAAAAGTTTGAGATCAGTAAGTGTTTTTTTAAATAAATTAAAACTTTTATTCCACAACAATGCATTAAATTGATCAAAAGTGACATAAAATGTTTACATTGTTACAAAAATTCCTCTTTCAAAGAAATTCTGTTCGTTTGCTCTTTCTGTTGAGCAAAGAATCCTGAAAAAAAAATGGATTGGCGAATGCTGTGTTTCATGTTAACAACCATTGGCTTTTTCTTGCAGAGTTCGTCTTTTCACTGGACGCCACTGATGAATTTCTTAAAGAGCGCGTTCGGAGTCTTCCACAGAATGTGGCAGAGGAGATGCACTACACTCAAGATGAGTTTACAGAGAGTCTTGCAGAATTCAGGGAGACTTTGGCAGAAGACGAGTCTGTGCTTGACTATTTTGATGAACTGGAAATCCATCCTGAACACATTGGTTAGAACCCAAACTATCACACTTATTTTTGTGCTCACATAAGAAAATGACACTCCATCAAATTGTCAAATGAACTGATGGACAAGTTGAGTGTTATAAAGCAGGGTGGTATTGTTATTAAGAATTGTATTTTCATGATATCATTCTCAGACTGTGAGAACATGGCCATGGTGGAGAAAATAATTAAGACAGTGGGGCGGCCGATGAACTACGGTTTGAGTCCAGAGGAAATGGAGGAAGAGAGGAAGAGGAAAGAAGATGAATGGGACCAGCAGCTGAAACAGGAGGAACTTGAGAAGGAACTCAGGGAGATAGTGGAGAATGATAAAATGGCCGCTCTTTTGGAAGAATGGGTAAATTTGACCTAATGCTCAAACAAAACCTCAATCATTTGCCCTCACCCTAACACTGTGTCTACACTGGTCGTGCCACGCAGCAACGGATTGAGGCTGTCTACACTGGACGCGACAAAGCGACCATTGCAAATCCGTTTAGTTCTTTGTGTCAGAAGTAGCACGAGCGCTTGAAGTACATCAGAAATAGAACGGGTTAGAAATAGATTCGTCATGTCACACCGCATCCAGTGTAGACAGCATCGCTCATTATAATGGGATCTATTGTCTTTTGTCAGGTCACGTAGCACCGCTCATGTCCGGTGTAGACATGGTATAAAGACCTGTTCACACCGAGAACGATACCTATAAAGATAACTATAACGATAATTTGCGTCCACACTAAGGGACGAAAATGGGTAATGGTCTGTTTATTCTAAGCTTGCGTGCTTCAGTTTCAAAGTGTGCACAACATGTTTTTGCTGTTCTTGTTGCATTTACACATTTTTAATCAGCAGATATCCTCAGCATGTTATATTTTGATTGAATCTAGCTAGTGTAATCAATCTAATCTAACAGTGAATTTAGCTGAGGAAGTCAATATAGTGGAATAAAAAAAAGCCTAGTCTTTTTCACTGCAAATTCAAAGGAAGCAAGACAATGTTGTCGAAACTAGCGATGGATACCTGAGGTAATTTTATGTTACACTGTTTGCAAGCCTGACATAGTGATCTTATCATTAATACTTCCCCAATTTATTCTGAGGGTATGACCGATTGTTCCCTTTCGAAAGGGAACTCGCACTGCGTCCTAGAACGCTTATGGGAAACGTTCAACCCTCGCGTGACAGGTGTCTGAAACAATAGTCGAATCACGCCAATCCTATTGGTCGACGACAGCCTATGATGTCATACTAGTGCGACCAGACAGTATATAAGGGGCACCTAGAGAACATGTCGTCCTCTTTTTGTCTTCAGTGACTGTTTTGTCTGTTGTGATTGTTGTTTCACAAGGTAAGAATTACTATGTCTGAGAAGCGTTTCAAGCTTTGTGCTGATCCGTGTCCGAGACATCTGACACCAGAGGACACACACGGCTTGTGCGTTCACTGGATGGGTGAGGGATCTGTTTGCGTTCATTGTGAGCGTCTGCCTATGCGGACGCTCCGCTCTCACCTCTGTCAATCTTCTTCAGGGAAGAGGGACAGGCATCTGCACCTGGCGGCTCAGGTCCTCGTGCTGAGGCTGAGAGGAGACTCAAGTCATGGGGCTTGCAGGTGGAGCTCACCGAAAAGTTTGAGAAAGGCATTTCTCTTTCTTGCGATTCGGCGGCTCATAAGAGCGATCTGCTCGACGAGGATACCATTTCTCTGGCATCCGGTTCAGCAGAAAGTGCTCTTCTGGCTCCTAGCCACGCTGAAGAGCAGGCAATGGCTGTTGAGCGCAGTGAGAGTGTTTTATCTGAGCCCGCGCGGCCATCCTGCCCTGTGTATGTTGAGCTGCTGGATGTTGTGGAGCGCACCTCTGGCAGATTAAAGCTGCTGTGGGTGTGCGCTCGGAAAGAGGCGGTTCGTGGGAGGTTAGACGAACGCTATCTTTCCGGCCATATTCCTCCAGCTCCTGTGAGTCTTCCATTCTGAGATCGAGAAGGCATGAAAAAAACCCATATACGGCCCGTATTCATTGACATGGGCATGCGAATTATGCCAATGTCGAGGGGATACGTGAGCACGCATATGTGGCGATTCCCCCTATTGACGAGACGTTAGCGAACTATCTCGTTGGTGGTGGAGCGTCAACATTGAAGGCTTCGGCCCTGCCTACTAGAACGCTTAAAACAACCTCACGGTTGAATGGCAGGGCATACGCGGCTGCAGGTCAAGCTGGCGCTGCACTGCACACCATGGCACTGCTTCAAGCATACCAGGCAGACCTGTTGAAAGATTTGGACCAGGGCCTGGGTCTTTCCCCTGATGCGGTGGCCGAATTGCGCTGCACCACAGACCTGGCTCTCCACGCCACCAAACAAACTGCTGCCGCGATCGGTCGATCGTTGGTGGCGATGGCACTCCCCAAATTCACTCCTTGCAGAACTTTCTTGTTTCTCTCTTTAGAGCTTTGAGAGAGCAACTTCACAACTCTGTGGAGTTGGACCAGAATTTTTCCTACATTGAAAATTTTTTGGCGGCCACCAAAATGAATTTTTGTCCCGCCAAAGCCTTATTTGATCAGTTATTGTGAGCTGTTTATGAAGGATGCAGATGATTGCTACGCTTGTGATAGGGTGCATGTTAACTGACGGAGAGAATGAGCAGAGAGCTGTGTGTGAACCTGGCTGACATCGGGGAAAAAGAGAAGGGTTTTCTCCTCGATGGTCCGGTCTCACCTCTTGAACTTTTTGGGACTTCCGTCAAGGCGGTGGTTGGGAAGTTCAAGGAGGCGAGGGCGCGCTCTGCGCCATTTAAATCCTGTATACTGCGCCGGTCAGAATTTGCAAACATGTTAACTGACGGAGAGAATGAGCAGAGAGCTCCTTCCTCGTGCGCACAAACTCACTCTGTTTTCAAAATAAGCACTGTCTTTGCTCTCTCTCTCTCGTACATATTATTCTAAATCATCTGTCACGATGCTAAAAGTTTGGAAGACCGAATCCATGTTTCACGTGGTGCATTCGGAGAATTTTTTTCCTGAATAACCGCTGGGTGTGAATAGTGCTCAAAAGAACGTCACTTCATCTTCTCTGACAGGCGCCCCCCACATACAGCTGACATAAACCACACTTTCAAAAGACAAAAAAAATCCCATCCAGTGAAGTGTTTTCTGTGTTGACAAATCTTTTGCGATGTCCTAATAACAGCCGCGATTCACACGCAACGTGTCCACGTCCACTAATGTCCGATTCGTGACTTAATGACTTATTTGAACTGATTCATTTTAATGAATGGTTAAAACAACTGATCTGTCCAACACCGAATTCACGAGACGTCACGTCTGAAATGTGTATAACAAATAATTTACTCAGAACACCTCTGAAATGTGTGCTTACCCCATTTAGCAAGAGTGGTTAGTAATATTTAGCCTTAATAATCCACAGTATTTTCAGGTTATTTATATGACAATGTGTAGTAAATTACCTATAAAATCAGTTAGTTTAGACTGGAGTGAGGTAAAACCAGAACACAGCAAGATGTTGTTAGCTAGGTGCATTCAATTGTATATGGTAGAAAATTAGACTATTAGTTAAATTAACTTTTTAATGCTACTTTTTAATACTGATTATTAATTAGTATTATATATACCAAAATAATTTTCTGGTCTAGCAAAGAAGCATCTTCTCTTACAAAGCTATGAAATCACAGATTTTTTTTTTGCAAAGAGGGCAAGAAAGGATTACAGTGAGAGTGGCAGGTAATTTAGTGTCAGTATTGGGCTCGCAGATCATGTGGGTAGGGAACTTTTTACTGTTTGTGTGGATGACCATGTCTGTCAGCCACCACCGAAGACCATTTTTGACCCAGGAAAAACCCTGTGGACGTAGCTTAGCATATCTTGGGACCGGAACCTTGAACTGGGACTGGAACAGGAACTGGAGCCTGGAACCAGAACGGTAAACTGGAACAATTCTCTGTCTCACAGACAATCCTTTTAATCTGTCCCGTGAAGGAGGGAGATGCAAATTGGCACCTTTCAGATCCAGTGTTTTGATTGGCTGATGTTGTCAGAGGTGGCCACTGGATGGCCCCCCTCTTGCATGAGGATCATTTGCATAGCTTAAAGTTCATGTTTAGAACAATATCCTTAAGGTTTTTCCTATGCATAATTCACTTTCCAAACCAATTTCAGATTAACCATTGTGCCGAAAACATAAAGTCCAAACATCATTGGGTTATGTTGAACTACCTATGCATTCATGTATACCTTAATAGGCAAGTTTGTATATTTTGCATGCACACAAACAACACTAATTAAGTATATAGAGTTCTGTTAATAGAAATGGAGAAGATTTGCTCCATTTTGTCCAGTGTGTGTCCATTTGTGTCCTTTGTGACTACAAGCCACATGGCAAAACCTGTATGGTGAGTGGAAGTTAGTTCACACCTCAGGTCTTAGGACTGAGGGACTGGGGTGAACAATGGGGAAAATAGTGATAGGATTAGCCTGCTCAATGACATGCTAATGTCATCATTCTTCCTTTGCACAAATGGTCAGGGTGATTGTCTTTGCAGGCTTATCTGCTAGCCTATCTATTTCCTTGTTTGCTTCTCTTGGAGGTTTGAGTTTTGGAGTCCTGTACTTTGGGGGGTCACTACACTGCTGCTGATCACTACACTGAAGAAGTTTGTAGAGATTCTGTTCTTACAGAGAGGTCGTTGGCCCTTGGTTGGGCTAGTTTGGCCTCCCTGGTGGCCCTTGGGGTCAACTTTTGTCCCCCTGGTAAGTGACTGGCCGGTGTTCTTCTCGGACCTCTGGTCATACTCCCTTAAAGGGACCCCTTCTGTTGACGTTGCTGGTTCCAAGCCTTTGAGCGGCTTTGGCAGGCCTTCACTCTATGAAGGCCTCTTTGAAGCTTTTTAGCTTGGGCAGTGTCCGTAGGGAGTAATGTCACTGACAGCCTAGCGTGTGACTAGAGAGGGTTGAGTGTTTCAGCTCTTTTCTCAGCCGTTGTTGGCGTGCACTTCCCTCAGCATGGCAGCGTGGGTATTTCGTTCCCCATAAGTGTTCTAGGGCGCAGTGCGAGTTCCCTTTCGAAAGGGAACGTCTTGGGTTAAGACTGTAACCCTGATTCCCTGACAACAGGGAACGAGACACTGCATCTCGTTGCCATGCATCTGGGCTGCCTGCTACAGTCACTTCAGACGAATAGCGGACGACATGTTCTCTAGGCGCCCCTTATATACTGTCTAGTCGCACTAGTATGACGTCATAGGCTGTCGCCGGCCAATAGGATTGGCGTGATTCGACTATTGTTTCAGACACCTGTCACGCAAGGGCGTTCCCCATAAGCGTTCTAGGACGCAGTGTCTCGTTCCCTGTTCTCAGGGAACCAGGGTTACTGTCGTAACCCGAGACATTTTCCACATATCCATTTTCTTTAAAGTATCCTTGAAAAGGAGGTTTGACTTGTCAAACAGAGCCCTTAAATTAGAATGGATTGGCTGTCAGTGTTTTATCGTTCAACAGCTGGAAAAAGTAATTCTGAAAGTGATCCCAACAATATCGTTTCACTATATCATTATCGTTATAACTGTGGTGTGGACAGTGCTATTGTTTTATATTTAGAATGATTTTTAGAACTATATGTTTATCATTATATTTATAGTTATCATTCTTGGTGTGAACAGGCCTGAACACTACAGTACTGCAGGAAGTAGAGGTGGTGAGGGTGCTGCAGCACACCCTGGCTTGGAGCCCAAGAAAAAAATTAACCTTACTTTAAAATGAATGCATAGTTTGTGGTTCATTATTAATTTTAAATGAAAACACAACAACAATAAAATAAAGACAAACTCACCTGTATTAAACGAAGAAATGCAATTTTTATTAACAAAAGTTCTCTTGTGCTTTTGCCTACGCCATCATCCTGTCATCACGCCTCAATCGTCATGTGACTCTGCCTTGTTTCTCTTGCTCTATGGAGCAGACACTCCTCACTTTATAACTGTAGGGTCCGTTGTCCAACTGGACTAAATTGATTTTATTTCTATAAAATCGCGAAACGACAGGGCATGTAATGTAATCGCGTATGGCTGACACTGACTACCGCTCCAAGCCTACTGTGCACGCTCATAACTTCAATCCTGGAAAAATTCGACCCCAAAAACACCCCCGACTCCCTTCACACACACACTTTTTTTCTTAATCACAACCCCTCCACCTCCAAACCCCGGCTCAAAATACGTTCCGGCAGCTATGAACACTACAGGTGAACCACAAATGTGGTAGCAAATGGACGTTCTCCCTGGAGAAATATCACAGTTTTCTCCTGTAATATACTCTACCATTCAAAAGTTTGGGGTCAGTAAGATTTTTTAAATGTTTTTAAAAGAAGTCTCTTATGCTCATTTTATTTAATTAATAAAAAATGCAGTAAAAATAGTGATATTGGAAAATATTATTGCAATTTAAAATAAATGTTTTTATTTTAACATATTTTAAAATGTAATTTAAAGCATCTCCAGTCTTTCTCCAGTCTGCAGTGTTACATGATCCTTCAGAAATCATTCTAATATGCTGATTTGCTGCTCAAGTAACATTTATTATTATCAGTGTTGAAAACTGATAGTTGTGAAAAAAAACCCTGATACATTCAGTATTCTTTGATGATTAGAACGTTCAAAAGAAAAGCATTTATTTGAAATATAATTTTTGTAACAATTTAAAGTCTTTAACTGTGATGTTTCTCATTTGGATTTTTATGTTTAGTTTTACTTGGTTCATTTCCTGTTTCTAGTTTTGCAGTCCTGTTTGTAGTTAGTTTATAGTTTTTTTCTAGTCTCTGTCCTTAGCCCTCATGTCTCTCACCTGTGCCTGATTACCTTGTTTAGTTGCCTAGTGTGTTTATTAAATAAAACTAAACATAAAAGTCCAAAAGAGAGACATGACATTTACAGCCCCCAAACCTTTGAACAGAAGTCTTTAAATGAGCAAACGCATTCTCTTTCCCTTGGAACAACTACATTGTTCAGCTTGTGGATGTATATTTGCAGAACAGGAACATGGCCGAGGTGATGAAGCAGGAACATGAGCTATTAGAGACACAATCTGTCCCCATGAGACACTACTTGATGAAATACGTGATGCCCACTGTCATACAAGGACTTGTGGACTGCTGTAAGGTCAAGCCTGATGACCCTGTCGACTTTTTGGTAACACTTGTCTTATGGTATTCATATCGTGTTTTATTTAAAAAAAAAATTATTTAAACTTAATTGGTGTCATATTCTCTTTACTCCATTTCAGGCTGAATACCTCTTTAGGAACAACTCAGATGATTAGCTCATTCGGCTATAATTAACAATAAATGTAAAATAAAAAGTGTCATTAAAAATGTGTGCTGTGTTTTGTTGTTGTCTTTTTAGGTGATTGTTAAAGATTGTTAAAGATTTACAATTTCACAACTTTCTCGTTGGGAGCCACCACATGATGAGTCTTGCTTTGTAATTTGACCAAGTTATTAAAGGGATAGTTCACCCAAAAATGAAATTTACTCACCCTCAAGTTGTTCCAAACCTATATGACTTTCTTTGATCTGTTGAACACAAAAGAAGATATTTTGAAGAATATGGGTAACCAAACAGTTGACGGGCCCCAATGACTTCCATAGTATACTATGAAAGTCAATGGGGCCCGTCAACTGTTTGGTTACAAACATTCTTCAAAATATCTTCTTTTGTGTTTTTATATACAGGTGCTGGTCATATAATTAGAATATCATCAAAAAGTTGATTTATTTCACTAATTCCATTCAAAAAGTGAAACTTGTATATTATATTCATTTATTACACACAGACTGATATATTTCAAATGTTTATTTCTTTTAATTTTGATGATTATAACTGACAACTAAGGAAAATCCCAAATTCAGTATCTCAGAAAATTAGAATATTGTGAAAAGGTTCAATATTGAAGACACCTGGTGCCACACTCTAATCAGCTAATTAACTCAAAACGCCTGCAAAGGCCTTTAAATGGTCTCTCAGTTTAGTTCTGTAGGCTACACAATCATGGGGAAGACTGCTGACTTGACAGTTGTCCAAAAGACGACCATTGACACCTTGCACAAGGAGGGCAAGACACAAAAGTTCATTGCAAAAGAGGCTGGCTGTTCACAGAGCTCTGTGTCCAAACACATTAATAGAGAGGTGAAGGGAAGGAAAGGATGTGGTAGAAAGAAGTGTACAAGCAATAGGGATAACCGCACCCTGGAGAGGATTGTGAAACAAAACCTATTAAAAAATGTGGGGGAGATTCACAAAGAGTGGACTGCAGCTGGAGTCAGTGCTTCAAGAACCACTACGCACAGACGTATGCAAGACATGGGTTTCAGCTGTCGCATTCCTTGTGTCAAGCCACTCTTGAACAACAGACAGCGTCAGAAGAGTCTCACCTGGGCCAAAGACAAAAGGACTGGACTGCTGCTGAGTGGTCCAAAGTTATGTTCTCTGATGAAAGTAAATTTTGCATTTCCTTTGGAAATCAGGGTCCCAGAGTCTGGAGGAAGAGAGGAGAGGCACACAATCCACGTTGCTTGAGGTCCAGTGTAAAGTTTCCACAGTCAGTGATGGTTTGGGGTGCCATGTCATCTGCTGGTGTTGGTCCACTGTGTTTTCTGAGGTCCAAGGTCAACGCAGCCGTATACCAGGAAGTTTTAGAGCACTTCATGCTTACTGCTGCTGACCAATTTTATGGAGATGCAGATTTCATTTTCCAACAGGACTTGGCACCTGCACACAGTGCCAAAGCTACCAGTACCTGGTTTAAGGACCATGGTATCCCTGTTCTTAATTGGCCAGCAAACTCGCCTGACCTTAACCCCATAGGAAATCTATGGGGTATTGTGAAGAGGAAGATGCGATATGCCAGACCCAACAATGCAGAAGAGCTGAAGGCCACTATTAGAGCAACCTGGGCTCTTATAACACCTGAGCAGTGCCACAGACTGATCGACTCCATGCCACGCCGCATTGCTGCAGTAATTCAGGCAAAAGGAGCCCCAACTAAGTATTGAGTGCTGTACATGCTTATACTTTTCATGTTCATACTTTTCAGTTGGCCAAGATTTCTAAAAATCCTTTCTTTGTATTGGTCTTAAGTAATATTCTAATTTTCCGAGATACTGAATTTGGGATTTTCCTTAGTTGTCAGTTATAATCATCAAAATTAAAAGAAATAATCATTTGAAATATATCAGTCTGTGTGTAGTGAATGAATATAATATACAAGTTTCACTTTTTGAATGGAATTAGTGAAATAAATCAACTTTTTGATGATATTGTGACAGATTGACAGATTGCCCCGCCCTCACGCCAGTAAACATGTCATCAGAGAAGAGGGAGAGGAAGTTAAAGATTAAGTTGATTAAAGATTAAGAGGGCACATGAATTTAAAAACAAAAAATCAAAACATGATGTGCATGGTTAAATCATTTATAATAAATACGTGCAATATTCCATAAAAAAAATAAGATTTGCAAATTTTGATTTATGGTGACTTTAAACAAACATACTAAAAACTAGACAAGACAACCAAACTTAAAGTGAAAAACAAAAATTACTTGTATTGTTAATATAGCTTACTGTTTGCTGAAAGCAGCTGAGATAATAGAAAATGTATTTAAATAGTCTCGCTAATTTCAGTTAAAATCCCTAAACTGCTGAACACTGCATTGCAAAAAAAACATAAGCAACAGTATGGCAAAAGATAATAATGTAGAACAGTTTGCAGTATGACTACTAAATGTTTCAATGGTATGCCATATAAAAATAGCTATTTTTCATTTTCAAACTAATTTCTTATGAATCAATAAATCAATAAATCAGTAAACAAAAGAAAATCAATTGAAATAACCAACGTAGCCATTATGCCGCTTTAAAGGATAAAACATAAAAAATGTAAAATAATGAAACATTTTTTTGAAATGTTCGTGACGATGTTATGACAAAATATACTGATTTTTAGCTATGTCTGCCCCTTTAAATACTATTATTCGTAATAGGTTACAAAAACAAGACGTGTGTCAGCCAGCGTCAGTAAGGCATGCGTCATGGCGTCACTTCCTGTACCAATTGGCAGTTGCAGTTGCCGGAGCGCCATGTTACTTCAAACAAAAGAAACAACTTCACTGCCTTCGTAACAGTTCATGACAGGCTGAAACACAATGGCGGAATATAACCTGCTTCTCAGCTTCTCATAAACCGGAGATTTTCATAATGCCTTTGTAAGTATGTCGACGGAGTTTTAAGGACAAACGTGGTCAAAGCAAACGCGAGGTCCTGGGCCTTATGTCACGAATCGGTTGAAAACTCGACACGTTGATAAAATCATTTAATAGTGCCGTTTAGTTGTTGAACTAGTTTACAATGTATCAATTTTTACAGCAATCTTATCAGTATGCAGCTGGTAATGAGATAAAATGATCACGAGGCCATCAGATGTAGAGATTGCTCTCATACTAAGCACGTCGGCTTGTATGCAACTTACAGACATTAAATCTATAGCATTCAAGAGTTGAACTTTGTTCACATATATAGATCAGTAGTGCACGCATTGATGTAGGTCAGTGACTTAATAATACCCTTCAAGGGGGCGTTCAGACAAGACGCTTTCAAAACAAATTGGCGAATCGGAACGCAACTGAAGGCATGGTCCTCCAGACGTTTATTAAAGTTGAGCTATTTTTATCTTGACATATGGCGTCTGCGGACGCTGATTGCGCGAGACCCTGGGAAAAAACAGCGAGACATGTCGCAATAGTCAGAGACACGTACATGTATAATTAAACTTAAACGCGCCACGTGTGAACGGCGAAAAACAACAGCAAGAAGCGCAATAAATGCGATCTTTTTTCAAAATATTTGTTCTACTATGAGCTGTTCACTAGTTTAGACTCAAAAAGGGTTTGTTTATATTGGAACGTCTGCACTAAACTGTGAACATGTGTGCTGTTGTTTTTGATTATGGGTAAATACATAATCTGTATTTTCGATTTCACTTCTGTATTCTCTTGCAAAGTATTGAAAATCTTGAAAAAAAGATGTTCACAAAGTAACGTTAGTGCTGACAACATTAAAATGACATAAATGGTAATATGTAAAGGTAGGTTCCTAACTATCTTTAAAGGGTTAAAGATAACCCAAAAATTTAAATTCTGTCATTAATTACTCTCCCTCATGACGTTTCACACCCATAAGACCTTTGTTCATCTTCAGAACACAAATTAAGATATTTTTGATGAAATCTGAGAGGTTTCTGACTCCTCCATAGACAGCAATTTAACCATCACTTTCAAGGTCCAGAAAGGTACTAAAGACATTGTTAAAATAGTCGACATGACTGCAGTGGTTCAACCGTAATTTTATGAAGTGACAAGAATACTTTTTGTGTGCAAAAACAAAAATAATGACTTTATTCAACAATATCCTCTTCTGTGTCGTTCTCTTACACTGTTTACATTCAGCGCTTCCAGGTTCTGTCAGAATGGCGGCTCAGTATTGGCTAATGCTGACGTCGCATGCGTGTGATGCTGATGCCAGCCAATAATGAGTCATTTTCTTTAAGCCTAGAGTTTCCGAGTTAGGGGAGTGCCGGTGAGAAAATATGGGGGGCGCAATAGATGCAGCCTCTGTATTGACAGTAAATTTGTTGAAATTAATAACTTTTATATCATATTCTATAGTATTTTGTATGTGCTAAGTTTCATGTACAAAAAAAGTCAGTATTGTACAATTGTGATAGAATATATAACGATTCAACTTACAGCACCTTCATAAATCGAATAAAAACATAAAGCAAAAACACATCTGATGCGCATTCATCGTTTTGTAGAAGTAAAGTTAAAAAAAAAATTGCTGAATGTTTTGTAGAAAAGGTACATCATCATCCGATTGGAGTAACTCATAATTATGACTTCACAATTGTAATTTAAATATGAACTTCCCAGGAGGACTGGAATGCACCATTAATCTTTAGCCATTATATGTTTCGCCAGAATATGTTTCTGTTGACAATTAATGTTTGACTTTTTCACAGTCCAATTACCAATCAGGTGCAAGCAGTACAGCAGACCCCAAAGCATTATGGGATCACGTCTCCTATCAGCTTGGCACCGCCTAAAGAGGCCGATCTGGTTCTTACGCGAAAGCTGACAGAGACACTCCGACCCTTCGGTGTCTTTGAGGAGGAGATGGAGCTGCAGCGGAGGTAAATGAAATGCACATCATTAAGTCACACATGTATGTGGATATGCATCATGACAGTTATGGCGCTTTTCCACTGCGTGGTATGACTCTGCTCGGTTAAGCACGGCTCGGCACGCTTTACTTTCGGTTTGCTTTCCCACTGCAGTTTATTGCCGCTTCAAAGTGGGTGGGATTATAGACTGATCGTTATAGTTGCGCCGTCTTTACTGCTGTGGATCTGCTCCTCATCTACTGAACACGATACAGCCATTTCTTTTTTCAAGTTGCGTGCGACAGTCGTTTAAAGCAAGTTGTTTCGCGAACAAATGATACTGCGGTGGCTGTTACTATTTAAATCTAGCGGGTTTGTTGTCTCGTGTTTCAAATCCAGTGACACTGGTAGTGACAATTCTCTCTGACCAATCAGTGATCTGCAGTGTTTACATGCCACATTTAGTATTGGTACAGCATGCTTGGGAGGTGGTACTATTTAAGTGAGCCGTACCGAGCCGTCCCATGCAGTGGAAAAGCGCCAAAATCTGAGCCTTACCGAACTGTACCATGCAGTGAAAAAGCGCCAATAGATTGTGTTTGAGACCATCAGCTGGTTCTTTAACAGTTACACAACTTTTGAAGTTAACTTAAAAATGAATATGCACAAAGTTCATCAAATCCATTACTCTTATTTACTTTTTTTCCCACACTATTATATATTGACGGCGAAGTTCTTTTTTGTTTTTCACTTGGGGGTAAAAAGAAGAGTGTTATACTGTTAGCGAACATTTTGACGCCGTCCACACTGCTAAGAGTGGCGTTTAGATAAATATGTAAATGTTAGCTGCGTGCTTTCCTTTCAGTAACAAAATAAACACAACAAAAATTACAGCGGTGAGAAAACAGTAGTAAAGAAAGCATCTGATCAAAGCGATGTGGATATGTTTGCACCAGATCTGCAATTCGGCACTCCAGTCAAGTTATGTCACGTTTATTTTTATAGCTCTTTATACAACGGATTGTTTAAAAGCAAGCAGCTTTACAGTATTAAATATGAAAAAACATGATCAGTGTCTCTTTTAATTAGAATTACAACTTAAATTTTTACTATAAAGTGGTTATGTAGTGTGTTCATGTTTTTACTCATGGACGTCTGACCTCGACGGACTGAACAGAAGAAATGAATCGGGGAAGATTTCCCCGATATATAAAGAAGGTGGAGCCTCAGAACCACTCCTACCTATTATAAAATCTCCACAGACCATTGGTGGTTTGAAGGTTTTTACCAGCCAGAGTGAACTTTTCTGGAAAGTTCGCTTCAGCAAGCTGTATCAAACTTCGTTTTGAATTGATTTTGTTCAAAGTGACGTCACGCCACGTTCTTTGCCTTTACTTCCTGGAGGATGATGTCCTACTAAGCAACTGGCATGGCTTGTTAAAGAGATTTTTCAAAAGATTAAAAGAATTTAAAATTATATTAAAGACAGTAAAATTATATAAATTGTTGGCAGTTGTAACAATATGTTCAAGAAGTCATGTTTTGTTTTGAAAAATTACAAAAAAGGACAAACTGGTGACACAGCTAGGATATTTCCTATTTTTACCAGTTTATATTAAAAACTTCGCACAGCACCCAGGGACGATGATGGCAACAAGTTTTTTTTTTTCTTTTCTTTTTTAAATTATTAGTATTGTTAATATAACAAGGATGTATTAAAATTGATAGTGTCAGTAAAGTCATATATAATGTTACAAATAGACATGTGCCGATATTCAGTAATACGATATATCATGATAATAAATATGCACAATATTGTTATCGTGGGCACTTAAAAATACAGTGAATAATTATTTATGAATTATTAATTTTTATAATACATTTTAAGAATATTTTACCCATCAACCATTTAAAATGCTCAACACCGCTGTATGCTGCATCAAAAGGACACGCGCACTCAGATGTAAACAAGCCCAACGTGCATGAGAAGCACATGGCGGAATGAGTGAAGGAGACGCGCTGAATGAGAGTGCACGTTCACTCTCTGACAACAGAGGGCGCTAATGAAATAGCAGAGATACAGCGGTTACCCTGGAAACCCTGTAAACCAAGCAGCTGCGCTAACAGGATTTAAAATGCTTCAAACAGCCATTCAGTTTTTTTGTATTCGTAGTGTTGTTCATCACAGCACCAAATAATTAATACTTAAAGACTTAATAGGCTATTTATTTTCAAACTTAAACATTTTTATATTTTAATCTGGACTACAACATGCCCTATAATGATTAAAAATGTTCTGATTATTTATTGTTCAGTAACACTAAGTAACGTAAGGCTTCATTAGTTAACATGTTTATTCATTACTGACAATGAAAAATACTTATAAAGCATTTATTAATCTTAATTAATGTTTAATAACATTACTAAATCAAAGGTTGTAATTATTATTTTATGGACCTGAGCTAAAACTAACAATGACCTGTTGTATTTTTTAACTAACATTAACAAAAAATAATACCTTCTGTAATGTAGCTATTGCTCTTTCTTAATCTTAGTTAATGAACTTCTTGTAAAGTGTTACCTGTTGTTCTTTATAATTCTTTTGCACTTTCATCTGTTTGAAACATTTTACTTTATATTTTTTTCTGTGTATTGTGTTATTATATTTAAATGTTCACAGAGTTTTTTATAAGAAAAAGAGTTCTTAAACCTGTTATAGTATGACATTTTTTTTTTTTTTGCAACTTATTTCAATATCGTGATAATACCGTGTATCATGATAAAAGCTTCAGCAATTATCACAACATGAAAATTTGATACCGTCACATGCCTAGTTACAAAAGATTTTTATTTTAAATAAATGCTGTTCTTTTGGACATTCATTCAAAGAATCCCGAAATAACGTGCATCATTCCATGACTGCTGAAATATGAATACATTTTAAAATATATTAAAATAGAAAACTATTTCACAATATTACTGTTTTTAATGCATTTTCATCAAATAAATGCAGCCTTGATAAGCATAAGAGACTTCTTTCAAGAACGGTAAATCTTACTGCCCCAAACTTTTGAGTGATCGTGTGTTCGCTTCCATAATTTCTGTCTTTAAAAATGGTTTATTATTTTATCTAATATACATTTATCCATATCCATAAGTATGAAAATGTACAGCATAGTCTTGACCCATCTTTAGTCTTCATCAAATTGCTGTTGTCTAAACATGTTTCTTTTGCCAACAGAATCCTAGTGCTTGGGAAGTTAAATATGTTGGTTAAGTTGTGGATCCGTGAAGTCAGTGAAGCTAAGGTATCTTATTGTCCTTTTAATAATAATATAAACATAAACTTCTGAATAACCACTTACAGATACAAACTGTTATATATTTTCATATATTTACAGAATATTCCATCATCAGTGATTGATAGTGTTGGTGGAAAAATCTTCACGTTTGGATCCTACAGGCTTGGAGTTCATACGAAGGGTAAGTTTTCAAAGATCAGTGCTAGATAGATCCATATGTACTTCACATAGTCTCCATGTGTTTGTAATATCTCTTTCACTAACCTAATTGTTTAGGTGCTGATATTGATGCTCTCTGCGTTGCACCCCGACATGTGGACAGATCAGACTTCTTCTCCTCGTTTTATGAGAAATTAAAGGAGCAGGAGGAAGTCAAAGACCTGAGGGTATGGAAGCTTTTGTAAATGTGTACATATACATCTTCCTCTTCCTGTGTACGGCTTAATAATTGATCTTTGCTTTTGCCTTCTAGGCAGTGGAGGAAGCATTTGTACCTGTGATAAAGCTGGCTTTTGATGGCATTGAGGTATTTTTACATCCTTACATATATTACATAAATGGATAGTTCAAAGTTGTCCTAATTTTTCCCCCTCGTGTCATTTTGTGTGTTTTGAAATGTTGATATGTTTGTGGCAGATTGACATACTGTTTGCCCGACTGGCACTACAAACCATTCCAGAGAACCTGGATTTGCGAGATGATGGCTTACTTAGGAACCTTGACATTCGCTGTATCCGAAGTTTGAATGGTAATAGGTCATAACTGATGAATCTTGTTAGGGCTGGGTATTGACACAGATTTCACTAATCAATTCAGATTTAATATCGGTTTGTTTGGGTTAGGGCTGTGAGATTAATTGAAATTGAATTTCAATTGATTTCAATATTAGCTTTCAACGGTTATGAAAATACGATAATCGAGATGAAACAATTATTGTGCCCCGTTCCTTTTCTTTTCAGCGGTGCGCTTTTGCTCATCCTTAAAAGCCCAAACTTGATGTGCAAATCAGTAAAATTACGTGACTTTTGTAAAATGGGACATGTTTGATATTAAAAAGATTTATTAAAAGTGCGAAAGAGAACTTGTGCTGTTCCTCATGCGGTCTAAGAGGAATGGAGACAAGCGAAGTGAACTTTGAGCTCCGGGTGCACGTCTAAATGGTTACACGCAAACGGATACACACTAAAATATGTCAAAATGCCTGGCTTGGTGAGTATTCACTTAAACCCAGTTGGTTATGTCTTAAGTGAACGTATAAAGTTGGGAGAAAATAGAATGTGCATCAGCTTATTAGATTTGTGCATTTGGTCTTAAAGTGACAGCAGCCTAATAAACCTGCTGCAGTCTAATGTTAATCAAAAAACAAAAGACAAAGAGAAAATCACTCACTGCTCTTGACTGAATAACTTTTGTAGCTTCAATAAGAATCAAAGCAAGTTTAATCCTTACAGTTAAGTTTTACTTTACATTTGATTTCTGTAGTAGGCTGTTAGCTGAATACTCATAGGTTTGCTTGAAAAACTTAAAGCACTGTTTTAATTTTTGAATCTTTTTGTCCTGCTGTTTGTAGTTTTTTTTTTTTTGGTATGTTTTTATTGCATTACTTACGGTTTCCTTATTTTTAATCATTTTGAGGACTTTTTACTTACACGAGTTAGCCTAGTATTCTGCTGTGGTAGTGAAACTGGTATCGAGAATTGTAAAATTTAAATTTTATAGCAACCTTATTTCCAGCAAATATATACTTGAGATATATACCATTCAGGCATAACATTATGACCACCTTCCTAATATTGTGTTGGTCCCCCTTTTGCTGCCAAAACAGCCCTGACCCATCGAGGCATGGACTCCACTAGACCCCTGAAGGTGTGCTGTTGTATCTGACACCAAGATGTTAGCAGCAGATCCTTTAAGTCCTGTAAGTTGTGAGGTGGGGCCTCCATGGATCAGACTTGTTTGTTCAGCACATCCTACAGATGCTCGATTAAATTGAGATCTGGGGAATTTGGAGGACAAGTCAATGCCTCAAACTCGTTGTTGTGCTCCTCAAACCATTCCTGAACCATTTTTGCTTTGTGGCAGGGTGCATTATCCTGCTGAAAGAGGCCACAGCCACCAGGGAATACCATTTCCATGAAAGGGTGTACATGGTCTACAATGCTTAGTTAGGTGGTACTTGTCAAAGTAACATCCACATGGATGGCAGGTCCCAAGGTTTCCCAGCAGAACATTGCCTAAAGCATCACACTGCCTCCGCCGACTTGCCTTCTTCCCATAGTGCAGAGATGACAACTTGCGCTCCGCACTTGCGCTTAAACTGAGGTGCTACAACAATCTGTCATGCCACATTAAAGAGCATCAAAATGGTATTTATTGTTTGAATTTTGTGATTAAAATTGACAAAATTTGAAAGCTGACACTTTGCTTTGTTTAGTGCCACAAAGCAAGTAATGTTTAGTGAATTATTTTTTATTTATTTTATTTTCATGCATCATCAGAAAACAGCAGAGACTAAATGATTGATCTTGGAATTTAGGAATCAATATATCGTTTCATCAAAATGGTAAATGATTAAAATCCATTATATGGTCAACCCAGCCCTAAATCTTGTTTACTTGTTTAATTAAGTTTTCCCCTGGTAATATCAATTTATGTACTTTTTTTTCCTGATTTCTAAATTTACCGACATTCAGGTTGCAGAGTGACTGATGAGATTCTTCACCTGGTGCCCAACATCGAGAATTTCAGACTGACTCTTAGAGCCATCAAAATGTGGGCAAAACGTGAGTAAATGCCTGTCTGTCAGCCTTGCATTGTATTCTCTTTGTGGAACATGCCACAAAAAACAAATTCTACAATGACCTGCTGTGTTTGTGGGTATTAGTGCAGTCAAAGAAAAGCAGCACTGCGTCAGTGTGCCTCAGGAAATTCGTTTGGCTTGCATTTGCTGCCTAGAAACCAGTGCACTCATGCTTGCACTTTAGTGAACAAATGACAGATTCTTGTTTGGCACTTAGCCTTTAGAAATGCTTCATTGTGAAAAATGTCAGGTCAATTCATATGAGGTTTACAGAACAAAATGAAGAAATAAATGACATTATTTGAAACTCCTACAGGTCATAATATCTACTCGAACATCCTTGGTTTTCTCGGGGGCGTATCGTGGGCCATGCTGGTGGCACGAACCTGCCAACTCTACCCCAACGCTGTGGCTTCCACCCTGGTCCACAAGTTCTTTTTGGTTTTCTCAAAGTGGTGAGTTACTCAAACTGACAATGACATAACACAGAATCTGAACTTTTGGTCTTTGCTTTCAGAGAGCCATTCTCTTCCATTTCATTTATTCATTATTTTTCTTCCTGGGTCATGTTTTCAGGGAATGGCCAAACCCTGTCCTTCTGAAGCAGCCTGAAGACTGTAATCTCAACCTCCCAGTCTGGGATCCCAGAGTACTGCCTTTATTTATTCATTCATTTGTATTGCAAGGCAATATATCTAAAGAAAATATATTTTGACACTATTCAATATTTTTATGAATATATTTGATCTGATTAAATAATTTTTTAGCCCACTCATGATCAAAAACAAAAATTGGCATCAGTCTTAAATCATGCTTAAACTTTCTGCACAGACCTCTAGACTGCCATATTTAGCATTTCATTTACTAAAAAGTACAGTGATTTTTCGGCACTCTCTCAGATTATTCACTTCAGGCTTCAGGCTTCAGGCTGTGTTTTTTCCCCTCAGGTAACCCCCAGTGACCGGTACCACCTCATGCCAATCATCACACCAGCTTACCCTCAACAGAATTCCACTTACAATGTCTCAGCATCTACTCGGGCCATCATGGTGGAAGAGTTCAAGCGGGGTCAGTCTCATTTCTGAAGATCCCTAGAAACAAATTATGATTAGAATAAAGGAGCGTGCTTTGATAAATGAAAACTGTCAACATTTTCTCATGTCATTCTAAATCTGTATGACTTTACTTTCTGATTTTATAGAATGTTCACCCTGGTCTTTTCCAAAGTATGACATGGTCTGAAGTGCCAAAAAAGGACCATAAAAAGCACCATGAGTATTACATGCAACTTGTGCTATTTTCAAGTTTTCTGAAGCTTTCTTTGAGGAGCAGTCCAAAACTTAATTTTAAATTTACTAAAAAGCTTCCCCTCTGCAGCAGCTCTTAAATCTAATTTGAATAAAATATGGATTCAGGTTGTCAAAAAAGGAATATAGCACACTACTTGTATAGACTACTTTTGTGGTGCTGTTTGTTTGTTTGTCCTTTAACAACGTTTTTTCCAACACCCTCTTTTGTGTTCCACTGCTAAAAAGAAAGTCATGCAGGTTTGGAATAACCAAATTTTTTTCTTTGTCTGAGCGATTCCTTTTAAGATGAAAAGATACAGCACAAGGCTATTGTGCCAATTTTATGCGCCACTGTTTGATTCATTCTGATTGTTTAACTTCTCACAGGTCTTGCAATCACGGATGAAATATTGCAGAATAAAGCAGATTGGTCCAAACTATTTGAAGCACCAAACTTCTTTCAGAAATACAAGTATGTATTAAGCTGCATATCCTGTTGGACACTCATGGTGAGATTTAATCATTTCAATAAAGATTTATTTCTCAAAACTGCACCCACACACATTCATAGCCCTTTCACAAGTACTACCTTATGTAATCAGTGTCATCAATTTGAAATAAAAGCAGAATTTTGCATATCATCAATTTATGCGTATGGAGTACAACAAAATGGCTTTTATGACACTTCAACATTTTTGACAATTAAAATGTGTAATAGTCCTGCTGAACAAATTACAACTGTAGAGCATGACTGAAATGTAAGTAACAATTTTTTTGAGATAGTTAAATTTATATTTTTCAAAGGTAGGTATTTCAGTTTAAGTGCCTTTCTAAAGTGGTTTTCTTGTGCTATATTAATTTGTGTACAATTCAAAAATAAAATGTTTTAGTTCACAATTTGTACAATGTATTTCTTGTTAGTCTGTGTTTTCATAGTGTTTCTAATTTTCAATTTTATTTTTTTCCAATTTCCGTTAATGTTTAGCATTTAGTCTGTATGTGTTTTGTTCCTTTTTAGTTAATTTAAAGTTCATTGTTACGACTTGAAGTCAGTAGGTGTGTTCGACTTGAAGCGGCGCTGCTCAGACCGATCAATGTATGACATCAAAGTACCGTGAGAATGATTCGAAAGCATGCGGAGCCGTCTGCTCTCTAATCGCCCTCTCACTTTACTTGTATGTCATACACACAGATCGGTCTGTGCAGCGCTGCTTCAGATTGAACACACCTAATATTTCAGTCAAAGGATACAGAATTCAGACTGAAGAAATATGACATTGGATATTTTCAATGGATAATGGAGGTCTAAAACAGCACATTACTTTGCTGTGTGTTAATTGAAGATCTATCGTGCTTAAAGCCTGATGATCCCCTTTTTGGGGGTGGTTTATTGGGTTGATCTTTTTTTTTTTTATTAACTAATTTTAGCTCATTTAAATGTTTTGAAAAACCATTCACTTTACATAAGTCTTCCCACCCCACATGAGGATGCAACGACTGCATGCAGTTCATTGTGGTGCTCAGAATTCATAATCTCCATTACTTTGTATAATGTAGCAATTAGCTGGTTTCAAAGAATGAATTAAAAAGTTTTGATTTACAGTATCTCATTCTTTTCTGTCCAGACAAGCCCCTAAAACATAATCAGATTGGGAGTCCAAAAGTGTGGTGCTCTGCAGGGAAAAAAAAAAAAAAAAAGAAGAAAAAAAAAATCAAAGGATAAAATGTGGATATTTTAAGCTGCTATTAACTTTTAAGTTGCAGTCAATGTAGATTATCCTGCTTTTTCTTTGGTTCCTTGATTAATCTATGAGATATGGGGAGATATTCCACTGAAAAGTCATATTTTTTTAAACAATAGAATGCTGAAAGAGTTTGTACACTATTATATTAGATAATCTATTGAAATGCAAGTAACCCGTATTGAGACACTTTGGTTGTTTGCTTTAAATACATTTATTTGAATATATGAATTGGGAAACTGGATGAAAGATGATAAAATGATTATTTTCAGTCAAATAATTGATCAGCATAAGAGGACTAGATTTGTTCATGTTTCTAATTAACTTTAAAAAGTGCCATGAATCTGCTGTTAAAGATAAGCGTTTTAGAGTGTGAAATGAAATGTGATCATGGCTGGATAAAGTGATCCCTGCTGTCTTGAATGAAGTTCTTAAAGATATGTTTGACTTTGGAGAGAGGTGTTAACGGTACAGTTTCAGTGAGATGGGGGCGGATCGGCCCTGTAAGTTTTGCCGGGTTTGGTTGACAAGCTTTAGTCTAAAGGATGTAATGGCATTGTTCTGTCTTTTATGTCCCAAGGCATTATATAGTGTTGCTAGCAAGCGCACAGACAGAGAAGCAGCACTTAGAGTGGTGAGTACTGCTTACCGTCTTCATCCAGCACTGTCACATGCTTTATCGGACCGATGTTCTGCTCATGTCCCCTGCATCTGTTTAAAAAATGAGGTGGACAAGGACTAAATATACTGTTTGTCTGACAGGGTGGGCCTCGTGGAATCAAAGATCCGAATCCTGGTGGGAAACTTGGAGAAGAATGAGTTTATCACACTCGCCCATGTAAATCCACAGTCATTCCCGGGACCAAAAGAGGGAACTGACAAGTGAGTTTAAGATGCTTTTGTCCTTCACTTTATTGAACTTTTACAAAGGCTTAACTGACTTAAGAAAGGAAATGATGTCAGTAGTCCCATTCTCAGTCTCTTTCCTTTGTGTACGTACAGGGAGGAGTTCAGCACAATGTGGGTAATAGGTATTGTGTTCAAAAAAATGGAGGGATCAGAAAATCTTAACGTGGACCTGACGTTTGACATCCAGTCCTTCACAGACACAGGTAAGAAGAGAACACACAGGAAGAGTCGACATTGCTTTTTGTTCTCTGGGTGTTTTTCTAGTAATCAACTTGTGTTTTTTGAATGGCTGTAGTTTACCGGCAGGCGATCACTAGTAAAATGTTTGAGCAAGATATGAAAATCACAGCCATGCATGTGAAGAGGAAACAACTGCATCAACTACTTCCCAAAGTCGCCATTCAAAGGGGCAAGAGAAAGGCAAGAGTCCATCTGTTCCTTTGCAAACATGATAGACAGTCGCTTTGAAATCTAGATTAAAATGCATCTGCTACACTTAGTATTTATTTTCCTGCGTTTTTGAAATGTTGATTTGCAACAAGTCTAAATGTCAAGTGTATTCAATTAATAACATATGTAAGGTGCAAGGATTAAGTGTACATGTTTAATAGTTATTTTCCAAAATATTTTCAAAGTAAAAATTTTTTTCTTCTCAGATAATAAATCATGCTGTTGTCTTGAGGTTTTGTTATTTGTAATCCATTAACCTTGACACACAATCATGAGAGGGTCTAGAGGGGTCCTCCTTATGATATCATTTCATGTTTTATATTTTTCTTGGCCTTAAGATGGCTTCTTGCACGTTTTGTTACACCACAGTGAATTGGATTTAGTGGACCAAAGCCTCACTCCTATTTTTAAGATACTAAAAGATTGTGCTAGATTCTTTTTTCTTTTCTAAAGCGTTTTAGATCAGTTGTTCTCAACCTTTTTGACTCAAAGTATTTGAAGGCCTACGATATTTGCCGAGATATTTCCTCTGGGGTTTCTGCTCGTTTCCAAACCTTATTAGCAGAAACTTGGACCGTTGATATATTTAGTTACCCACAGTTATTTGATTAGACTATGCTGTATGTCCCTCAAAAAGTATTGAGGGGAAAAAGTTGCATTTATATTAATTTTAAAGGTGAAGTATGTAGTTTCTGCGACACTAGTGGCAGCTAACGGAATTACAAAAATAAAGCATATTTTGCAAACGCCCCTTTCGTGATAACATTATTTTCTTAGTGTAAACTAATGAATTTTTGAAAACTGTGACATTGTGCGCATGCATATGATGTGTTCAGTCTATAGGCGAGTAGTGTTTCTTTACAAAGTAACATTGCCAACTACTGGCCTGGCATGAATAATACAGTTTTTAATCGTTTTCAAGGATTCGTGTGAGCAGGGATCGTTTTGACAACACTGTCATCTGTACGCAAAAAACGTTTCCGTTTTTAGTACATTTTTGTGTAAACGTACCCTCAATCTTATAGTAAACTCATCCAATGTATCTGAGCCAGGCGCATTTTCGACATGCCGTGCCACTACTGATTGAGGCTGTCTGCACTGGACACATCAAAGTAAACATTATAAACTGTTTGCATTGTAGCGCGTTGTTTTGAAATGCATCTTCTGTTTTGACATGTTCAAAACTTTGTTTAAACTTTGAAGATCTAAATGCAGTGAAATTTGGCTTGCACCTTTGTAACTGTAGCTGATTTTTTTTTTTTTTTTTTTTCCCCATATAATTCATCAGTTATAGTCCCACAGCGATTTGACACCCTCTGGCTTAGCTTGCTACAGTAGCCACGACCCAAAAAAGATCTGAGTGGACTACTCTCAATGTTTAGATGTTGCCAAGGGGGCTCAATGTTTACACTTTTGAAGGAGATAAACCCTTGAATGGCATACTTATAATATTCAATGGACAATAAACTGGAATAAGAGAGTGCATTTTAACCTAAAAAAATCTTGCTTACTTCACCTGTATCCTCCCTTGGAAATTTGCTGAGGTGGCTGTGGTTGAGAACCGGTTTTAGAGGCTCTATTTGTTTTTTTTGTACAGTCTATAGGCCACTTTAACATTTTTTTTTTTTAATAAATTACATTAATTGAATACATCTTGACAAAAAGTGTCATGTTATTGATATATAGACATTTTATATTTGTTATTGTAGCAGTGTTAATGAGACATTTCTCACTCAATAGTGATATACTATTTGTTAACTGTCTTGTTCTCATTTCATTTTTCCTATAGCATTCGTCTGATGGCCTTCGTGTGATGAATGACGGCAGTCTCGACCTATCGGTTGACAGTGACAACAGCATGTCAGTGCCCTCCCCCACGGGCCCTTCAGCTGCCAAGAGTGCCCGTGCCTCCAGCCCTCAGGGGTAAAACATCAAACCATTTTTACCTGCTCACCTGTTTCTCTAACATCATTTGTCTGACTTTCTGTAACTCGTGTCTTTTGGGAACACCTGTACACAAATGCTTTTTTCTTTTCTTTTCTTTTTTTTTTTTTCTTTCTAATCTCCTCTTCTCTCCCTGTCCGTAGTTCCACTGGGACGGCCACAAACAGCTCAGATTTGCAGGGAAAAACGGACACCTCAAGTGGAAGCACGCTCCTGGCTGGTGGTATGTCTATTGGGATCTTAACCCTATAAAGCTTACTGTATTATATTTGATGCAAACGTTTTAAGGCGTCCAAATTATGCAGCAGTTTAGGCTTACTTGATTATCTGTACATCATTTTTTAGAAAAATAATGTTAAAATATCAAATATGATGCATCAGACTTTTGAGGAATGTTTATTTGTACATCTCTGCATGAAACCTGCGAGAATGAGTAGAATTACATGCAATAAACCGCAACCTCGTGCATTCAGGACCTGTAACACCAACACTATTCAACTGGAGTGAATGAGATACTCCTTTTCTGCAGTATTGGAATTGTTTCAGATATCCGTATCGATACGTATTGAAATATCAATATTTTTGACAACACTAGATCTCATTGGTTTATATTACAAGCTATAGGAATTTCATTGTAATTTTTGGCCTTATAAATATCAGCAACTGCACCAAATTGTATATTTTTGCTCCCTTTGGGCCTTTGAATAAATTTTTTTTTCCCTCCTCGAGCATCAGCGCCATGTTCTCACTGACTCATACTATATGAATCAAATCTTTTTTTTTTTACTTTTTAAAGATATCTTTTTAGTATTTCAGGCTTTACATGGTTAATGTCACTTGAAAGTTGGCATTTTTATTTTGTCATTGATTGAATAGTCCACCCAATGAAAATTATTTTCTTATCATTGTTCCAAACCTGTATGACTTTCTTTATTCCATAGAACACAAAAAGATAACATTTTGAAGGAATTATAGTAATTCATAAAACTAATCCATATTCAAGTTTGCTTCACCTGTATTTTCATAGGATGGAAATCAAACCTGGCATGACATACCAAATGAAAATAAAAAAGACTTAAATATAACTATAGAAATAAGCAGCTTGAACATTATTCAAATTTTTCCTTTTGTACTCCCCTGAAAAAATAGTCATTTGGGTTTGGAACAACATGAGGGTGAGTAAATGATGACAGATAATTTAAGATTTGAACGTTTTTAATACTACTACTGATTTGTTTTTGTTTTTTTTGGTCATAGCAGTGGATGGCACTAAACCTGATAATGTTGGGACTTCCAGCAGCAATTCCCCGCGAAAGGGGGCTGCTGCACTAAAGAGGCCTGCCTCACCCCTTCAGCAAGATTTGGAGAAGAAACACAAAGTAGACAGTGTACAACAGAACCCTAATCCTAGTCCATGTTTATCTGCTGGCCCTGCCAAGAAGAGACCTGCCTCACCCCTTGAGAATGAGACGTCCAAGAAAGCCAAAGCAGAGGAAGTAAGACAGCGCTTCTTTTTTTTTTTTAATCTGTGTCGAACCCTTTTTTACATTTTATTTATTTTCAGCATTGAGTTAATCATTTTATATTCTACACATTATCCAACGCTCTCTTTCACACAACGTGCACAATGAAGGCTGCAAAATTACAACAAAACAGTAAATTTGTGTGTGCAATTTATCAATTTTATCTTGACAACAGAAATGCCCCCATTCAATAATCACCCATAAACATTATATAAAAAGTGTATGATGGCATCTGAAAAGCCTAATTAAATTCTACTCTTCCAGTTCTCAACCCCAGAAGCAAAGTCCTCAGGTGAAACTGATGGTCATGTAGCTGTGGATCCAGCGGTAAAGGCTATTTGTTCTTTCTTTGTTACAAAATTTCACATTTTTTTTTTTATCTCCATTCCCTGAACTTAAAGAGACAGTTTGTCTATAATCTTTGTTGTTCGTCTCTGAGTGTCAGTCTCTGTGACTGTTGTTTTTTTTTTTTTCTTATGCAGGTCGTTGAAGTAGTTCCTTCAGATGGTGAATTTAAAACGGAGACTGAATTAACGGTAAACAAATCCTAAAAAAAAGGGTATGCTATTTATCATAAATGGAGTAACTATGTGAGAACTTACATGCTGATGTTATTTCCTGTCATTCTCAGGCGGTGGACATAGCAGAGAAGATCCCGCTTACCCAGGTTAGGACATGCTCAATTGATTATTACATAATAAGATTATTATTACATAATAATAATCCTTCCATGTCCACGACTCAAGTCATTTATCTGTTCTCACTGAAGCTTAATACTCCACGAAGCGCCAGTCAAACAGATTTTTCAAGCTCTGTTTTAGTAACAAAATATCTTTATGCAATAATAGCGATAAGGGTTATAATGTACACTACCATTCAAAAGTTTGGGGTCAGTAACATTTTTTTTTTTTTTTTATTATTATTATTTTGAATACTTTTATTCAGCAAGGATACAATAAATTGAAAAGTAGTAGTAATGAACTTATTTTTTAACTTTCTATTCATCAAAGAAAAACATTAAAAAAACATTAAAAAAAATCTCATTAACCCCAAACTTTTGAATCACTTTTGTAATTGTAGTTAGATAATTGTGATTTGTAGGCAAGCAAAAAACAGGCCATTTTTAAGCGCTTTTAAAATAAGATACTACATTAATAATAAGATCTCTGAAAATGATTACATCAGTATCTGAGGTGTTTGAAGAAGTAAAGTTAGGCTTTGGTATATAATTGTGTATAAAGTTTATTTCAAATAATTTTAATTTAAATAGTCTTCTGTAGAGCTAAATAGAAATTCCCATCAAAATGCTCAATGAACAAATTTTCAGTTATGGAAAGCAAACTACAAAAACACATTCAGGGACACTTTTATTTAGGTAATTATCAAGCCATGTTCTTGTTTAGGTTAACAGCTTATATAGTTATCTAATATAATCTAATATAACGCTAATATAGTTGTTATTGTTCTCGGTGTGAATGGGCCTTTAAACTGATTCCAATCCATTTCACAATTGAGTTTAATCACACAATCTATCCTTTTTTTATGTTCCACAGAAAACTTCCAGCGCTGATCTGTCAGACGTCCCAGTCCTACCGACCAACCCCATCGCCGTGGTCAAGAACTCTATCAAGCTGAGACTCAGCAGGTAGAAGTGGCCCAATCTTTTGCCTGTCTCGTACTC
Organism: Ctenopharyngodon idella; assembly: GCF_019924925.1. Classification (NCBI taxonomy): domain Eukaryota; kingdom Metazoa; phylum Chordata; class Actinopteri; order Cypriniformes; family Xenocyprididae; genus Ctenopharyngodon; species Ctenopharyngodon idella. The sequence continues at coordinate 9,613,962 of NC_067239.1, read as the reverse complement.
AGGAGGTGAAAGTCCCCTCAGTTCCTGCCCATGTGCAACGCGGCTCTCCACAAGGGGGCAGCTCTGTTCTTCCACAAACTTCCCTGTGTCCTCTCTCTCTCTCTCTCTCTCTCTCTCTCTCTCTCTCTCTCTCTCTCTCTCTCTGTCTCTGTCTCTGTCTCTCTCTCTCTCTCTCTCTCTCTCTCTGTCTCTCTCTCTCTCTCTCTCTCTCTCTGTCTCTCTCTCCCCCTCCTTCCCCTTCTGTACACTGCAAAAAGATGTCATACACAAAAACCTCAATGTGATTTAATGTGTTTGTGTGATTTGGTGCACATGCTTTGTAAATCCGATCATATCCTTCTGTTTTGACCTGAAAGACAGTGACGCTTTGCTTGTTTTCTTTTTCTTTTTCTTTTGTAATCCATAAAGAGGCATGTAACTATATTCCAGGGTACAGTTGGTCCATTGGAGACCAATCCACCATATTGTACAGAGCTGAAGGTGTAGATGAGCATCAAACCGTGCTCAGTAGGTGGAGATGCATTGAATCAACATGAACTAATGACAGTACTAATCTGACAGCGGAGGACATAGCTAGCTCATCCAGATGATTCTAGCTCACTAATGCAGATGTAATTTAACCAAATCAGTCTGAGATTAGTGTAAACACCATCGTTTTGCTCCGCCGTCTTAGCAGGGCATTAATTATGGGTGTTATTAGGAGTGGAATAGCTAGTATTCCCAGCATGCTTTGATTCATGCTCTGAGGAGACCAGTGCTGGCCGTTCATTTAGGCTTGTTTTACCATGTGTATATATATAGAGAGAGACAACAATATTGAAACCTTTATTTGCTTACAACAGCTTGGTTTTCCTGTTATATGCTGGGATTTTCCTAATGTGGAATCGAAGATGCATTTCGAATGATTAATGTGATTTAAAAATGGCAGGTCAACTTGTTTCCGTTGACCTGATTTTGAGGATATGGATGTGAAAATGTAATGATGATAAAAGATTGATTTAAGTTTCAAATGAATGTTGGTTTATTGGGGCAGGAGAGTGATTTTGTTCATTTTTGAAATCTGTACAAACTTTTCTTACTGTGTTTTGTCTTGATGGTCTGTGTTGACTGTGGATTCGTGTAACGGTAAAGCTGCCGCCCCAGGAACACCCGTCACGGCACAGATTCACTCCTGTGAAACGCCTCCTATGGCCTTGCAATGTTCTTTCAGTTCTTTCATACGCTTATTTGTAAGGACAAGGTATTGTACTTTTTCACAAATAAAAGTCTACGTTGTTGCAAAAAGAAATCACTGTGATCAGTTTATTTGTATCGCCTCTTATCAGTAGTGATTATTAATGTAGTGCTAATATAAGTCATGCTGCACAAATTAAAACCAAAAATTGGTGAATTTAAGGTAACTCTAAGATTTGAGTCTTGGACCAATCATGAGAATGCTAGTTTGAACATTTATTAGTTAAAATGTTAACTAATATATAGTGATGGCTTTTGGGGGGAAAAAAGTCTTGATTTTAACAAAGGTTTCCAGAGATTTTTTTTATTTTATTTTTTTTACATTTTTGGTTGGGGCATGTCATATCTGTTTTATATTGTAAATTTTACACAAGCCATAACTTTCTATAGATCAAATTATTTTTATACTGAAAGCCCTAATATACTTTAAAATATATCTATTGTAAATTATTGCTGTTTTAACTGTTATAGATAGTGTTCATGTCTTAATTTTCATACGTTTTAGACAAAGGTATTCTAATTAATTTCAGTATGCCCTGATAGAATTGCATTCAGAGTGTCAGACTACGTATTTATATTAGTAAATCACAGCCTTTTGTCATTTGAAAAATCACACTAAGCCATATCACAAACGGGTATAAAAAAAAAATAAAAAAAAAAGCATATAAAAAAGCATAACATTTGCATATACTTGCCAGCACTTTTGCCGCTTACCGAGTGCTAATTTTAGGTGTGTTGAATTAAATGTCTTTTGTTCTGGGCAATAACTGGATTTTTTTTTTTTGTTGTTGGAGAAATTTGGTCACAATTTTTTTGTTACAGTGTAATTAGTACTGTATGATATTAACTAGTAACGTACTTATTTTAGAGTTACAGTTGGGGTTTGGTTTAGTTTTAGTTTGTAATTAATGCATAATTTACTGTTATTACTATAGTAAATGTAACAATGATGCATTAAAATAGTGCTTTGTGTTTAGTCAAGGTGTAGACTTTTAGAAATACCCAAACAATACTCAGCAAATATCTGAGATGTTTTCAACACTAAAATACCCATTAGCTTTAGAGAGATGAACTTAATCATTTGAGCACCAATATCCTGAAGTACAGGTGCTGGTCATATAATTAGAATATCATCAAAAAGTTGATTTATTTCACTAATTCCATTCAAAAAGTGAAACTTGTATATTATATTCATTCATTACACACAGACTGATATATTTCAAATGTTTATTTCTTTTAAATTTGATGATTATAACTGACAACTAAGGAAAATCCCAAATTCAGTATCTCAGAAAATTAGAATATTACTTAAGACCAATACAAAGAAGGGATTTTTAGAAATCTTGGCCAACTGAAAAGTATGAGCATGTACAGCACTCAATACTTAGTTGGGGCTCCTTTTGCCAGAATTACTGCAGCAATGCGGCGTAGCATGGAGTCGATCAGTCTGTGGCACTGCTCAGGAATTATAAGAGCCCAGGTTGCTCTGATAGTGGCCTTCAGCTCTTCTGCATTGTTGGGTCTGGCATATCGCATCTTCCTCTTCACAATACCTCATAGATTTTCTATGGGGTTAAGGTCAGGCGAGTTTGCTGGCCAATTAAGAACAGGGATACCATGGTCCTTAAACCAGGTACTGGTAGCTTTGGCACTGTGTGCAGGTGCCAAGTCCTGTTGGAAAATGAAATCTGCATCTCCATATAGTTGGTCAGCAGCAGGAAGCATGAAGAGCTCTAAAACTTCCTGGTATACGGCTGCGTTGACCTTGGACCTCAGAAAACACAGTGGACCAACACCAGCAGATGACATGGCACCCCAAACCATCACTGACTGTGGAAACTTTACACTGGACCTCAAGCAATGTGGATTGTGTGCCTCTCCTCTCTTCCTCCAGACTCTGGGACCCTGATTTCCAAAGGAAATGCAAAATTTTCTTTCATCAGAGAACATAACTTTGGACCACTCAGCAGCAGTCCAGTCCTTTTTGTCTTTAGCCCAGACAAGGCACTTCTGACGCTGTCTGTTGTTCAAGAGTGGCTTGACATGACAGCTGAAACCCACGTCTTGCATACGTCTGTGCGTAGTGGTTCTTGAAGCACTGACTCCAGCTGCAGTCCACTCTTTGTGAATCTCCCCCACATTTTTGAATGGGTTTTGTTTCACAATCCTCTCCTATTGCTTGTACACTTTTTTCTACCACATCTTTTCCTTCCCTTCACCTCTCTATTAATGTGCTTGGACACAGAGCTCTGTGAACAGCCAGCCTCTTTTGCAATGACCTTTTGTGTCTTGCCCTCCTTGTGCAAGGTGTCAATGGTTGTCTTTTGGACAACTGTCAAGTCAGGAGTCTTCCCCATGATTGTGTAGCCTACAGAACTAGACTGAGAGACCATTTAAAGGCCTTTGCAGGTGTTTTGAGTTAATTAGCTGATTAGAGTGTGGCACCAGGTGTCTTCAATATTGAACCTTTTCACAATATTCTAATTTTCTGAGATACTGAATTTGGGATTTTTCTTAGTTGTCAGTTATAATCATCAAACTTAAAAGAAATAAACATTTGAAATATATCAGTCTGTGTGTAATGAATGAATATAATATACAAGTTTCACTTTTTGAATGGAATTAGTGAAATAAATCAACTTTTTGATGATATTCTAATTATATGACCAGCACCTGTATATGCAGCCAACTAGCCTGTTTATTCCTATGCACTGCAAAATTTTCCATTTTTGATCCATGATTTCATTGTGTGCACTTGACTTTAAGGTCACCTTAAAAACCTTTAATTATTTATTTTCATTTTGCTCTGTCAATACTATTTTTCTCCCAGTCACTTTCAATCCCTTTAGCCATTTTGTACCTTACTTTCATTAATTGCAAAAACAAATACCTTTAATTTTTTTTTTTTCTCCTGGAGAAAATGTTAGTGATGCTTACTCATGCAAAACATGTCACCAGTTATCACCAAATAACTTTTTTTTTTTTTAGTGTGAAGAATTTATAAAATCTAAAGAAACTTTTGTGCAATGGAAAGGTTCCATAGATGTTAAAGGTTCTTCACATAAACATAATGCCAATAAATAACCTTTAAGGATGTTTCCTTAACCTTTCAAGAGATATTCTAGGCCCAATTGCAAATACATAAATAAAGTTCCTTGCAACCAGTTGCTGTTCCCTGTAGGCTTAGATCATTCCTTCAGTCTTATGAGATATTTTTTACCCATATTACATTGTCTACCAGCTGAAAATTCAAAGTTTGATCGCTTTGAAGATTATTTACGAGCTCATTTAATTCTCATAACTACAACTACAAAGAATGAGCAATACAGTGATGCGTCTCTTAGTAATCACCACTGTTTCCCAAACGCTCCCCATTTCTGCTGTTGGTCATTCAAACAGCTAGTCTTTCCCGAAATGAATGCCGTTCATTGAGCCAGAAGTTTGAATGCACCACATATTTTACACTACAGGAAGTCAACTTACGATGGCTTATAATTGTCTACACGTTAAACTGGAGTTGATGGAAGTATTTTAACATAAAAAATTACTTCATGGCATGTCAGTATGAACAGAATCAAATTTCTTCACTGCATTTGCTTTCATTTAGTTTACTTTTATTGTTTTTCGCTTGATTCTGTGCTTGCCAGTTCAGTAAACTGCTAATCAACAGTTCAAGAGTCAATGGAAATTTTTCATTGTAACAGGGATTTTTTTTTTTTTTTTTCATTTTCTTAACTGTTGTTTGGAAGTACATCCCAGATACACATTTTAATTTATTCAGCTGCTGTTGTTGATTGATCAGTAATCATTATGGTCAGCTGAGCGTGATGATGACAGTTTACCTATTCTACAAAAAGGAAAAAAGCTTTGTAATTCTTATTCAGTGTGTATTTGTGAGTGGAGTGTACCAGTGCTTTTGAACCAGATAAAATGAGCCAGCCTTGAAGTACCTGTGGGCTGTTGCATGAAGCTAGTTGAACAAACTCTGAGTTTCAGAGTAGGTTTGGAGTTGACAAATCCAGATAAATCCGACCTGGTTTAGATCAGGATCAACTGTTGCACAACGCTCGGTATAAACCTTCTCTGTCAGCTCAGGTTTAATCCAGAGTTTGCAAAGCGCGTGCACCTGAAAGTGTGACACGTGCGGCAAACAGCCATTCACACGGAACAAGGAGAACGTCAGTTTGATTCACTTCTCGCGAGAGAGCCGCGCAATTCATGTCTCTTCCGAAGATTAAGAGATCGTTATGAAAAATATGAAATTAAACACATTTACAAAGCAGGAATATATATAAAATATATAAAAATATATGACTGTATCAATGCATGTGAATCAAACAAATAGACCAAATAATTAATATAGTTTTACAAAGAGCTCAAAAGAATACATGTAATACACTTAATCTGTTTAAAAGCTTCATATATTATGCATGTATTATATTTATTTTAATTTAAAAGCAAAGTTTAATATTGTCAATTAATATAATAGGCCTAATTATATGAATGTGTCATGAATTATTCATAATTTTAATTTATTTAATATAAATATAATGAGTAATTAACAGCAATTTTGTCTCTAAAATCTTTTCACTATAAACTGATTTAATTTGGAGTGAGAGATACAGGGGGAGTGGCTTTATTGCATCAGATACATGTCACTTTACTCAAAGCTGATTGGTCGAGTTTGGGTTTGCGATCTCTAACTCAGAATAAAACCTGCTCCGGAGCAGGTTAGGCGTGTAGCATAAGTTACCATAGCAATGAACCCCACTAAAAACCAATCCACCTTCATAAGCCCGAAAAAACGAAAAAAAGAGTTTGTTCAAACTAATCTTGAACTTACCTGGGTAGCAACTGAAACCGGCTTTGTGCAACAGACCACTGATCTCAAGCTATTGAAAAAGAGTTTTGTTTGATTTGAGGACCTTAGAAGTTACAACAAACGTTTACAGCATCGAAAACATTGGTCTCGAACTCAGTTCCTGGAGGCCCACAGCCCTGCAGAGTTTAGCTCCAACCACCTCAGGCCTGCTTGGAAGTTTCTAAACCTGAAGACCTTGTTTAGCTGGTTCAGGTGTGTTTAATTAGGGTTGGAACAAAACTGTGCAGGGCTGTGGCCCTCCAGGAGCAGGATTGAGACCGCTGATCTAAAAGATAGAGGTTTGTCAATGGAGATTTTCCAAAATAATCATTCAGAATATATTTATTTTTGTTGTCTTGGCGAGACTTTAAAAGAGGGAGGAGAATATGCTTCCCATATATTTTGTTTTTGACACCAAAATATGTCTAATTTATGCCTAAATTAATTGGGTTCATCAAGTGATTGGGTTTCTTCAGAAGACTTGAAACCATTTGATTCAAATGGATTTTTTTTTTCAACATCTTTATGAATTGTTAGAGTTTTGGGTGAATAGACGTTCAGTGGATGGAGAGAAATCTCAGATTTCATTAAAAATATCTTCATTTGTCTTTTGAAGATGAATGAAAGTCTTAAGGGTTTGGAACAACATGAGTGTGGGTAAACAGAATTTTCATTTTTGGGTGAACTAACCCTTTAAGCACTTTAAGTATCTTTATATGTAGCTATAAACTTTTATATCTAAATAAAATCAAAATCAAATGGAACGATTATTTGTGCAAACTAAACTAACTATGGGTATGTTGTCACCTGTAAACTACTGTTGGGTAGTTGACAAATAGGCAGTAAAAAATGCTTTTTTGTAAAACACCATTTTTGAAGAAAAAATATATGTAGTGTGAAGTCTGATGTTTGAGAAAATATAAGGGGTCACTAACTTTATCAATTCTTTCACTGTTTTTTGAACATTTTTACTGAACTGTACCTTAAATGTGTCCTATGGTGTGACACAACAAAAATTAAGGGGGAAAAAAAACTAATTATAATATACAAATAGCATGAGAGAGATCTCCATTTTTAAACACTAATTTTCATATAGTAATATTTATTTAATATGAAATTAAGCATGAGAGAGGTCTCCATTGTTAGACACTAATTTTCATAAAGTGATATTTATTTCATATGAAATTATGAATACAATTATTTTTTCCCCAGACTTGTTGGACTTTTTCAATAAATACGAGACAAAATTTGCTGTCATCCTTTCAAAACTGCTAAAAATTGTACCATTTTAAGATGAGTGATGATTATACCTCCCCTACTGCAATACTCAACTGTTCCTTTAAGATATGTTGAGATAAAGACAAATCTGTGGTTCTTTTATGTGTCACACCACAGGACATTATGTCACACTAAAGGACAGAAATGGTAGTTATTGCATTAAACAGTGAGTGGTATTACATTAAAGTATTTTTATTTAACTTTGAATGTGTCAAAGAAGAAAGAAAAATGAATTTTGATACAATATCGTTTTTTTTTTTTTTTTTTTAATCAACAAAATGAATGGTGACTCCTTGACAGAGCAAATATTTTTTAAACTTGAACACCCCAAAATCTTTTTTTTTAATGTAATTCATTTGTTTGTTAAAGAAGAAATATTTTATTTTGTTACATCATCAACCATGTTTTAAAAAATCAAATTTTTTTAAAGTATATGGCTGTTCTTTTTAAGGCATCATTTCGATTCTATTTACTTTGCGTCGTCTCTTAGGATCTCCTTCCTTCTGCGTGGATCCCTGTTAATTTTCTCTCTATATTTCTGTGTCCTCTCCCTCCCACTCATTTCTCTCCCTCAATTCTTTCTATCTCAAAAACAAAGTATCACATTTTATTCTTATTTTTGACACTTTATAACAATACAAATGTTCTGCAAAACATCAGAAAAAAATTTATTCAATGTAATTATTGCATTTAAGAACACTGAATGATCAAAAAAAATAATAAAAAGGAGTTGAACAAATCTTCTTTAACTATTTAAAATGCTTCTTAAAGAGACATCTTTGTCCTCCGGTGTGACAGAACAGGTGTCACACCATTTTTAATGTGTCACATACATTTTTAATTTAAAAATATAATTTAGGGGTGTCACACCAAGGACAACAAAACTTAACACTTTTATAGTGGTTCCAAAAAAGTTAAATATTTGAATAATTCTGAGACAAAAACTAACCATGTGCATAAGTCATGGGCTTCACAAGGGGCTTCAGTAACATGACCTTGTATGGGGTCCTTCAACTAATTAAAGTTGTCTGTGGAATTGCCCGATTTAATATCAGGATATGGTGTCACACCGGAGGACATGGTTTTCAGTGACAAAATGTATCCTACACTTTTAGAAATATATGGATGAAAAAATGGTTGCCATTTAAATTATGCCTGAGGTATTTATTAAGAATTTTATGTTTTTTTTTTTAATTTATAAAAGTTGTAATTTATTGAACATGCTTGAGACCATAGGACAATTTTGAGATTTGGCTCAAAAACAAAGCAGTTTTTATAACAACAGGTCCTTGTAAAACAAAGAAATATTTATTTACTGCATTTTAAATGATGACAATACTAATTGTATTAATTTACTCGACAAATAGCCCTTGCAGCCACTGTCCAGTGGTCAATAAAACGGATAGGATCTGCACTGATTGACAACATGACAATTGTAACTGGTATATCCATTTTACAGAAGGAACTCATACAGGCTGTATATGTGCAGGCTTGTAATTCTGGTAGTATCTGCTTTCCTTTTCAAGCTCTGAAGAGTTGTTATGAGGCTCCCACTCAACGCTTCCTTCTGTCTGTTGATTGCAGTTTTGTTTTCTCCTTTTCCAGTAAGGCTGTCTATCTACGTTACCATTCTCTTCTTCGCTGACGGCTCCAGCTCAGGTGATAAAAGCGTAACCTTCACGTTAATGGAGTACTCACGCTAAAACATTGCTGTGTTCAAAGTGCGATGCCATGTTCATGAAATGAAAGGGCTGTCTGTCTGTCTCATTCAGATCAAAAGCATCAGAAGTTAAAAACACATTGTACAATTTCACTGAGACATCCAGGCTTTTAATGAGAGCAAAGCACTATGGGTAGAGGAAGGGATTGTTTCATTAAGTTAGTCTAACAAAGGCCTATATACGGAGATTTTTCTCAAATTTAGCCCAAACTTTTGTTGGTAGTTAAATACATGCTATCATGGGTTTTCTGAGGCTCACTGAAACTGAATATAAATTCGCGGCTGGATTGGTTCACATGCTGTGCATATATTGCTTTGTATCTGTAGGCTCAAGACTTTAAAGGAATAGTTCACCCAAAATGAATATGGAGTTATTACTTATCCTCGTTTTTCATCTGTTGAACACAAAAAGAATGAATTTGAAGACTTGTTGCACTGCTCTTCTACAGAAAGATGGAACAAAATGAGGTTAGTAGCTACACAAGTATATAGGGCATTTATTTTTGTTGATTAACTGTTCCTTTAAGTTACTGATTTTGGAGTTTTTTTTTCTTTTATACCATTTCAATGATTTCTTAAAAAATAAAAATAACTATCTCACGTAAGTCTAGAATGGATTAGTTTATTTGCGATCAGTGTGCAGTGACTGTCACAGACCAACCGGTAGGTGTCGCTGTTGTTTTCATTGTCAGTTCAGTTCAAGTACTGCATTTATGTCTTCAGGCAATGTGCCCTTTTCATGTTCACATGAAATTCAAAATAAATAAAAAAAATTGACCTTTTATAACTTTGAATATATTTAATAAACTAAAACAATGTTCATAACACCTAAATAATTCCCACTACTAACCAAAATTTACTAGACGTTTGCTTTATGAGTGGTTTTCTGTTAGTGGCAAGCACCTGCTAAGTGCTGGATATTATTTAAAAATGGCATGCAAATTGGCCTTTGTTAGCCGCTGATGAAGAAACATTTGAATAACAATATCCTGAGTGCGGTGACGTCTGCTCTTCAGGTGTTTCTGAGCATGGCAGGGCTTTATGAAAAAAGTATAATCAGAGTTCTTGGCATGGACACAATGTGGTCTGTAAAACACTACAGAAACCGTCCACTGTCGCTGTTGCAGGATAAACTGATCTCCAAGTGTTTGTTTGTCAATTAGAAATGACGTGTGCCAAGTCTTGCTGCATTGAATTCATATAACATGAAATTACTGTACTGTCTATAGCGCATTTTGATTTTACCTGGATCGTTCTCACCATGCTGTAGATTTTCATGCCTAATCATGTATGTTGGATAATATACAGTATATACTGGATATTAAAACCACATTTTATAAAATGGGTGAATTTAATTAACAGGGGTGAATTTAATTAATTTTACTATGTTGGTTTTAGCAGATGTTGCCGTTATAATACATAATCCAGGTGTTTCTTCATTTGTTCCTTTTTCTAATTGAAATGCATCAAACAAAACGTGTTTTCTTGGAAATATTGTTACAATTGGTCATCAGTTTAAAGGGTTTTCTTATTTCCTCTGTATTTGGTATTTTCTATTCCGTTTTTTGTCCCTTTAGAAATCCTTCAGAAAGTGACAGCAGGATCAGGTATTATCAATGGATTTGGATCAATTCTGTGAATTCTGTTTTGTGGTATTAGTTGTTTGTCGCATCCTCTTTGACAAAATATACTGAAATTAGAATATGAAAATGTCAACAGATGATTAACAAATATCAAAATTAAATTCATACCCATATAATCAACTCACACCAAGCAATGGATAACTTACGCTCTTTATGTCCATCCTATTTTTCTTACCTTTAACATAAAATATTTACTTTAAGTGCCCCTGAGAGAAGTACCTTTTTCATTTTTATGATTTAGCCATTAAGTAATCAATTCACTGACCCCCTGCAGTTTCCTCACGAACCCCCGTTTGGGAAACCCTGCTGTAAATAGCGAAGTTGTAATTAATAAAATTTAAGTGCCTGAGCTTGACTATCTTTTTATAGTAATAATTGCTTAAATTACAGTTATATTCATCATTTAAGTTAAAGGGATAGTTCACCCAAAAATGAAAATTCTGTCATAATTTACTCACCCTCAAGTCTAAAGTGAGTTTATTTCTTCTGTTGAACACAAAAGAAGATATTTGTGTTCAACAGATATTACTATGGAAGCCAATGGAAGCCAATGGGGTCCATCAACTGTTTGGTTACCAACATTCTTCAAAATATCTTCTTTTGTGTTCAACAGAAGAAAGAAACTCATACAGGATTGGAACAACTTGATGGTGAGTAAATGACAGAATATTCGTTTTTGGGTGAACTATCCCTTTAAAAGGACTGAACTGTCCTACCTATTCACAGTCCATTTCTGGGTGAGTGCCCCCTCCCTCTTCCCTGCCCAGCCCAATGCCCCATGGTCCCATTCTGCTCTCTGCTCAAAGGCCTAATTAGTGGCTGAATATGCAAATAAGCACAGCTGCCAAAGTGTAGCATTTTTTTCCTGAAATGCGTCAGGAGTTCAAATGGTGCTTTAATTTAGTGGTGAAACAGCTTAAAAATCAACTCGTTCATTACTGTGAAAATCACTATTGAGAAAACTTACAATTTGACGCAACCTGATGTATTCAAATTTGAGGATTTCTCAACTATTCTCTTAAAAGTTGTCCTAGCACTATTTTATTTTGTCAATTTGTATTTGTTCATTCACTAAATGCAAAATAGCCCATTCAGCCAAGAAGTTTAGCAAATTATAACAGAGTGAAAGTAAATCGATTCTATTGAGCAATCTTTTTGGTAGCTCTCTCTCTCTCTCTCTCTCTCTCTCTCTCTCTCTCTCTGTGTGTGTGTGTGCTTGTTTTCATGATTTATGAGGACACAAATTTGTATAATGACATGGGTATTACACTGGTATTACGACGTAAACATGTTTTATGAGGACATTTCATGAGTCCTCATATTTAAAATAGCTTTAAAAACATACTAAACAATGTTTTATTAAAAATGTAAAAATGCTGAATGTTTTCTGTGAGGGGTAGGTTTAGGAGTAGGGGTAGTGTAGCGGGATAGAATGTATAGTTTGTACAGTATAAAAACCATTACACCTATGGAATGTCCTCACTAAGATAGCAAAACAAATCTGTGTGTGTGTGTGTGTTTATGTATACACATATACATAGACCTCAACACTTGACACACAAACCTCAAGAACTGTAACAATCAACAAATGTAAAAAGATAAGCTCACCACAACACATAAAATAACTAAACTAATGGCAAAACAACAACAAAAGTTTAAATGAATGCCAGCAAACAGTGAAACAATAATAATAATAATAGCTTATCCTTTAAAGGATTAGTTCACTTTCAAATGAAAATTACCCCAAGCTTTACTCACCCTCAAGCCATCCTAGGTGTATATGACTTTCTTCTTTCTGATGAACACAATCGGAGATATTTTTATAAATATCCTGACGCATCTGAGCTTTATAATGGCAGTGAGTGGGACCAACAAGTATGAGCTGAAGAAAGTGCCAGTTTACACTTTCTTCGTAACTTGAATACGGAAGGCAGTCTGGCGGAAGCTACATATTTTATTTCATAACTTGTTAAATATGGATATTTTTTTTTTTACAAAAACACATCGCTTCACTTCAGAAGGCCTTTATTAACCCCCCGTAGCCATGTGGAGTACACGTTTATGATGGATGGATGTGAATGGAAGCACATTCTTCAGCTCATACTCGTTAGTCCCGCTTACTGCCATTATAAAGCGTCAGGATATTTATTAAAATATCTCAGATTGTGTTCATCAGAAAGAAGAAAGTCATATACAACTAGGATGGCATGAGGGTGAGTAAAGCTTGGGGTAATTTTTTTATTTGAAAGTGAACTGAGCCTTTAACAGTAAGTGCATAATTGATTCATGCTGCAATGCATGCTGGGAACTCACAAACTAATTTAAAGTTGACATAAAGTTGCATTTAGTCTTTTCTTCCTTATAATGACGTATATCCGAGTGAAACGGCTTCTCATACAAGAAAAAATGTATGACGGGACTTGATTATGTGCATGGGGAATTGATTGGATGGTTGTGGTTTGCTATTGGTGGATCTCACATGAGTGACAGGTTGCCACGCCCTCGTGCCACTAAACACATCATCAGAGAAGAGAAGAGATGTCACTGCAAGAGGGAGGGAAAATCATTTTGATTGAAGATTATGAGGGCATGTGAATTAAAAAAAAATGATATAATAAATACTGCAATATTCCATAAAAAACAAGAATTGTCCATTTTGATTTTGTGGTAACTAACATTTCAGAAATAATGTTCAGTTTGAAATTCTTTGTTCAGACAAGAATGTTTGACAAGTTGGGACAACATTTGGGGGAATTCTTCTGATCTAACATGGACTTTTACGTAATTCACATTTCTTAGTATCTGTGACTAAAAAGGTCCCATATACCGTTGTTGCTTTTTTTTCAGTTGCTTTGGTTCGCTATACAAATAAATATCGTAACATATTGACGTCTGAGTCATTGTAAACTCGGTCTTGAACTCTTCACGGCCGATTGTCGATTATGCTTGATTAAATGATGAAGTGAACATTAAGAATCAATACCGCGGACAGCTCAGTGAATCAGACTACACAGTCAATTAACCAGCTGCTGAACATCAGCGCCAGGGAGCTGATCTCGGATCAGATCATCCACGCGTTCAGCTGAGGTGGGCCGCAGAGGGGAGAAAGACCGCAGCTTCTTGTCGCCTTTTTCAAATTTCTCTGGCTGGATAATAAAGGTTAATAACAGTCCTTTCAGTGTCATATTTGACATGACCAGTCATTGCAGTAATTACAATCATTACAGCCGAAGGATGTCGTCTTATCCCTCTTAAACATAGAGCGCTCCAGAAAATCAATTATTCAATCAAAGGACACCCCTCCTTCACTCTATTCAATAGTGGCTGAAAGGAGTTGGTTCACTTGATTTCAGGTCCAGAGAGAATAAGTCTGACTGCAGAGACCTTTAATTTCAGACGTTCAATGGAATGTTAACTTTCTTCACACGATCAGTGAACAGGAAGTTCTGTGGGATTCAGCGGGTTCCTTTTTTTGTTTTAAACGCGAGTTATAGTGGTAGAGGGATGTCAGACAAGTTACACTTTCTTGCACGCGTTCTCTCCCTCTCTGTCCTCTTATGCATGCTGGGATTGTCAGGATGTAATTTAAGTGCATAGGCACAAAGACCAAATGCCAAACAGACAATGACGATGTGTTCAGCTTTAAATGTAGCTGCTCTCGGTTCGTTTGGGGTGTGTAATTAGGATCAGTGTTACAGAAAAGAGTCAAAAAATCACAATGTGCTTTAGACACAGGAAGAACGATCAGGGCAAATGAAAGAATCCGAACACTCTGTGGGCCGCAAGGCTAGTGTCGCAGATAATTCCATCACATATAGCTTAAAGTGGTTGTGTTAAAAGCTGGCCCACAAAAGGTTCGAGACTTGAAGACCCATAGAAAGTCCCCGTGATTTGAATCTAGTTGAAAAAAAAACAAAAGAATTACATAAGAGGTTGTCATGGAAACAGCATATCTTCATGATTTCACATCTCTTGTTTAGGTTCTCATTTATATTAGTCATTAAGAAGCAAACACTATCTAACATGAAAATGTTCAATTTTACTCAAGCAAGCATGGAAGAACAAGCCCAATTGTAGAAAAGGGTAACTGCAAGTTTCTTTAATCACAAATAAGTAAAAAGTGATGACAAGTATTTAGCAAATGCAAAGTTCTCTCTCTGACTGTGAAAAAGAAGTGTGATTGTTTCACTTCGTGATACATTTTCACCAAAAATGTGTTGTGAGGTGTATGTAATTCTTCTGCTGTGTATAGCATAATATGTTGGATTTTCAAACTAATATCTATTTTATCTGTAGGTTGCTGATTTTGAGTTAAAGGGTTAGTTCACCCAAAAATGAAAATTCTGTCATCATTTACTCAACCCTCATGTCGTACCAAACCCGCAACTTTTGTTCATCTTCGGAACACAAATGAAGATGTTTTTGATGAAATCTGAGAGATTTCTGTACCTCCGTTGACAGCTACGCAACTGACATTTTGACGCTTCCAAAAGTTCATAAAGAGATCTTAAAGCTAATCCATATGTTGAGTGGTTTAGTACAAATTTTCTGAAGAGACTCTTTATATGATGAACAGATTGAATTTAGGCTTTTATTCACATATAAACATTGATCAGCGAACACAAACAAAACAGAAGCTCAACCAAACCTGCGTGACGCGCGAGAACAACCAACTCACTGGTTCTTGTGGAAGCTTAAACATGCTGTGTAACACACGAGAATGAACCTCATTGGTTTTTACAGAAGCTGAAACATGCTGCATTAGATGAGAATTAACCTCATTAGTTCTTGCTGAAGCTCAAACATGTTGTGTAACGAGAATGAACCTCAGTGGTTCTTGCGGAAATGCAAACGTGCTGCGTAACACGAGAACAAACCTCATTGGTTCTTGTGGAAGCTCAAACGTGCTGTGTAACATGAGAATGAACCTCACTGGTTTTTGCAGAAGCTCAAACGTGCTGCATAACATGAGAATGAACGTCAATGGTTCTTGGGGAAGCTCAGACATGCTGCATAGCACAAAAAATGAACCTCACTGGTTCTTGCGGAAGCTTAAACGTGCTGCGTAACATGAGAATGAACCTCGTTGGTTCTTGGGGAAGCTCAAACGTGCTGCGTAACACAAGAATAAACCTCATTGGTTTTCGCACGTGTCAAGCAAACATGCTTGAGCTTCCACTTGCCACAACTGATATGTGAGTTGATGAATGTTTATATGTGATTAAAAGCCTAAAATCAATTGGTTCATCATATAAAGCAATTGAGTCTCTTCAGAAAATTTGTACTAAACCGCTCAATTCATATGGATTAGTTTTACATTCTCTTTATAGACCTCTTGAAGCGTCAAAGTGTCAGTTGCTGCAACGGAGGGACAGAAATCTCCCAGATTTCATCAAAAAGATCTTCATTTGTGTTTCGAAAATGAACGAAAGTCTTGTTTATAAGGACATGAGGGTGAGTAATTAATGACAGAATGTTCATTTTTGGGTGAACATTCTGTTTTAAAGACTGTTCTTGGCTTATCAACAGTATATTAGTGAAACTGAATGAATGCAACTGGCCTGACTTGTATTTAATTCAATATTAAGATGTAATCTTCATCATTATAATTGTGTTAATGATTGTTTTGGCACAAACAATGTTTCTTGCAGTACATTAAAACATGTAAGGTAGATTTGAAGTTTCTGTGAGTTATAAAGTCAATATGTAAAAGTCACTCGTGGTCTCCCCTATATTTAATTTGCCACATTGAAGTAAACAGAAATAACAAGAAAGTTTTATATATAAAATCTAAAAGACCTTAAATGCACACCGTCCTGCTCCTGCTGCAACTGCTGGGTGTCTCTCTGTTCCTGTCCGCTCAGAGCTTTCTTCCGTTTAATTAGATTTGTAAAAACAATTTTTGGAGAGCTTTATTCTGTAAAAGCTCTCAGGGGTTAAAATCAGCTGAGCACTTCTTTTCAGATTCTTTTCAGCGGTGGAGCATAAATTATTTAAAATTGTGCGACCTTTTATCTCACCCCCTTTGAAGGCAGCAAATTAAAAATGTAAATGGCCTCCCTAATTAATATGCAAATGCATTCATTCCCAGTTAACAATTAGCAATTAAACCTGCACTGTCTAGAAAGAGCACTGACAAAATTAGCAACTTATTTTTGCATTTGAAAAATAACGACGGGACACAAATGTTTTGTTGAACAAAGTGACTTTTTGAAATGTTTTGGATCAGCTGGCCTCACAAATGCTTCATTTTTTTAATTTTTTTTTTTAAAGACAGATTGGATGGTCACATACAAATCATTTGACCTTCTACTAAGAGGTTTCTGTTGTCCTTTTAAGAGCAATTGATTTTTTTTTTCTTCAGTTTTTTCACTATAACATTTGCTTAGAGATTTCAATAGCCAATAGAAAAGTCAGAAATCTCAGGGTTGATGACTTGCAAATGCTAAGGTATGCTGCCTCTTACAATGCTTGTAGACAGAATAATGATGGTCACTATTCAGGCTATATAGAAGAGAAGGTTCTTCATCACTTGACAGTGGGCCCAGTATGCACTGATAATGACATTTACAGCTCTTAACATTGAAACATTGAAATGTTAAGTGTTTAAATGTAAAGACTTGCAGTGTAATTATGCCAAGCCCTTTGGGGCTGAGGAATTTCCAAATGATTGCTAAAACACTTCAAATAAATATACATGTTATGTTTTGTTGTACTCTTCCATTCAAATCTGTTACATTTTTCACATTTCATTGATGTGCTTTGTTAATATTATTTGTATTATAATCCTTGCCCTTACAAGTTTTGAAGTATTAAAATGTTATGCGCTGATTATTCATTTGATAATTATAAATAGCTTGTTTGTGTGTGTGTTTTACTGTTCAGAGCTCATCTGGAAATGGCTTATGCACAGTCTTGAAATAATATTGGAAGAAAACACATTACTAATTACACTTGTACAGTAACATGTAGTCCTCATTTCCTATAGTAGTTTGTTTTGTGGTATTTTACATAAAATAGACATATTTTAGGTTCATATATCAATCGACTCCATAGTTCTGAACTAATATGAGACCATAAAACCTGTAGGTAAAATAATTATACAAAAAAGTTTTGTTTAAAAAAGTTTTAGGTAAAATATGACATTTCACAAAATTGTCATATCCACTATCGATCTACTTTATCACATAAAGCAGGTATAAAAAGGATAAGCAAGATTACTATACAAGTAAGAGAAAATGTCATCCTGCTTATCAGTGGCTACTTACCAAATTAATTATGTGAATATGAAAGATTGATTTAAGTTGAATGTGTTTTAACCTGTATATTATCTTAAAGCACACTGTAAAAAAGAATTGTTGGTTTAACTTAAAAAAGCATGTTACCTGGTTGCCTTAAAATTTTGAGTTCATTGAAATTAAAAATTTGAGTTAATACAATGAAGGTGATTGGTTTAATCAACAGAAACTCAAAATATTATGTTATCTGAACCACATTAATTATTGAAGTTGATTTGACAAAAGAAAAAATGTTGTGTTAACAAATCATGAAAATATTTTTTTACAGTGCATTTAGAAGAGAATAAAATAATTCATCACAATGTACAAAACATTCAACCTGGTAGTCGGTTGAATGTTTGTAGTTGGTTACCGATTCCAAAATCCCATGACAAAAATTGTAGTTAGTAATGTAATCCATTACATTACACATTTAAGATAATATAACCGGACTACTTTTGGATTTCTTTTGACTTAACTTGTTTATTACATTGATTTGAATAGGATAATCTTGTACCATATTGATATAAAAATACAAATAGGAAGAAAATATATTCCATTTTTTGTTATCAACAACATGAAGTGCAATAAATATCAAAGACTATAGATATAGAAAGACGGTTCACTCCTATTAGTTATAAATGGGAGAAACTGCAACGCGCAATATGGTGAAATATGTACCGCCTTCTAGGTAAAATAGCCAATCGCTAATTGATAAAGTCATTGCATCACTGCAGCTGCCATTAGAATCTCCAGTTCCCATAGAAACCTGAGACAAGCGCTTAGGACCGCACATGCGCATTGACTCGTCTAGCCTGAAAAAGAAGCTTTTTTAACGCTATTTGAGCATAAGAAACAACATTTATGGGACAGTTCATGTCAGATTTTGTTGCTGATTTGAAATATGATATTTAATTGTGAGTTCGCCAAGCAGTTTTTGAGATTTCAGGATTCCACCATTCAAATAAATAGGACTTGGTCTTGGATGCCCAAAATAGCTGCCCGGAGGCGTTGCAAATATGACCGCTGAGTGAACAGACTTTCCTTGAAAAGGACTTTGTAAATATTACATTATGTCAGGGTTTCCCAAACTGGGGTTTTGTGATGGAACTGCAGGGGATTTGTGAGTTTAACGAAAAGCTATTGATTAAATCATAAAAACGTAAAGGGGTCCTATTATGCCCTTTTACAAAGTCTTGATTTTGTTTTTTAGGGTGTACTACAATAGGTTTTCATGCTTGATTGTTCAAAAAATGCATTATTTTATTTACATATTTAACATTGCAGTACTTCTCTTTCCAGTCTGTCTCAAACACTCTGTTTAGTTCTTGTTTTGATGAAGCCCCTCCTTCCGAAATATATAATGTGCTCCAATTAGTCAGCTGGCCCAGTGTGTTGTGGTTGGTGAACTGCTTAGAGCCTGTTCCGGAAATGTCACGTCCCTTACCATAACCGCAAGTTTCATCTGCTCAGGTGTAAATATTAATGATGGTGTCAATGTTGCCATACCAGTTCGAGCCCCATTCAGACTCTGAAAAAGAGGATCATGCAGAAGCTTTGCAAGCACGGATTTTACAGGACGTATCAGAGTGGTAAGTTACCAAGGATTGGTGAACAGTTACCAAAGTGAGAGACCCTGTAGCTAAACACTACATCAACACTGTAATGTAGCTAGCAGGCTAGCGAAGCCAAACAGCTTTGCCCATTGTTTACATTGTAGCAATAACATAAAGCTTATAATTGGACCTGTTAATATAAAACACAAATAAATAACAAATAATAAACCATACTTACAGGTTGTGATCCATACTGATGATGATTCATAGCTGATTTTACCGACAAATTGCACCTGCTCCATCTTTTAGGAGAAGCTTTTGTGCATAGCCGACATTGTACTCTCTTAGGTTCTGGAAGCTGAAAAAAGGGTTTTGGAACCAGGGTGAAAAAACAGAATCTTTTCAGCATGGCAACAACAAGCTACTAAAGCTGGGGCCAGTTGCATAAACATAGCCACTAAGTTAAGACTGTGTCTTAAGAAACAGTTTGATCAGCTAGCAATCAGATACGGCTAATCAGTCTTACTTCAAATTCAAATTAGAATATTCTCCCTTTTTTGTAACTGACATAAAAAAATAGATGACTAACTTGTAAGACTAGTCTTAGTAATTTATGCAACCGGCTATAGGTTGTCTTCTTCGTCTTCTCTAGTGCAGCTCAACCAGGCCTCGCGCCCTCTTTTTTTCGTATTCCGTGGGCGGGTATTATTTAACCCTCATGTTGTGTTGTGTCATTTTGACCCGGAGAGGATTTTCCCGTACCTGAAAATACTAGTTAATGTTATTGCATTGGACTAAAATTTACTGACTTTACTCACCCAGAGTCTAACAACTTCCCAATTTTTTTTTTTTGATACTTTTTGTAATTTTTTGTGATTTTTTTTTTTTTTTTTTTTTTTTTTCACATTGTAACACTTGTGAAAAGTGTCTGTGAAGGCCTCACTGACACGACAGCCAGTGGCACAGATTCCCAACAAACCGTCCCATAACAGTGTGATGAATACGATCTTCAACTAGATGGAACCGGATTAAATATTTTGACTGTTGCGATCCCAATCTGACTTATGACCTGTAACACTGCCTGAATCATAATTATGCACTGTTCGCTGTTGGCCAGAGGAGAACTGGTCCCCTGACTGAGCCTGGTTTCTCCCAAGGTTTTTTTTTCTCCATTTTTGTTGCCTGTTGGTCACCTGATGTCACTTGTTGGAGTTTGGGTTCCTTGCCGCTGTCGCCTTTGGCTTGCTTAGTTGGGGACACTTGATATTCAACAATGTTTTGATCTGCCTGCATTGACACCATTGTATGCAAACAGAACTGAGCTGGATGATGACATCACTGTTTTCTCCAGTGCTGATATAGATAAATTACCTAAATTAATAACTATTGATTTTTACAACGGAATGAATCAATACTGAATTTATTTAAACTGGTCAATGACACCATTTTCTTTAAGAGCTGCTGTGTAGCCAAAATTATTTGCCAATTATCACTGTAAAGCTGCTTTGACACAATCTGCATTGTAAAAAGCGCTATATAAATAAAGATCACTTGACTTGTCTTGACTTGTGATGTTCCTGGTCAAAAAAGACCAGCCTACAAAAAAATGCTTAGAAATTTCTCATTATGCTATCACCAAATATTGGATTCATACATAAAATATAAAATAAATTGCACTGTTTATTACACCTAATGTGCTTTGATGTTTAACCAGGAAATTTGTTTTGAAATGCTTTTATTTTCAACAAAATGGCACAAAGTCACACTTGTGATGTTCATGGTAAAATATGACCGGCCTACAAAAAAACAAAAAAAACAAGTTGTGTATATATATATTCTATTCAGTTTTTTGTCAACTTGTTTTCTTTAAATTAGGACAGGCTTTGTATTCAAAAGTCAAAAATCAGAGAAACAATTAGTATTTAGGAGCATGCTCATCATGTTCACATATGTACACGTGGTCTTGCAAAAATAAAGGCCTCGGACCTGTGAATGTGTGGATACTTGCATATTTGTGCATCCGCGCACACACACACACACACACACACACACACACACACACACACACACACACACACACACGCGTACGTACATGTGTTCATGTACACAAACAAAATATTTTGAGTATAACATGCTTTCTTTTTCACAGAGATGAACTTTATCCTCACATTAGTGAGGCTCAGATCAATGATGCCTACGATCAATCAAAAATAAATACAAAACCTTAACTGAAAGAAAACAAGTTGACAAAATCCTGCTGTGTGTAATGTGTTCTGACTGAAAATTACAGCAGCGATGACCTACAGCCAATGAGAGAGCAAGATACAGGGCAGCGGGAAGTTTGGGGAGGAGTTATAGACCAGAAAATCAGCAAGAATTCAATTCAATTCACATTTATTTATATAGCGCTTTTCACAATACATATTGTTTCAAAGCAGCTTTACAGGGAGTGCATGTCAACACTACAATTTAGGGTAATCTGTTATCAGAGTTGACTGCATGTGTCCAAATTATGTAATTTCAGAAATGTACATATATAATCACGCAGTTGGCTAACAATGTAATAATGTAGGCAATTTAATTTACAGTCACTGTTAGCAAATTAATTTAAGGTAGAAACAATGAGCTAATGGAAGTAATGAATACATGTTAACAATAATTAGGATATATAGCAATAAAGAACTTCTCACGTGTGTTTGGTTTTGAAACGTAGTTTGCAGACTAGACAGAGTTGTTGTCGCAATTCTATCTATTGAAAAGTTATGCAATGTGTAACCCCTTGTCGCGGATCCATCGTGCATTGTGCATACAGCAGCAACTGAATGCTACCCCAGATAGTCGTGCAGTGTGAAAAGAACAGTCATCTGAGGACTTTGAAAATCATGCCATGTGAACTCGCCATTAGTCACAGTTTGGTACAAATAAAGCATTTTTGGCATTGTTAATTGAAAACTTGGTTTCATTTTATTTTGATGGTCCCTTTAACACATTCTGATGACTATAAGTAATGTTGCACCTACAAGTCTTCTAACTCTCATTAGAGTGTTAGTAGACTATTAGTACACTGGTAGGGTTAGGGTTAGAATAATGTACTTAGTAACTTAAAGTTACTTAGTAGAATGTCTGCTGGGGGACCAACACAATAAAGAGTAAGCAGATATTAAGCAGACAGTCCACTAATACTCTGATAACAGTTAGTTGGCATGTAGTTGCAAAGTTACTTATAATCAACAAAATGTTCAAAAGGGACCATCAAAATAAAGTGTTAGCCCAAAAATGGCTGGGTGCACTTAGTTTGACAACTTTGGAGGTTATTTCTGGTTGGATATTTTTAGTTCTTCCAAAATACCTTATCCCTTAATAAGAAAACATATATGCCCTCAAATTGAATGAGGTAGCTTACTCAATATTTCAAGTACAGTTAACGTGCTTGTTTAGTACAAAATCAAAATTGTACATTCTATTAACTTAATCTTGGAATTTACTAACTTAGAAAAAAAAATATGATTACGTCAGTGTTTTAGGGGATAACCTATTAGGGCTTACAGTGTAATGCTCACTGGGGCATTACACTGTAACAACCACAAATAATATGAATATGAATTGAATCATCAAAATTCAGCAGCAAAGACATTGGTTAATAAAGTGAGATTAAATACATAAAGTATATTTGTGTTATTTAACAAATGTAATTATTGCAGATTTGCAAAATTAATGTTACTTTACTAGTTACTTGAAAAAAGTAATCTGATTACCCAACTTGTGTTACTTGTAATGCGTTACCCCAACACAGCAACTAATGATCAAGATTTAACACAGTATATGAAAAGAATTTCACACATCACACCATCTCATCTAATGTACACTTTGTACTGCATTCAAAGAAAACAGTGGCAGTACGTCTGTTCCACGCCACAGCAGTTCTGTATTCCAGACACACATCTTTCTCACACATTTTCAATCAGGTTCAAAGGCTCTTGTTCCATGATGAAGGTAAATCGAGTAAAATTGAGTGAGGACATCATTTCGTCTAAGGACCACCTGTGGCTCCAGGTATGAGCTGAGTGTGTTTTATGTCTCAGGGGAGCTGTGGAAGAGAAGAGCCTGTTCTGGTCGTAATTAACACAAGCCTGTTGATTCACGGATAATGAAACAGAATTCATTAACACTCCGTTAATTGCCATCTAGCTCTTGCAAAGTTTTCACTCAGTTTAGAGGAAGGAATGAAGAGGTGAGAATGAGCAGCTCGTACTTTTACAGGAAGCCGACTGACTCTCTAAATTCGCTGGCATTGAGGTACTTCAAGTCTCACTTGACAGCAGGGGATTATGTCCGGTCCCATAACCCTTACTGCTTCAAAGTGAGAGCCCCTTCAAACGTCATGCCTAATAGGGTCTTTGAATCTGTCTTTTATAGCCAGTATTCTTAAAAATATTACAGATAAATTATCTCGAAACCGTCAGTCAATTTGTTTTCTGTCTTTGAGGCTACACTTCTAAACTGATCCTTTCTCTATAAAGTCATGTAGTGTCTCCCAAAAGGGAAATCCATGTTTATTTTTGATATTATGCATAAATTATGCATAATTAATAGTTATTACTATAGTGACTACATGTAGCATGTAACAAGATCACAAAAATAAGGTGTTACCAAATAAATCATAAGACAACCCTATTTCTTTACCTTTTTTTTTTCAATTTACTATAGTGAGGTTTAATCTCAATATCTGTTTGTCGTAAGCAATTTTGCTTAAAGGATTAGTCCACTTTCAAATAAAAATTTCCTGATAATTTACTCACCCCCATGTCATCCAAGATGTCCATGTCCTTCTTTCTTCAGTTTAAACGAAATGAAGGTTTTTGATGAAAACATTCCAGGATTATTCTCCTTATAGTGGACTTCAATGGACTCCAAACGGTTGAAGGTCAAAATTAGTTTTAGTGCAGCTTCAAAGGGCTTTAAACGATACCAGACGAGAAATAAGGGTCTTATCTAGCGAAACGATTGGTCATTTTCTTAAAAAAAAAATACAAATGTATATGCTTTATAAACACAAATGATCGCCTTGCAAGTGCTTCGCCATTCCGCCTTCCGTATTCTTCAAAAAGCTTACGCTGTATGTCCTATGCCTTCCCTGTTCAACTTACGGAACGAACGCAGCGCCAGTTCCGTTTTTTCTGTAAGTAGAATAGGGAAGGCGTAGAACATACAGTGTAAGCTTTTTTAAAGCCCTTTGAAGCTACACTAAAACTAATTTTGACCATTTGAGTCCATTGAAGTCCACTATAAGGAGAATAATCCTGGAATGTTGGATGACATGGGGGTGAGTAAATTATCAGGAAAATTTTATTTGAAAGTGGACTAATCCTTTAAGGTTAATTTTTTTTTTTTAATTTTTTGTAACACTTTATTTTAGGGTCTTTTAACTAGTTGCTTATTAGCATGCATATTACTAGAATATTGGCTGTTTATTAGTACTTAAAATGCACATATTAATGCCTTATTCTGCATGACCTTGTTCTACATTTTAAATCTTACCCAATACCTAAACTTAACAACTACCTTACTAACTATTAATAAGCAGTAAATTAGGAGTTTATTTAGGGAAAAGTCGTAGTTAATAGTGAATACATGTTCCCTATACTAAAGTGTTATCTTTTTTTACTGGAAAACAAGACTGGTTTGAGAACTACTGGTTGAGAAATTGATAATTTGCAGTGTGTGGATTAGCTGGGAAAACGATAACCACATGTTCTGAGATCACATTTATTTCTAAAGATATATTTTTGTACATGCGTAGTATGAATCCTGTAAAATTAGAAACACTCATTAATTTATCTTGTACTTTTAGGTGTCATGACATGTCATGGTACACATACAGTATTACTTATTTGAGAGCAGTGAACTTTGTTACATGACTATATATGATATATGATATGTGGACTCAAAAGCCAGTATTTCATACTAAATCTTACATGTAATTTACAGTACATTATGGAACCTAAAGTTTTGGAGCAAACACAAAAATTTTGCAAGGGAACACAAAGGTTTTGCAAGCAGATACAAAGTTTCTCGGGGGAATTCAAAATATTTGTGAGAAAACGTGAAATATATTTTTTCCTCCCATCTCATAAGCCACGTTTCCACCGCAGGAACTTTCCCCAGGAACTAGGAACTTTGGGGTGGTACTCGGTGTGTTTCGACCACAGGAACCAGGGTCTAAATGAAGTTCTAGGTAAAAAAATTCCCCCTCAGAAAGTACCTGCTCGCTAGGTAGTACTTTTTCAAAGTTCTGGAACTTTCGGGGCAGGATTTGGGTGCTGAACGTGCTGATTGGTTGAGTTCACGCAGCATTTTGATTGGTTGAATCCATGCAGCATTTTATTTCAACCATCGTTTTTTAAAGTCTGTTGCGGTGCATGTAGTAAGAGTTGTTTGCTATTTGAATCAACAATGGAGTTTAAAAAATACGACCAATGGACTGATGATGAGGTTCAGGCTTTATTAAGCTTATATGTGAAGGACGAAATCCAGTGGGAACTGGAAAGTCAGATGTCACCGGACTATCTTCACAGTACTTAAGACCGCTATGGAAACACAGCTAGCAATAGGTCTGGGGTAAAAAAAATTTTACGCAACCTCGTAAAATACTATTACTCATTTCGTTTTCTCGTGGGATAGGGTTGGTTTTGTCCGATATTCACCTAGGAGTGTTTTTAAAAACTATCTTACTGACCCTAAAATTTTGAATGTTATTGTAATACTTTTTCAAAAAGTATAGACATTTCAAAGTTTTAACAAAGTAAAGAAGAGAAAAAAACAAGGAAGCCTGTATAGTAAAAGTGGTGACAACACCTAAATGTAATTGATTGGACATAGAATAACATGATGTTTAGAGGCAGTCAGCAATAAAACATCACACTTTTACTGCTTGGCTATAAAGTGACATTCCCATATGGCAGTGCTATTGGCTTGATTTGGTATCCAAGTACATATAATCTTAGGGACCAACCCAATCTTGTGAGTAAATGTAGCTGTTTTATGAGGTGGTGATTTCGTATGAATTTGTATGATGTGATTTGTGTGAAAATATACGATTTTTAGAAAATAAGCCTGAAGCTCCACCCCTAAACCTAGCCATCAGAGGGACGTAAGCATGGTACAAATTCATATGAATTAGCCACCAATTTACCAACATGAAAAACAGTTATGAATCGCCATTGTGTTGTCTGAACACACAATAATGATAATTCTCTACAGAGCAGTGCGGTATATTGGAGTACAGTACCTATGCATATAAAACAGCCTTTCCTTTTCTCTGGTTTGCCATGTTGTGAGCACTTCTAAGGTCTGTCAAGCACCACATCAAAACAAACCTGCATCTCATAGTCTCCGGGGAATTCCACGACACCTCTTCCCAGTCCAAGGTACGGAGAGACGGCTTTTTTTCATCTCCTCTAATGTTCACTCTTCCGATCCGTTCTGAGACAGCTGCTCCTGCAACAATGAGTTTGTTAGCTCATGCAGTCAATCAAAACACGAGGAGAGGTATCAGACCTCCCTTTTTACCTTTGAAAGGCATCAGTACTGAGATGAAATGCCCTGCTGATGGTGGAATCAAAGCTGCTGGTCCACCCACAGGCGGTAGTCAAGAAGCTAAGATTGTTGTGAGATTCTGGACCACTTTGACCAACTGTCATTGGTCCCGTGAAGTAAAACGCCCTTGGAAAGGAGTAGCAACTAAGACGGCTTGATAACTTCCTGTTGTACCCTCAAAGATGAGTTGATCATAAACTTTTGAAATGTAATAAAAGAAAATTCAAGGCTATTCACGTTCACCTATGAATTTCCACAATTAAGCCTTTGTTTACACCAAAAAGTCATATTAGAAGCAACGAATTTGCTGCAATTATTCATAATTCCAACAATTCGAGAGAGTAGCTTCCTCATTTGCCTGCCTAATTCTGCCTTTTAATTTCTTGCATACATTTGCACATTAATTTTGCCCATTGTCTGCTGTGAGAGCTTGTTTATTTTAAAAAGAGATTTCCTGTGTGATGTTTTTCACAGGAGTGGAGCGCGGTTGGGTGGCGTTCCAACTGCGCGTGCTGATCATTTGTTTTGTCCTCATTTACAACCCACTGCTTTAACACATTCATGGCCACATCACAGAGAGACAGAGAAATCTACTCCCAGGCAAATGATAACTTCAGTGATCACTTCAGTTCAGGGTAGTTAGTGAGTAATTTTGTCAGTTCTACAGTCAATCAAATTGGTAAGATATTTGGTTCATTAAGGTGATTTATGTAAAAAATAGTTTTTGTCCATTCCAGTTCAAAATACAGAATAAGTAGCCATCTGTAGGTTGATTCTCTGGGGCTGTGCGCTCTGTTTGTTTGACCATCTCACGATCTTAAAAATAAAGGTTCCAAAAGAGGATTTTCACAGCGATGCCATAGAACAGGGGTGTCCAAACTCGGTTTAGCTTTAGAGTTTAGCTCCAACCCCAATTACCATAGAACTCCTGCCATAGAACATCAGCATTAGCTGGTTCAGGCGTGTTTAGTTGGGGTTGGAGCTAAACTTTGCAGGACCCCTGTCCAAACCTGCTCCTGGAAGGCCACTGTCCTGCAAAGTTTAGCTCTAAACAACCCCAATTAAAAATACCTGAACCAGCCATTCATGGTCTTACTAGGCATACTAGAAACCTCCAGGCAGGTGTGTTAAGGCAAGTTGGAGCTAAACCCTGCAGGACAGTGGCCCTCCAGGAGAAGGTTTTGACACCTCTGTCAAGGTCTTACTAGGCATACTAGAAACCTCCAGGCAGGTGTGTTGAGGCAAGTTGGAGCTAAACTCTGCAGGACAGTGGCCCTCCAGTTTAGCTCTAGTTAAGATCTAACCAACCCCAATTAAAAATACCTGAACCAACAATTCAAGGTCTTACTAGGCATACTAGAAAACCTCCAGGCAGGTGTGTTGAGGCAAGTTGGATCTAAACTATCCAGGACAGTGGCCCTCCAGGAGCAGGTTTGGACACCTCTGTCAAGAACCATTCTGGGTTCCCCAAATAAACTTTCAGGTGAACAATTCTTAAAAGAGCCATTTTTTCTTAGTGTGATGAATATTTAAAGAACCTTTTCTGCTATAAATAACCATTCTGTGCAATGGAAAGGTTCCATGCATGGATGTCAAAAATTGTTTTTAAGAGTGCAGTAGGTCAGGGTTTGGTTGGTTAACACCTTCTAGTAGATGCCGTAATTACACCACAATTCCAGGGTCAAAAACATGTCTCTCTTTTGAGAATCATTCATTTTTCTAAGCAACATCTAATGCCCAAACATTTCATTATATTATAATGCACATTTTACCAATGACTGTCAATTTTTGGCGACAGTATTTTTATTTGCCTGTTTCCTTTCTTACCGTCCTGTCCGAGCTGAAGACTGTTCATCTAAAATCATACCGCCGGTGACTGTGGCTGGGATGTGTGTTCACTCTCTATCAGATTTGCATAAATAACCTCCCAGCATGCCTGCACCACTGCCCAGGTGCAAGGACATTTGCATATAGAACTGCGATAGGGCTCCCCAGAGTCCCCTTAGCAGCCGCTGAGCGAATAGGGGGTCGGTGGCGGCACAAATGAATTTGAAATTAAAATCCCACATGTGCGTCCTCTGTGAAGTCATAGATGTGTTGACCATGGAGACCTACACAAGGAAACCTCTGTCTAATGAGGAAGTGATTGATTCCTACAAAGATTAGTTAATTGATAAATTCATTTATTTTGGACAGACATTTTAACTGCAGACAGATGTCTTAATGACTAAAAGGACACATTAAATCAAACAGATAATGACTCACACAAACACTTAATTCAACCTAAACCAAATTAAGACATGTCCACTTCTATTAATGTTTTCTTTCAAGCTTACATTAATCTAATTACTGCACATAATCAGACTGTATGGATATATGTAAGGATATCTAACTTTTATAACCCAATCAAATTTTCTCTAGTTCAGAATTCAAAACATTTAGGTTATACCAAATTCAGATTAAAAGCAACTCAATCTATACTCAACTCAGACTACAGTATAGCCAGTTTATTTTAATCAACTCAGATTACAAACAGCTAATTGTTTTACTAACTCAAATTATAACCATATAATTTATTCTACAAGCAACCCGGATTATAACCAACTCAGATTATATCCAGCTCATCCACAGACAGCTCAGTCTGTAATCAACATACTTTATAACAAGTTAATTCTAAAACCAGCTCAATCAATAACCAACCAATATTATAACCAGTTACCCAGATCATAAACAGATAATTCCATACGCAACTCATTTTATAACCAGCTTATTCTATAACTTACTCACATTATAAGCAGCTCATTATATAACCAAGCAGATATTAACCAGCTAAATACTAAACTCATATTTTAAACATTTAATTCTATATCCAACTCATATTATAACAAGTCCATTCTACACCCAGCTCATATTATAACAAAACCCATATTATAACCAGCTCATTCTATATTAACCAAGATTATAACCAGCCCATTCTTTACCCGATCCAGATTAAAACCATCTTATTCTATATCCAACCCAGATTATAACCTGATAATTCTGTACTCTGCTCATTTTATAACCAGCTCATTCTAAAACCAACTCAGGTTATAAACAGATCATTATATAACCAAACCAAATACCAGCTAATTCTATACCAAACTCATATTATAACCAGCCCATTCTACACCCAGCTCATATTATAACAAAACCCATATTATAACCAGCTCATTCTATATTAACCAAGATTATAACCAGCCCATTTTTTACCCAATCCAGATTATAACCAGTTCATTATATTTCCAACCCAATAATTCTATACTCATGTCATTTTATAACCAGCTCATTCTAAAACCAAATCAGGTTATAAACAGATCATTATATAACCAAACCAAATACCAGCTAAGCCTGTACCAAACTCATATTATAACCAGTTAATTCTATAACCAACTCAGATAATAACCAGCTAATTATATTAATATTACAACAATGACATTCTGCATCAAATTCAGATTTAAAGCACCTAATTCTTTACTATGTTATAATTTTCTCATTCTGTAACCAACCCATATTAAGAAGACCTCATTGAAATAATCACTAAAATTAAAGTTCAGTTCAAGGAAATGCACTGAATGGAATCAACAGCACTGACTGTGATGTACATATGTCATGAAAGACTCATAATCCTTGATGATAGTGAACGCCTGGCCTCTTAGCCTGCAGCAAATTCATCACAGCCCTGCCTGTCACAGCCATATGACACTCGTTAGAGATGTCAAAAAGACTCAGACGCTTAGTCATTTCACATTTGCAGGCGGTGAGCGCGAGACATGAGTTTAACTAGCTGCCAGGTTGGCAAGCCAAGTCTGTAGAGGATTCCCATTGAAATGTTTACCCTGATTCCCATCTCAGGAAATGGGGGGATCATCTCATAGACGAGCCCATTAACGGATGTATTGTGCCCAGCCACGTTAGCTTTGGAAAGCACTGAAGAGTGGAGCGTGCCAAAAGAAGCAAATAGCACCATGCCAACTGGAGGCCCAACGGACCTGCACGCGGATAGAAACTGATAAGAGTCATTAAAAGGCAACTGAAGCATCAGAATGCCTGTAAACAGCGTGGAAAAATTCCATCAAACAAATGTTTTTTCAGCTACAGGTCTTTTATTTTCCATGGGTTTATTTTTTATTAAAGCTAGCAGATTTGCTAACGTTAGGGATGTAACTATTCACTCAACTCACGATTCGATACGATTCACGATATTGGTTTCATGATACGGTTTTCTCACTATTTTTTTTTTATAAAATGAGATTTAAATGAGAAAGTGTCTATTATTTCTCAGACAAAATGCAGCATATTTCTTTGCGAAATTGAAATATCTTTATAACAAAACTGAATTGAAATTTTAAAACAAATCCTAAATCAAATAAATAAATAAATGAATAATACAAATAAAAGAAATCTATCTGTGGCCATTTAAAATTAGAGGCAACCACTGCATTTTAATCACGATCCCAACAAAGATGCTACATGCAGCATGAGCAGTTTTTAATTTAAATTAGATTGTATACTTTTTAACATTTGAAGAAGGAAAAAATGTTCAGACTTTAGCTTTGTGAAATTATGCTACGTAAAACTTCATAACAGCAGACGGGCTGCATGAGAACACAAATTCACTGTCTTGACAGTAGGTGGTGCTTATGGAACAGCAGCAATACAGTGCTTTCTTGATTACCACTGTAAACAAAGCAGTGCTGCACGCTTATAAAAGCTACTTTAAAATGCATTGTACGGAAGTAAGATGAAAAGAAAATACCATCTAAACTTTTCTGAACCCAGTCAGTTCCCCTCAGATATACATTCATATAAACCCCCGCCCCCAAATGTATCGCGATTCATTTAGCATCTCAACCAACTTGAATTTCTACCGATTCCAGATGCACCGTTACATCCCTAGCTAACGTATTTTTGTTTTATGAAAGTCACATTTAAATTGTCTTGGAGACTTTTTACCATGCTTTTGCCATGTATTTTTGCAACACACACACACACACACACACACACACACACACACACACATATATATATATGTATATATATATACAGTATATGTATAATGCAATATATACATAGTTCTGTCGTGAAACTCTAGATGGCGCAGGCTGATTGGTCTTAACACAAGCTGATAATAATTACAGTGTTGAACTACTTAGCTGATTGCTGATTGGTCCATGTCACATCTGCAGCCAATGAGCTGTTGCTCACTCATTTAAATGGCTGGTTACATTCACTATAACAGTTTGTAGCGTGCTTCAGAGTTTCTCTAAAAGTTCCTCCACCTTCCACACCTCCATCTGTATAGATCTGCTATGGGTTATTGATATATATTATTTGTGCAGCAGCACTATGTCTTACTCGCAGCAGCATATCAGTGTATGTATTGGCAGTAGCAAGTTCCTGTACTTGCTCTGCAGCAGCAGCAATAATCTACAACAACAGCAATAATCTACAGCAGCAGCAATACAGCAGCAGCGAAGCAGATCTATTCCGCCAAGACCAAATACATTAACATTATCATATCCATTACCATGCTAACAATCTTCAGAGAGTTGTCATGATAGAAATATATATTACTGTTTTACCCTTATGCCACACCAAGACAAAAAACGACTTTTAAACTGAAAATTCATCATAAAAATATTTTAATAACTATATTAATCTAAACAAAGAGTCAAATAAACCATTTTGATATTTATAGTGTGAAAAACATTTTTTAAACACAAATTAGGGCAGCATTATTTTGAACACAACCAACATTTTTGCCCATAAAAATACTTTTGCAAAAGTTGAAATATTAGACATAATGTGTGAGGAAAATAATGGTAAGTGTCACTTGTAAACAGAATATTTTTTATAGTGTGTCATTTCCAATCAAGGTGTAATTTTGTCATATTATGCAAAGTATTATTTAATTGTGCTTATTTAGGATACATAAAATGTTCGATACAAAATTAGCTTTGGCAAGACAAAGGAGTCAGTCACTGATTGAAAAATGTTTAAAATGTCATGCATCACAGGATGTTATCAAACAAAATACATAATTTGACATTTAGATGTATGTACAGTATATACACTTAGACATTGTTAGTAGACAAATTAAATAATCTGTTGAGAGTGTGAAAAGTAGGTTTTAAGAGAGTTTATGTTAACACTTTATTTTGATGGTCCTCTTTAGACATTCTACTAACTATAAGTGACTTTGCAGCTACATGTCAACTTATTCTAACCTGAACCTGAACACCTAACCCTAACCTAACAATCTACTAATACTCTAATGAGAGCTAGTTGACATGTACAGTTGCAAAGTTACTTATAGTTAGTAGAGACTGTCTAAAGTGGATCATCGAAATAAAGTGTAACCAAGTTTATTTTTTAAAAGTGTCTCTACCCATAAACACAAGACTTCCAGTTTATTTATTTTGTTTAAATTTTTTTTTTTTTTTTTTTTTTTTTTTTTTTTTGGTATCTTTATTTTACAAATTTCAGAGGACCAGTATCCATACACTCTTAAAAACAAAAGTTCTTTATTGGCATCTGTGGTTCCATGAAGAAACTTTATCATCCATGTTGCACACAAAAGGTTGTTTTGATTATTAAAATATTCTTCACACTAAGAAAAAAATTGGTTCTTTTTAAGAATTGTTCACTGAATGGTTCTTTGGGGAACCCAAAACGGGTTCGCTGCAAACCTCCCTTTTGGAACCTTTATTTTTTAAAAGTATAGGTGAAGAAACACCCGAGTAAATAGACTTTTACGGCACACAGCATGATTTGGAGTTGAGATTCTGCCGAGACAGGGGATGGGATTGAGTGGAAAGAGTCTTGATTGCTCCTGAGCTGCGGGCTGAGACAGAGGCATTGATATTAACGACATCGGTCTCTGAGCGCAGGCCTCTGGGCTCATGTTATTTGCCTAATATGTTCTGCTCGAAATCTGCATTGTGTGGAGCCATTGAACTGCATAGAAAAGAGAGATCAATATAATACGTTTGGCATCAAGCCAAAATGATCCCGACAATGCCAGAGACGGGCATTCGGATTCAGCCGTGCATATCGCCACATTTTTTTGGGGGAGGGGGAAGGGAGGAAATAATTCAGCATGCGTTGCCAGAAAGCAGGAGGCGCGCTGCCTGGGCCTGATGGGTTGGGTGCCACATGGGCTGGCAAATTGGCTTGGCGATCAGACATGGAGCTCCATTCAGGAGCAGAGATGAAAGAGAGCAAGCCGCACTAATTTCCCTAACCCGATGAGCTTGCTGGGGTAGAGAGAGTGCTCCAGGCCGGGGCTGTGAACGAGAACTCACCTTTCATTACCAATGGGTGGAGCTGCTTTTCCTTACCAACATATTATTTTTGGACAGAGCAAGATTACGTGCCCATTATGTATACAAAACATTTTTGTTATTGATGGTTCATTACATGGAATTACATGACATTCCCAGGTATCCACCTACTCAACCACCGTTTTTGCCTCTGGGAGAGCATTAATATGCTCCCTACCTCTGATAGTTCCATGCTAATTGAATTTGTTACGATAAAATAAAAGACATTCAAATTACAGTTTAACAGCTGACCCTACCGTTTTTTCTTCCTGAGAATTTCAAATGTTGTCGTGGACTGTGCACAAGCGCAGATTAATCCATCAGCAGGGGCCCTGTCAGAGCGAAACAGTTCAGGAACGCTGTGTGAATTCTCGTCCCAGCACTCACACACCCACCAGGCTCCCCGCAGCCACTCAGAGAGCCCCGCAGGAGAACCAGATTAAAAATGACAATCACCGTGTGTCGCCTCCCTTCACAGGAAATGCAGGTGTCTTTGTTGAAAGATGCTCACGCTACAAAAGCTTCTAATTATCTGCAGTTATTTTGTCAGTTGCTGGTGTGACGCAGCTCTCTTACCATCCTCTCGCAGTCTGCGCCTTGTTTTCCACATATTTTAAGAAATTCTTAACTTCGTGGAAGATTGAGGCATGTTGGAGAAAATTGTTTTATTAAAGACAGTTCTTGTACATCAATGCATAAATACAAGTTATACAGTATGTTATTTTGCATGATCTCACAGTAGGCTATTTGATTCGCTTATACCAGAGGACATTTTTTAGCATTTAGCTCTGATTGGTTCAGCAAATCATTTATCATTTAAGCAATATCACACAAGCAAGAGTGTTGTTGAACTGAATATCAGCAAAGCTGTGATCCAGCTCAAGGCAAGATGCTGCATTAGGCAACATATGTGCTGCTATTTAGAACAACAGCACTCTGGTGGTGAAATTGATTTTAACAAGTTAATATTGAGTAACTTAAATTTCAGACAGATTTTAACCAGTTAGTGTACTTCTGTTCAAAATTTGGGTACGTTTTTTTATTTTTATTTTACTTTATTTTATTTTAGGGTCTTTTAACTAGTTGCTTATTAGCATGCATATTAATAGAATATTTGCTATTTATTAGTAGCCTACTTATTAAGCACATATTAATGCCTTATTCTGCATGACCTTATTCTACATTCTTAATCCTACCCAATACCTAAACTTAACAACTAACTTACTTACTATTAATAAGCAGTAAATTAGGAGTTTATTGAAGGAAAAGTCATAGTTAATAGTTTATATGTGTTCCCTATACTAAGGTGTAAAAAAAAAAAAAAAAAGTTTAATGGTTTCCACAAAAATTAAGCAGCACAACTGTTTTCAACACTGAAAATAATTGCAAGTCAGCATATTAGGATGATTTATTAGAATGATTTCTGAAGGGCCATGTGACACTGAAGACTGGAGTAATGATGCTGAAAAATCAGCTTTGCATCACAGGAATAAATTACTTGTTATAACATTTTAAAATAGAAAATAAGCTATTTTAAATGGTAATAATATTTCACAATTTTAATATATTTTTGATCAAATAAATACAGCCTTGGTGAGCATAAGAGCCTTCTTTCAAAAGCATAAAACTTTACTGACCACAAACTTTTGAACGAGAGAATTTTTTCTTCAAAAATGAAAATAATTCCAAAAGAAGACAACCCATCAAGCTTTAAATACCACCACCAAACAAAGCAAAAACTGAAACCAAAACAAGGCGACTGAAAAGCCGGTCTGGAACAGCATGAGTGGTGTGGAATAGAGTGACAGCAATTTTCCCTTTCTGTTTAAAGCATTCTGTAATCAACAGGTTTTCCAGATCCATTCTGGGTCTTCCTTGAGTGATCCTATGACAAGACAAACAAAAAAAATAAATAAAAAGCTCTGGGGAAAAAAAACCAAAAAAACTGCTTCTTGCTCCAGGCAAAATCACACAACTCTACTCCCCTTCCACTCTATACCTTTCACACACTCTATATAATTATAAGCATAGCTTTTTTTCTAGATCAGATTAAGCCATTTAATAATGTATTGTAAAGCCAAATAAAATGATCCATCTGTTCTGTACTTTTCAAATTCTATTGGTAAAATTTAGTAAAACAGTCTATTTCAACTATTAGGATTTATTATTTTTACTTTTACAAGTTTTTGTGTCTGCCCACCAGAATATTTACAATGAAATTTAAGCTATTCTAGATCCTACTAATGGGCAATTAAGTCATCTGTCTTTTATCTCAGTCTCCCCCTAAATGTGCTGTGTTCCTGATACATGAACTATTTATTGAACATTGCTGACTTTTTTATATTGCTGTTTTATAAAAACAGTAAGCCACAAGAAGTGGTGATGTACATTGACGTGCTTAATGCTGCCTTCACATGCTATTGCAATTATCATAAATACTAGCTTCCTAGATAAAAATTGGACACGAACAACTTCTCAAGTCGTATTTACTACTGGGAAGTTCGGGGATAATTTTGATAAGTTTACTGCCGCGCTGTGTTGCACTGCATCCAGTGTAGACAGAATCGCTGATTATAATGAGCTCTATTGGCTTTGTCGCATTGTGCTTCCAATGTAGACACCCGTGGTTAAATCATGCCTTGCTTCCAAATATCCTTACTGCAAACTAGGTGAAAACAAGTGAAATGAGTAGTATGTCCAAATTCATAGTTGGTTTATTCATAAAACAGTAGGTGATGACCTATTACTTCCAGCAAGAAGTCTACTTTCAATTTGCTTGCTTAGTCATGACAAAAGGAATAGGCTACTGTTTCCGCGTCCAAGCCTTTACTCGTTTTAATTGAGAATGCATTCAAAAGATGTTTATGAGCCCTTTTTATTCATATCACACATTTAAGCTAAGCTTTTTAAAAACTCACAGTGTACGGTCTTCAGGGCTCACGCCGTCCCGACACCAAGATTTTAATAATTTAGGTTACCAGTGGTTCAACCTTGATATTATGAAGTGATGAGAATACATTTTGTGTGCAAAAACACAACAGAAATAACGGCTTTATTCAACAAATTCATCTGTCCCCTGTCATACTGCTATAGTATTTTCGTTGTAGAGCTTCCATGTTTGCGTCCGAATGGCAGCTTAGTATTGGCCGGCCATTACCGAGCCCGCGTTCAGACATAAACACTGAAGCTCTGCAACGAAAATAGCATAGCAGTATGACAGGGGACAGACGAATTTGTTGAATAAAGTCATTACTTTTGTTTTGTTTTTGCGCACAAAAAGTATTCTTGTCACTTCATAATATTAAGGTTGTTGAATAAAGTCGTTACTTTTGTTTTTGCACACAAAAAGTATTCTCATAGCTTCATAATATTAAGGTTGAACCACTGTAGTCACGATGTCTTTAATACCTTTCTGGACCTCAAAAGGTGCAATGTTGTTGCTACCTATGTGTGGATCAGATACCCTCGGATTTCATCTTAATTTGTGTTCCGAAGACAAACAAAGGTCTTACGGGTTTGGGACAACATGAAGGTGAGTACTTAATGACAGAAATTTTATTTTTAGGTGAACTAACCCTTTAAGTGGATAGAGTGCTGCAGTGATTATGTATTTTTGTAGGCCAACCCAGAAGATAGCATCACCCGTGTTTCCTCGACAAAATGTAACCTAAACATAGGCTATAAAGAAACTACACAACTGTTGCCTGACTTCAAGGTCACCATCACTAAGCTTTTGATAATCGTTTCAATTATTCTAACTCGTATTTTCCATGAAAGCAGACTAGTGAGTAGATGAGTTTACCTGATTGGCATGATGTTTAATGTCCCTATCAACCTCTGCAGTCCCATTTAGCCACAGTAAAAGCTTTTTAAAAATCACAAAAAGGTATTACTGTTGTATTTTATGTTGTAGAATAAATTGAAAAAATATCTTGAACCAAAACCCCCCAAAAAACCATTGATGTTGGGACGATGGAACCAGAACTGCTAAAATCCTAACTCGTTTCTGGGTTTTGGCCTACACAAATATGTCATCCCTGCAACACTCTGCACTCTACTGTCCCATGAGGCCACAGGAGAGAAGATTTTTTTGAAATCGCCCATCACTAGATATTGTTGAATAAAGTCGTTATTTTGTTTTTTTGTCGCACAAAAACTATTCTCATCGCTTCATAAAATTAATGTTGAACCACTGTAGTCACATGAACTGTTTTAAATATGTTTTTAGTACCTTTCTGGGCATTTGAATGTGTAAATTAACTTGCTGTCAGTGCAGGCCTCACTGAGCCATCAGATATGATCAAAAATATCTTAATTTGTGTTCCGAAGATGAACGAAGGTCTTACAGGTGTGGAACGACATGAGGGTGAGTAATTAATGACAGAATTTTCATTTTTGGGTAAACTAACCCTTTAAATTATAAATGTTTAGACACTTGCTGGGAAGAAAATTTCTGAACGAGGAAGTTTAGTTGAACATTTAACCAATGAACTTGATATCAATGTATTTAAACATCTTAAAGAAAAAAGTATTTGGCTCTGACGACTACTAGTCTGGAACAAACAAAACACTGAAATGACTGCTAACACAATCCTTCCTTAGCTCCGCCGCAGTAGCGTCCTATCTCCACAACTTTCTCATTGGCTTTCTGTAAACTGCGCTCCTGCTTATCCCAGGGGAAATCAGTTTAACATTACTGTCAGTGTCGTCCTTGGAGGGCCATGGAAGTGGGCCCCTTCGCATATGCAGATGGCTAATGCAGCGCCGCTAATTCACTCTCAGTGTCATGTGCAGTCCCCCGGCGTGTCATTGGGGGAGTGCATTGGCCTGCAGGAAGTGAGGAACTTGTCACTGGGATGAATAATACAATAGAGGGGCATCTTTACATGGTGTACTACTTCGTTCCCGACGCAGGGTTTCTGCACTCATGGGGAGCGGGAGCTTTTCAAGGCGGCCATAGACGACGAGCTGTGTGTGTGGGGCTCTGATCGGAGATGGTACAACTGGGGAAAGTCTCTGAAACTTGCAGGAATTCTCCTATCTGCACTGGCAAATGCAGTGGTGATGAACAGAGGATGTTGTGGCCTATGGGGGGCACTAGAGTACACCATTTGAGCTATGAGGTGAATCTTGCAGAACAGTTGATTTAGTTTGTATAGTACAGAAGACACACAATCATCACACACCTAAATATATCGTCCTCTTAAAAAAAGCAGATTTTATGCCTTCCCCTCTCATAATCAAACGCTACATGGCCCGTCATCAGGTGAGAAGTTACTCTTTATACAGTTACAGTTTTAAAAGTACTTTTTGAAGACCTTTATGCTCATTTAAATGCTCAACCACCCGTAATGTTCCATAATTACCAAATAATGCTGTTATGTGCCTTACGTCTGTTTTGTTGTTGCTATCTGTTTTATTTTTATTTTTTTTTTTAATTTAATTTTTACTTGACATTTGAGCCACTGTAAGCAAATGACAATTTGCTTTTTTCCTTACAATAAGAGAGATCATCTACTCATTTTTATTTGTTTTTGAATTCTGGTTAAAGAGTCTTTCTAGATCTTAAAAGGTTCTAGAAACAAAAGAATAAATTGAATAGAAAACCCTGCAAATTCTTATTTTTAAATATTTTTCATTATATATATTTCTTTCTGTATGAATGTACTATATAAACGAACACAAAGATGAGAATAACAATTCCTAAACCATATCTTTTCAGTATTTTCTAAACAAATTATTATAATATTGTCATTTTGACTTTTCATATTGAAGTAAAATCATCAAATAATATAATATAATATAATATAATATAATATAATATAATATAATATAATATAATATAATATTATAGAAAAAACAAATCTCTTAAAAATATTTTCAATCTCACTAGTTTATTTAATTTGTTCACTATCAATATCCAACAAACAAGCATCAAAGGAGAATTCTGTCACTGTTTCTAAATTATTTTTTTTAACTGTCAAAAACAAAAGTCATTTCCACCACATCTGAAATATTTTAAACATTTTAAACATTGATATTTTAAACATTTCTGGTACAAAAAAAAAAAAAAACTTAGGCTAATTTCATAGCTAGAATTTAAATTGTAAAACCTTTTGCATAATTTGACTAAACTGATTTGAAATGACAGCCAGTAAAATAGTCTGTGCAATTTAAGTGATATTTACCATGATTTTTCACACATCACTCTAATATTTCATACAAAACACACACTTTACAGACTTTCGCTTTTGCCTTGGTAAACACCAACTTTACGTGGGATAAAAATATTGGTTATTTTGGAAATTACTGCAGAAATACAGTCATAGAACCAGCCATAATTTAAGTACAAATGTATATACAAACAATTAAATTGTTTATTTTTTATTATTTTAGATTATTATAGTTGTAAAAAATGTCATAATTTTGGATTTTTGTAAATTAAAACTGGATCTGGGACATGGGTAAAATCTATACGTAAAAGACAAGATTTATTGTGACCTTCACATACCACAAAAGGTCTGTTTTAAAAACCACTGGGATATAAAAATGCCTCTAGTTAAAGAGAAACACCCTTATATCTGTTCACTGATGGCTGCAGCCTAAAACTGGCTAAATGTGGTATAAGAAAATGAAAGGAAACAATCGCAGGTGGGACTAAAGCCCAAGTAACTGTGGTCTTGTGAAAACTGCTGTGAAGGTGTGAGCGTGTCGTTCATTCGTCTGGCCTAAGCGTGTCTCACGGAGCTCTCGCCTTATTTAAGATGAAAAGGAGGATATGAAGCAGAAAGGATGCAGCCCCCAGCAGAGAGCTGCTCTTCTACCATCATTTGATCTCATATTGTAATCCCAGGTGTTTTGAATAATTTATGGAATACGGCTTCTCGTTAAACAGTAATTTATATGTGTCGCAGAGAATAGGTTCTGCAGCCGTGCACATGTAAATAATGAAAGCTAAACTGCTTGTGGTGGAATTTGATAATAATAATAATAATAATAATAATAATAATTGTATGCATGGATTAGTACAGAATTTTAAGAACATTAAGGTTTGATATTAAAAACCTGAGAGATCATGCAATACAGTTTTTTTTTTTTTTTTTTTGCTGCTGTTCATAACTCAGGGGTTATTTTAAACCAATTCATAAACTCCCCAAAACAGGTTTATCTACCGAAATCAATAATCTAATAAGAATAAGAATAACATGTCAGTAATGTATCAATGGTCATTAACTGGTTGTAAGTCTGTTCAGCATTTATGTGTCTGACAATGAAAACTTCAGACATGTTCTCGGGATTAATGCATATAGTGATTGATGCACAAAGAATAGAATTAACAAAGATCAGAACAGATCTTACTCCAGCAATCAACACTAAGAGCTCTCACCATGTGTTTTTTTTTTTCTATTTCTTTTTTTTTTTTCAGAGACGAAGTGGGCTCTCACAGGAAGACAGAGTGCAGGTAGTCATGGTGTGATATGATGAGGGAAATCACCAACTCTCTCAGTAGGGCTGTTGGCACAGCATAAGTGAAATTCTCTCTCTTATTTTGTTTCACTTTCTCTTAAAAGGAAGCTGTTGATGACTTTTCACAGTCACCGGGATGCGAGTAGATGTACATGTGTTTTTAATTGTTTTCTTGATGTTCATTAGTGGCAGTGGCTCACTAATGAGCTTTAGCTACACCTCAGCAGAAACACATGCAACCACAAATATCTATCTATCTATCTATCTATCTATCTATCTATCTATCTATCTATCTATCTATCTATCTATCTATCTGTCTGTCTGTCTGTCTGTCTGTCTGTCTGTCTGTCTGTCTGTCTGTCTGTCTGTCTGTCTGTCTGTCTGTCTGTCTGTCTGTCTGTCATCTATCTATCTGTCGTCTGTCTATCTATCTATCTATCTATCTATCTGTCTGTCTGTCTGTCTGTCTGTCATCCATTTATCTGTCGTCTGTCGTCTGTCTATCTATCTATCTATCTATCTATCTATCTATCTATCTATCTGTCTGTCTGTCTGTCTGTCTGTCTGTCTGTCTGTCATCTATCTATCTATCTGTCGTCTGTGTGTCTGTCTGTCATCCATTTATCTGTCGTCTGTCGTCTGTCTATCTATCTATCTATCTATCTATCTATCTATCTATCTATCTATCTATCTATCTATCTATCTATCTATCTATCTATCTATCTATCATCTGTCTGTCTGTCGCCTATCTGTCGTCTGTGTCTATCTGTCTATCTGTCTGTCTGTCTGTCTGTCTGTCGTCTCTGTCTGTCTCTCTATCTCTCTATCTATCTATCTATCTATCTATCTATCTATTTAGAGAATAGGTTCTGCAGCCGTGCACATGTAAATAATGAAAGCTAAACTGCTTGTGGTGGAATTTGATAATAATAATAATAATAATAATAATAATAATAATAATAATTGTATGCATGGATTAGTACAGAATTTTAAGAACATTAAGGTTTGATATTAAAAACCTGAGAGATCAAGCATTACAGTTTTCTTTTCTTTTTTTTTTTGCTGCTGTTCATAACTCAGGGGTTATTTTAAACCAAGTCATAAACTCCCCAAAACAGGTTTATCTACCTATCTGTCTGTCTGTCTGTCTGTCTGTCTGTCTATCTATCTATCTATCTATTATCTATCTATCTATCTATCTATCTATCTATCTATCTATCTATCTATCTATCTATCTATCTATCTATCTATCTATCTGTCTGTCTGTCTGTCTGTCTGTCTGTCATCTGACTCTATCTATCTATCTATCTATCTATCTATCTATCTATCTATCTATCTATCTATCTATCTATCTATCTGTCTGTCTGTCTGTCTGTCTGTCTGTCATCTGACTCTATCTATCTATCTATCTATCTATCTATCTATCTATCTATCTATCTATCTCAAGTACAGGCTTGAAAATGTGCATACTCCAATTGTGAAAAAATAAATAAATAAAATCAGAGATATCCAAATGATAAAATATAGATTAGCATTTTGATACTGTCTGGTCTGGCTCATCATTTTGCTTCAAAGAAGAGGAAGATAAATGATGATGCCATTAAAAGTGAACTAATTAAGGAATGCTTCTTTTAAAAACTCATTAACGGCACCCTCATTTACATAATGATGCATATTAATTAAGTTTTAATGAATCCTAGCTTCAGTCAAGTCACTTTTTGGCTGTGAAACAATTTTGACGAATGGAAAAAAAAAGAACAATGCTTTCGAGTTTTTTTTTTTTTAACTTCAAATAAAATAAAACTCAAACGCCACCTCTGCTTTTTTGAAACATGACATTTATGTCTTAGTTATTGTCAGTTCTAATACATCAGAGGTATTGCTTATTAATTACATTGCAGGAGAAATATCCAAGAGCATGTGCAATAAATATACAGAGGAACTACTCTATGATTTTCTGCAATTTGTGCGAGCTTTGCGAAAATATGCGAGGCTGTACAACCATGCAGATTTTTTTAAAATGAATTTTAAAGATATCTGTGATTTAGGTTTCTAACATTTCTAAAATTCACCCCTTTCAACCATCATAATAAAAGATGCTGTATATCACAGAAATGAAGACAGATACATCTAAGCATAATCTGTCACACCTATGCAATAACTCCATAAAAACAAATTCCCTTTGGAGCTTGTGGTTTTGTGGCCCTTGTTGAGGAGTTTAATGTAAAGTTGTTTTTAGCTCTCTATTGATGGAGAGTGCTGTTTGT
Source organism: Ctenopharyngodon idella (assembly GCF_019924925.1). Taxonomy (NCBI): domain Eukaryota; kingdom Metazoa; phylum Chordata; class Actinopteri; order Cypriniformes; family Xenocyprididae; genus Ctenopharyngodon; species Ctenopharyngodon idella. The sequence goes on along the minus strand of NC_067239.1, from coordinate 9,569,703 downwards.
GGCCGTTGCCTCTACCGGGGTCAGGGGTCGTAGAGAAGCGTGTAAATGAAGCAGGAAAGCAGATGCTTGTTAATTAGGGGAAAATGTGAGTGACAGGATTTGATGAGCAGTGCTACACGCGTCCCCTGCTACACAACAGCTGTTGTCACCCGCCTCGCTGTGGGCTTCGCTCTCCCAGAACCCCCTGCGGGGTCGCAGTGCCAAGCCCAACCCCGAGCCACTGTGCCAATAAATAGGCTGCATACTAATAACCAAACATGCTGCAGAGTACGTCACATTATTCTCCCACCTTTACTTATAACTACATGTGACTGTTTTATGTCTGTGACATTTTCCGTATGTGCATATGTGTTCTTGCTATATGATTATTTTTTAAGCAGTTTTATACTTATGATCAAATAAAAACAGTTTTAATTATTGCTAACATGTCTGTAGGCAGATAAATCTAATGCTAAATAAATCAGTAACTTATTATCAATAAGTTGCAAGCATAATTCAGTCATCTCATCCCAAAATGATTTGTTTTGGTCAAGTGAACACCTTCCTTACTCAATTATTGCCTTTATTGTAAAATTTTTATTTACAAAAACATCTGTTGACATTTAAATGCAATACATAATTTAAAAAAGTTATCTCTATTTGAAAACATATGTTTGGTATCAGTAGCATCAGAATTGATCCTGATTATATGAATGTGACTGCTGTCTAAAAGTGTTCTTACACTTTATTTTAAGGTGTCCTTGTTACAGTGTAATTATACATTTATAGAGTATTAATTAACTACATGTACTTGCTATAGGGTTAGGATTAGGATTGGTTTAGGGTTAGTTGCATGTAATTATGATTAATTTATTGTTATTACTATAGTAAATATGTGTAACATGTGTAACAAGGACACTGTAAAATAAAGTCTTACCAAAAGTGTAGTAAGATTGTATTTCACTGATGTTTTTATCTATTAAAAAGTGTTTCTTTGAGTTTTAAAGTTGAGTAAAATATGTACTTTTCATAGCAACTTTTTCGTCTGGCTTGCTGTATGATTATTTTTAGTATGATGTCATTAAATTATTAAGGTTTATGGTCACACTTTTGATTAGGTTCCCATTCTCACTATTAACTAACTTTGCCTCAATAAACTAAGTACTGCTTATTAATAGTTAGTAAGGTAGTTGTTAAGTTTAGGTATTGGGTTGGATTCAAGGATGTAGAATTTGGTCATGCAGAATAAGGCTTAATATGTGCTTAATAAGTAATAATAATCAGCCAATATGCTAGTAATATGCAAGCTAATAAGCAACTATTTTAATAGTGAGAATTGGACCCTAAAATACCAAGTTTATTAATAATTTTAAAGTTATCTATTATTTATCTTTTAAAGTTTAACATTCAAAGTTTAACATCTTAATATGTGGTGTATTAACATAAGTGTACACATAAACTATAAATATTAATATACATATACATTCATCGCATATAACCATTACAATTATACAGCATGAGTGTTATGAATGTAACATCAATCTTTGTATACTTCTACTTCAATTGTGTCCGATTAAATTTAATTAACAAACTGACTTTTAATGTCAAAGATGTTTGAGGCAAATTTTCAGATATTAATGCTAAACATTTTCTGAATAAATGAGCAAAATACAATCATCTCTGCTTTCCCTTATATTTATTTTTCTAAACACCTGCATGTCAATTGTCATTAAGCTAATTGCTTAACAAAAACGTTTCCAGGGTGTCTCCAAAGGACTTGCCATATTTTACTCAATGCAGTAACAACTAAAACTTTCATAAAGAAAGAAAGAGAAAAGGAATCACATGTATGATGATCCTGAGGGTTATAGCGCACAGATGCTCCTTGCTCGCCTCCTTTGAAGCATTTAAATAGGCCAGGCGTGTCTGTCAGTCCTGCTCGCACCCCCTCACACCTGGGACTTAAGGTGTTTCAACAATAACGTACCGCAGGAGGGAAAAAAAAAGAACCACTTTTTTCTTCTGCTGAAATCCCACCAGAGCACACCAAAGGTATCAAAAAGCAAAAGAGCTGGAAAGGAATAAACCCAAATGCTTGCCTGATGAATAATTTGAATGAAGAAATGAAGCCATGTGAAGTGATCGCACACAGCACAAACAAGAGGATAAAACTGGATACAATTAGGTCACCAGACAGAAAAGCTTAAAGCTTCTCCATTGAGTTCTCGATCTTACTGCAAGGCAAATCTGGAGGGTGCCGCTATTGTAGATGGCAAATAAAGAGTGGTCAGTTTTATCATTATTCAGTGACAGAAATCTACTAAAGATCATCAGTTCGAAAGAAGGGATTCCTCTCGGGTGTCCAAGCACATGAACCTGAATCTCCAGGTGTTCCTGTGCATCCAGAAATCAACTTCAAGCAAATTATAGTGAATCATTTGATAGCTAGCTCCATGTTTTCTGGTGTATTTGATTATAATTGATGCTGTAATGTGCAGCGCATGATTGTGGGTTGTCCTTGAAGTAAGTAGTAAAGACACAGCTAATTTTCAGAACAAAAGCAAGATAGCGAGTGTAATTATGGTTTTTAACAACTGTTATATAAACCGTTGTATAAATTTGGGTCCTTGGAAAAGTCTCCACAAAGTAGATGTAGATATTTTCTTATAAAAAGGAAAAACTACACTGAAAATAGGTAACACTAATTAGGTAATTACTTTATTGATGGTCCACTTTAGACATTCTACTAACTATAAGTAACTTTGCACCTATGTGTCAACTATCAGTCATTAGAGTATAGTAGACTGTCTGCATAATATCTGCTAACACTTTAATTTGATTCTCCCCCAACAGACATTCTACTGACTATAAGTAACTTTCCAACTACGTCAACTTATTCTACTAACCCGAACTCTAACATCTAACCCTAACCTAACAGTGAGAGTTAGTTGAAATGTAGTAGCAAAGTTACTTATAGTTAATTGAATGTCTAAAGTGGACCATCGAAATAAAGTGTTACCTGAAAATATGAAAATCTTTGCCAAAATTATCATTACTTGTGGAAATGCGTCATCACAGTCTGTGAAAAGAGTCCATGGCTTAGGTAGTTTGCCTGCTATATTAGATTCATGTATAGCTTGTTTAAGTACAATGTATTTGTTGTGAGTGACTGACTGAAATTGAAAAATAGTAATGGGGGAATAAGTAAACATAAAATGAGAGACAAATGAAAAGTAATTAAAATTAGACAAACCTGGCCAACAGTATTTCCTATCCAACATTGAACAAATGGGATTTTGTGGGCTGATATGTGGGAAGAATCCTGAAGAGTTTCCAGTTTGACGATTTGAAACGCCACCCACTTTCTGATGTATTGAACCGTGTGGACCAAAACTGTCTGTGCTTAGCTACAAATAACTGCACCAGTAGCAAATTAGATATGGTTGCAATATACTTGGGGTCCAAAAGTCTAAGACAAAATGAGAAAATCTGGGATTCAAAAACCTACAAATAAACTTTTAAGATTTTGGGGGGATAAAATATATCACTGTAAAAAATGTTCGTGTTTTTACTGGTAAAAGACTGTAAAAATGCTACGTGAAAAACAGTGAATTGTTTTACAGAAAGTTTTTGTACTGTAAATGGTGAATAACTGTAATAGATCGAATGGTACATTTAATGTAATTTTACAGTAAAATACCGTTAAAGTTACAGTTTTTGGAAGTGAAAAATAACGTCATTGTATAATTTACAGTGAAAACCCGTAAACTGACATTCCCACAATTCGCTGTGTGACACTTAACATTTGATGTATTTTCATTGAAATAACTCTGTTTCTTCTTAGTTTTTCTATTCAGTTATGTACATTAGGGTTTTATGTTACATCTAATGTTGTTAAATTAATGTTTATTGCATTTTTAAAATTCCATATGTGTTACCATGATGGTGTTTAGTGTTTGTGTGAATGACACTGTGTGCACCTTCTATATATTAGTTATTGTCCTTCTCAGCTTTTGGAAAAGCTTCTTGTGAACTGTAAAATAGACAGTAAACTAAGTGCTGTCCTGTAAAACCTAAAATGTTGCTCCCGTATTTTTACAGTAAATTTTACGGGGATTTTTTTTTACAGTGTATATACTCTATATAATAATAATAATAATAATAATTATATATACTAACTATTATATAATAACTATATAATAATAATAATAATAATATATATATATATATATATATATTCTCTCTCTCTATATATATGGTTTCTCATTTCCATTTCTTCTATTAGATTTTTATTTAAAAGCAAACAATTCAATCTATTTTATTGGAATTCCATTCAGCTACATTAAAAGGGAGGTATTTGGAAGATATTTGAATCATTTCAATCAATGTACAATGTATGTAACAACAAATTTTTCAAGACAGTGATGCAATAACAGATGTAGACACTAACACCCTGCTGGGTCTCTGAGGAACAGGTCTTCTTCTGACACTTCCCGTGCTTGTGAGAAAGTAGTTGGAGGAAAACTTTCCTCAGAGCTCTGACAAAAGAGAAAGGGAAAGCGAGTAAGCGAGCAAGCGAGAGAGTCAAGAAGAAGACTCTATCTTTGAGAACCCAAACAGGAAGGAGGGCCTTGTTTTGAGAATGCAGTGGCACATCTCCAGGTGACAAATATGTCAGCGCCTAAAGCCCTGTGGCACAATTATGCCACCATTGCTCTGAGTGTGAGCGATAGACAGAGGAAGAGACAGAGATAAAGAACAGGAGAGAGGGGGGTGCTGCTTTGGTGTGAGAAAAGTCATCACAGCCTTTGGCTTATGCTGAGAGACAGCCCAGGGGATGCAGTTTGCTCCCAAAACAAAGCATTCCTCCATTTTGAATACGGTTGAGAACATTCCAGCTAAATCCGCTGGGCGTGCAGGGCGTGTGCGTCCCCTGGCAGCTGCAACTTTCTCGGGGACCTAATAAACATTCATGCATAATATTTACAATAAAATTGGATGTTGTTTGTACACAATTAAAACTAAAAACACAAAAGGAGGATAGACCAAAGACGAAAAATTAGTTGTAGTTGGCTTAGTTGCCGGAAATCTTTTGGATATTGATTTAATGTATTCCTCATCACTTTCGCTGGTACAGAGTCATTTGTTTGTTTGTTTGGCAGTCATCTATATTCTGATAAACAATAGAAGTAAGCACTGGGGACCCAACAAGGCATAAGAAGGAGAAAGAGGAATAAAGGCTCTGTATTCGACTACAACTAGGTCAAACTGACGGAAGGAACAAAACATAACGGGCTGAGAGTTTGTAGGAATCTTTACAGGAAAACAAACTTGTCACTCACTTGACAGTCTGTTTTGCTTCCAAAGGAGAGAATAATGAAAAAAAGCAGAATCTCCATTGCAAATCAGCGTTGGCATTGTGAAGTTCTCCGTTTGAAATGCACATCAAATCAGCAAAAAAAGCCGCCACATACCTCGTCAGTGACATCTGGGAACGTATGAATCTGGGGGTCTTTGTTTCAAATGTGTGACTTGGGGAGGGAGGGAGGGGAGGTGGTGTCTGTATTGGAAGACATTCTAGAGGCTCACATTCATAAAACATAAATATGACTGCTGTATCTCCTAAAGATTCATCATAAAAACAACTATTTCTAGGAGAACATGAGAAAAGTTACTCAGAGGAATTATGCTGCGGGAGAAATGACCAGCCTTCTGCTGTAGATTGTAGAACGCAAGAGACCTAACAGTTATAGCTGCTTTATATTTATGGACATTTTTATGTCTTTAAGGAAAGTGGAGAGACTGTTGCAGGCCAGACTAGAACCAGTACACGCACTACCACTGCACCACACCTCCGACTGTCATTTGCTCATTCAAAGTTGAAGAACAATGAAGCTTTTACACCAATTTATATGTTTATAGCATAACGATTTTTGCAAAATATGACAATTTTTCATTATTGTTTTTGGCTTTTTAACAGAAAGGACCAGAATTTAGTCAGGAAATGACCCAAATGGTATGTGTCAACCACACATTATCACCATCGCAGCACATATACTACCTGCTACCCCAACAGGATCATGCTTGGTTTTGATGCATATATACTGCAGTTGTATTTTTTGTATGACTAAATATATGTAAATGTAAATATTATTCATTTAATGGAGATATTGGATATCGATAGTATCACTACTCTACCCATTTAAAAAGAGATAGCTGAGTAGCGACAATGCCACTGGCCTCCAATTCCAGTTGAAGATTTGAGGAATTTGTCTTACTGACCAGGGCCTATCAGTTCGCCTGATGGTCTGGAAACTGAGGTGCATTCTGGGATGGGATGGAGGGGAGGGGGGAGTTGGGGTTGTGCTGAGAACAAAAAGAAGAAGCGAGCAGAAATGAGAGGACGTGAGATGGAGAGAGCGCCAGGCGTCTCTGCATGATTGGCGGTGTAGGGGAAAGTGACAGAGCACCTCACCAAGGTCACGTCCAAGGAGAGCACAGCCAATTACTATGCAGATCAGAGCAGGATGTGGTTTAGGAGGATTGCTCAGATGCAATCACATTAGCTGGCCAGAAAGGAAACGGCTGTCTGACCTCAATCACTGGAGGCTGGAGAAGAGAGGCAGGAGAGGTACTACATTTTCCCTGCCTAAACCACCTGTCCCTCATCTTCACAATAACGTGATTAACAAACCAAACATGTCAGTAAGTCTGTGTGCATGGGAATTAGAGAATGATACGAGTCTTGTTGGCTGGTCATGCTGTTATGTACAGACGTAATAATGCGTGTTTAAACCTGGCCAGATTGGAGCATATCCCCTGAGGATGAAATGTGTTAAGGCTTGTATATAAACTGCTCTTTTTCATCTGGTTGCCCCTTAGTTTTAAGATGTCTTTGAGTAATAATGAAGGCTGGTTGCATCAGGGTGGCCAAAGTCCTTAAAGAAGAAAGAAAGAAGAAAAAAGACTCCTGGGCTATGTCCCAAATGCACTTAGTCTAGACTTGCGGTCTTGTGGTATTTGCTTGTTCATGTCCATGAAGTCCACAAGACTGTAGGGTGTCTTATTTGGAATTTTAGGTTTTAGAAAGGTACTCACAAAGCCTTCAAGGCGGCTGCTATGCAAACACAGTGTGATCTTTTGCCAAGCCAGACCAGGAACCTTCATGCTGTGAGGAGAACTACTGAACTACTATGCCGCTCAATTGCAACATTAAGTAGAAAATATATTAAAATATCTCAATCTAATTTAAAATGAACTGTTTTACCTAATACTTGCACATTGTGGCCCTGTCCCAAATGACACCCTAAACACTCGCGGTCCTCCTACAAGTCTGCACTTTTGTGATGTAACCCCACTTTGGTCCTGTCCCAAATGGCACACTTCATAGCACTTTCGGTCTTGTGGACTTATAATGGCTACTGCATGCGTGTATCCGTTAAGTCCACGAGATCGTAGGCTGTCCCGTTTGTCAATTTTAGGTTTCAGAAGGGTGCTCGTGAGCACCCCCTTTGCGGTCGATATGCGCCCTTGATGCGCACTTTTGCCGAGCCCGAAGAAGTCCGCTGTGGAGCTCGCTTCAGTGCGGGCTCGGCAAAAGTGGACATCGAGGGCGCATATCGACCACAAAGGGGCACTTGCAAGCACCCTTCTGAAACCTAAAATGACAAATGGGACACCCTACGGTCTCATGGACTTAATGGACACGCGCATACGGCAGCCATTGTAAATCCACAAGACCGTAAGTGCATATAATAATTTGTTACATTTATGTAGTGCTTCTCTCGGCACCCAAAGCGCTTTACATATGAAAGAGGGGAATCTCCTCAACCACCACCAATGTGCAGCATCCACCTGGATGATGCGATGGCAGCCATACTGCGCCAGAATGCCCACCACACACCAGCTTACTGGTGGAGAGGAGACCGAGTGATGAAGCCAATCAGTATATATGGGGATGATTAGGAGGCCGTGATAAAATTTGGCCAGGATGCTGGGGATTAAACCCCTACTCTTTTTTCGAAGAACATCCTGGGATTTTTAGGGACCACAGAGAATCAGGACCTCGGTTTAATGTCTCATCCGAAGGACGGTGCATTTTGACAGTATAGTGTCCCCATCACTATACTGGGGCAGGACCCACACAGACCATTGGGTGAGCACCCCCTGCTGGCCTAACTAAGACCTCTTCCAGCAGCAACCTGGTTTTCCCAGGAGGTCTCCCATCCAGGTACTGACCAGGCTCAACGCTGCTTAGCTTCAGTGAGCAACCAGTCTTGGGCTACAGGGATATGAAGTGTGCCATTTGGGAGAGGACCATAGAGTATAGCTTTACATTAGCTTAGCAATCAATTTGTAAGTCTCCAATACACATCACATGAGAAACACTATTTTCGACACACAAGTGTTCCAGGTTGGACACTTCTGAGGTTCTCTTCCAATTAGGATGCTATTTTAGAAGGTAAGTGCCTATATAGGCAGTAGACAGCAAGGCAGCTCACTATAGGTTTTGGAACAGAGCCACGGAGTCCCATAATGGAATCAGCATGGCATGCATACATAAATCACAGCACATTTTCATATGCATAATGTTTCTTCATCCCGTTTTTTTTTTGCAGGAGATGAGAACGGGGTTGGGGTGGGAGGAAAAGAGAAATGGAAAGAGCTTTTTTGTGTTTTACTCTCTTTTTCTCTTGCTCTTCAAGAACGACTGTCTTTAATGCTTCTAATCTATTGTGCTGACAGCGTAGCACTGGTGAGATGCTGCAATGGGAGATGTCGAGGTGCCTGGCAGACAGCTGCACTTTCTCTACATGTTTGTGACTGTGTGTGTGCGTTTGAGAGAAAGCAAGGCAGCAAATAGAGAGAGTTTGTGCATTTCAAGCATGTCGGTGGGACTTTTGGGAGATTTGAAGAAGACAGGTTTTCTGTCTTCTCTCTCCCTCTCTCTTTCTGTCCCTTGCTCTCTCACTCTCTCTCTCTTCCCCCTCTGGGGCTTTGTTATGCTAATGTAGAGGGATGTAGCGGATTCATAGTGATTTTTCATCTGGCGAGTGACGAGAGATAAAAAGGAAGTGACGAGGTGTCTTGATTGTCCTCAGTGTTTGGCTCTCGCTTGCTAACAAGCCGCCACATTGTACAGATGCCATTTTCAAACGCCCTCCATTTGCATCTCCAAGGCTGCACTCTATCGCAACCCCTCTAAAAGTTTATGCCCCCTCATTAGACGAAGCACTCGTCTAAGATTAAAAATGCGGGACACTTTTATTTTCAGCAAGCCCTCTCTTCTGCGCATAGTAAAAGCAGATGTTATCGCGCGGCTGATGCTATATTTACGCCGCTGCTTCTCGGTGCCAGGGGCGTACGAGGCAGCGGGGGTTTGAAAATGAGCTGCCGTATCAGTGCAAGGTAACCGTTTCTTAATCACATTTGCATTTTTATTTTGAGAGATTCTTCAAACGTTTGCGTTATTGAGGATTTATGGCGAGACTCTTCGCTTGATATTCCATCAACTTCACTCATAAAGGAGCCACTCCATAACTCAGCTCAAGATGAATCTTCCCGCCCCGCCGAATAATTAAGTAGTAGATTTTTGATGCGGAAACTTCAGATAAATCATTTGTTTATGAGTACCAAAGCCTTGAGGGTACTGAAGCTACAGTTTAATAGCAGATCACTTACGATACTATCGTATCCAACACAAGTAGATTCTATTCATGGAGTTATCACAAAATCATCCCATTATTACAAAATCATCCCATAATTGCTACCTTCCTTATTTTGTCTTTGCTATACCACAATGTAAAAAAACTGAAAAATTATTTAGTGTGAATTTACATTACAGCATATTCCTGGCTACTAGTTGTGGTAATTTTTGTTATTTTTACAGTAGTATTTTATTATATTTAATCGTAATTGAATGTATTTGACAGGGCCAGGAAGTAACTGTAATGTAGCAGCATTGTGTTGCAGAATCACAATGATTAAGTGTCTGCATTAAAGAAATCTTTTGCATATTTATAGATTAACTAAGTTAGTAAGAAGTCCCAGCGTGCACTGCAGCATAAATAATTTATGTTTGCTTTTTTTAAAACAGAAAAATTCTGCATTTATTTGCCTGTTGTTGTTTTTGTTGTTACTTTTAGGCACATGTTTAGAATTAATTTTTTGCTTTTTTAATCAAAAGTTATGTTTGTCGATTGTCTCTATTGTTGAGTTTTGTGAGTGTTGTGTAAAAAAGGTCACTAGAGATAACAATTACTCCACTTACCACAATTCTACAACTACCCATCATCCTTAAAGGATTAGTTCACTTTCAAATGAAAACTAGCCCAAGCTTTACTCACCCTCAAGCCATCCTAGGTGTATATGACTTTCTTCTTTCTGATGAACACAATCGAAGATATTTTAATAAATATCCTGACGCATCCGAGCTTTATAATGGCAGTGAACAGGGGTCACTAGTATGAAGCTGAAGAAAGTGCTTCCATCTACATCCTTCTAGGGCTAGGCGATATGGCAAAAAAAACAAAAATCTCGATTTTTCAGAACGATTGACCGATTCACGATTTTTAACTAGTCACCTTAACTTACCTACAATATGATTTAAGTAACATTCTCTTTATTAACAATCTGGTTAAAAAAAAAAGTTCCACTCCAAGTCCACCACACATGAAGTGATCAACATGGTGTAAATGTAAAACAATTTGTTAAATATCTTTGCAGAAATATGCCTGAAATATGAAGACAAATGTTGTACAAATTTATCTTAAACACATCCTACTCAGAAATAATATAAAATAAGAAAATGCTAAATATCTCTTTATTTATTTCAGCAAATGCGTTGTAAATACAGAAAACAACAGCAGCTTTCAGCCTGTCACCATCATGCAAACATGAAATATCAAACAGATTTACAGTTGTTTGCATTCCATTGAGCTATTTGTACTATTGTTTTTATGTTTGGCGGACATGTTTAGGTGTTGCACTTGTTTCGCGTCTTTTGCAGCGTCTCACCCATGAAACGGCATTCTAAAAACACGGACAGTCAAGTAAAAAAAAAAAAAGCTCAACTCGCATTTAATAACTTTGCACTTTTTTCTCATTCCACTGCCTGCGTCTCAGTTTTTATAACGCAATAATGGATTTCTGAATGAACAGCCGCTTAAGAATAGCTAGTGATGTGTTCTACGTTCATAGAGCGTCACATGAGAGCGGTTATCAGGCGCGCCGGTGCCATCATGAGGTCGGATCATTTCCTTCTCCTAATACGGTTATCATTGCTGTATTGTCAACATGTCTAATTGAACGCTTGCTAACATTTTTATTCAAAATCGCGATTTCAAGGCAAAACATAAATTCGAATAATCGAAAAAATCGGAAAAAACGCCCAGCCCTACATCTTTCCATCATAAACGTGTACTCCACACGGCTCCGGGGGGTTAATAAAGGCCTTCTGAAGCGAACCGATGCATCTGTGTAAAAAAATATCCATATTTAACAAGTTATGAAGTAAAATATTTAGCTTACGCCAGACCGCCTTCCGTATTAAAGTTATGAAGAAAGTGTAAACTGGCGTCGCGTCAGTTACACTTTCTTCATATGTAGAATATGGAAGGCAGTCTGGCGGAAGCTAGATATTTTACTCCATAACTTGTTAAATATGTCTTTTTTTTTTTTTTTTTTTTTTTTTTACAAAAAAACGCATCGTTTCGCTTCAGAAGGTCTTTATTAACCCTCTGGAGCTGTGTGGAGTACACGTTATGATGGAGGATGTAGATGGAAGCACTTTCTTCAGCTCATAGTGGCCCGTGTTAACTGCCATTATAAAGCTCGGATGCATCAGGATATTTATTAATATTTCTCCGATTATTCTTTATGATGAAAAGTCATATACACCTAGGATGGCTTGAGGGTGAGTAAAGCTCGGGCTAATTTTCATTTGAAAGTGAACTAATCCTTTAACTGTTAAAAAGTTTAATTGTTTCTGTATTATAAAGTACAAAATTGCCACATACAATGTGTAATGAAAGTTGTTCATTATGTAGTCTACGACTAAGCTTAGATTATTTTCTCAAACACAGTGCATGGGAAATACTTGGAGAAAATGAATCACAAGTAAATAAGAGATCAGAAGCTGTGGTCAATATGAATTCCCTGGGATTTGAAACTGTGACCTTAGGTGTTGCTAGTGCTAGTCGCTACTGAGCTAGAGGAATACAACCAAATAACAGCATGTGAGATTGGTATGACATGAAGGTGAGTAATCATGACAGAATTTTGATTTAGGGCGACCTAATCCTTCGAGATATCCATCATTTCTCAGGTTATTAGGGGATAAAGGAAATATACCGCTGCTGAAAGCAAGACATCTCTGAAAACCCAGCTCATGTAGACTTATTTTGCTATTAGTGACAGAAGTTTAGCCATGAACATCTGATGGATAAATGAACTGTTAAACAGGACATGAGGGAGGGAGATACATGCGTACATGCTCAGTGTTTGCACAGTTAAACATCCAAACCACTGAAAGCCAGTCATCTGAGAGATGATACCTTTCAGCTCACACAGGGGGATCTCGTCGACAACCCCACCACTTAACGAGTTTAATTGTTTTAGCCAAGGACCATTGGTTAACTTGCACATTGGTTTGAATGGTTGGCGCTGTGTTCCAAAAAATCCACCCTAAATAAACTGTGTGCGTCAGTTGTCAGGCTGATTTACCCAATGTTCCCCATCTCGGCTCTTCAGTGCAAAAAATAATTAAACTGTTTCTCGGATTTGAGACACACCAGATATTACATTCCCAGTTTGTGCTAGGCTGCTCACCGTTGCTCTCCGATGATCTGTTGATCTGTTCCGACACAAAAGAACATCTTAAATAGACCAAGCATGCAAAGGTTTTAACTGCTTGCAACCTTTGCATCCATAAATATCCCCTCTAAAATTCAAATCATTGAAAAGATTTATGGATCACGCTGTGTTTTAATAGAGAGGATTGGAATATTCAAATGAACTCTGGACTGATCTTTTGTTTGAGTTGCTCTCTGTTGCTGGTTATTAACTAAAGTTTTCTTTATTTTTTAGGGTTGAGGAAGAATTTCCTCACAATTGACTTTTTACACCAGAGGGAAATTTAATCATGTTTTGTTTACTCTGACTCATTTTCATTTAGTTCTCTCCAAAAACGTAGTTCAAGGTTTTGAGTAAACTTCAGGGCTCTACATATATTTTTGCAGCCATGATTGTGTTTACCAAGATATAATTGGGAACCTCCTGTGAAATCGGTATTCTGTGTTTAAACTTTAAACTTTTGCAGAGAATATTGTTTGAAACATCAGTGTTGAAGAGATGCCCCCACCTGACATCTGTTCCTTTTTTTAAAGGAGCAGTAAAAAAATAAAGCATAAAAGTAGTCCTTATGACTTTAATATATTATTATATTATATTATATTATATTATATTATATTATATATGGTATTTTTAAATAAAAATAAACACAAATGCTTTGAAAAGTCACTGTGAACAATGACTTAAAGACTTGTGTTGGTCTGTTCCTTACAAAAAAACTGTTATATGACTTGGACTAGAATGCACAAATGTTGTCACTATGGAAAAGAGCTTTATCCAGATTATCCAGAATTTGTCCCATGAAAAATAACAGAAAAATGGATGCTGGACAACAAAAGGGTGAGTAAATAACGACTTTTTAAATTTTATGGTACATCTTACATTTACTGCTCCAGTAAAATCAAATGCATTGGCTTGACAAGAAATATATTTTAAACCCATTATACTGAATTATATTTGGTCATGGCTTGATGGTACCCATTCTGCCGGAAAAGGTTAGATTTAAATTTTGAACATTTGCAAAAATGTATTCTCATTGCTGTCAGACATTGCTGTCAGACAAATAAATGTATTGTATGAATCTCACATGTGAGTCTCTCGAGAGTTGAACGAGGTTTATTTGGAACCCATCATCATTTTATTTAACACATTCTGTGATAGCAACATATGGATATGGAACATAATTTGCAAAGAATATCACACTCCAAAAAAAGTCTGTAAAATTAAGGTCTATAATGAAACTTTCTGTAATGATTTTTCACAGGCATTTTACCCGTGTTTTGAGTAAGGCATTCCATTTTGCTGTCTTTTTAAGGTTAAAGGAAATGTCCGTAAACTTAACAGGTAATGTCCTAGCAGAAAATCACCAGTATCTTTTCTGTTTTTCTATAGATTTATTTTTTCTTACAGTGCGGTTCCCTATAGTATTTACATGACCTGCTGTTACAGTTGCTCCTCCGTTTATTCTCTCGCATCTAGATAAAGTGATCTTCCCCTACAACCTGCATTATTAGCCAGCACATTTGCATCACGATGTGTCCAGAAAGAAATAATGACACTGTCAGCCCTTGCAAGGCTGGTAATAAAATAGACGGATTCCATTGCCTCCTGTTTTCCAAAGGATCAAGACCAGCCGTGTCAAACAAGTAAATTGTGTGCAGGGTATCTTGCCTTCGCTTTCGAGATGAGTTAAACAAACCAAGTAATAGAAGAAGGTTTTGGATTAATTTGGTGAGAATATTGCTTTGTTGGTGTAGAATCTTACGATTCACAGCCTCTGCCCAACTGATGGTAGATGTGGGACCGGTAAATTGATTGATGGATAGTTATTTGCATATAACTAAAAAAATGAAGCCCTTCCCCACCTCCCCCACATAGAAAAATGGAACAGAGACAAGGGGAAGGTGTTATTAAAGAGATTTATTTTCTTCTGGAAATTCTCATTGTCATTGTCTTGTCTGTAAACTGTAAACATGCCCACTTTTATCTGCAGTTAGCTGACAGCTAAATCTGTCTTACTTTACACTCTTGTGAATAAAAACTATGTTTGAACGTGAGCCTTTTCCGTGTATGCGTCTTCAAATGAGCACTGATAATTTCTTGCCTTTCAATAGCTTCAATGAAGCTTCATTGTTTTGTTTTAGCGATAGGAATGCATGTGGCAATGGCATTCGCCTTGACTTTAGATGAAATTTACAGTAATCACAACTGTGCTCCTTGTAAAACTTTTCTCATCATATTCAGCATGACTTGAAACACATGCTGCTTATTTCAGCGCCAATGTAAATACAAAAATAAGAGGTCTAAAGTGTTCTTCTCTCTGCACAATAAGACATGACCTTCACAGGAGAAGACAGAGAAGCCAGCGAAAGTACTGCATCGCATCTGGGTTTGAATATTGATGTTTAGGGGTGATGGCTTGTCCCTGGGCAATGCGATGAGAAGGATATATACAAGCTTGCTGGTCAGATGGGGTTCGTCTCTTAATGAGAATGAGGCCCTCGCACATATAGGTCTTTTAAGTGCAAGCCATGGGTCTCCCTCACCCACCCCAAATTCATTTGAATATGAGATGCTGATTTATGACCTTATTTGGTCTGTCTTCTGTATGCAGATGCCCGAGGCTTCTTTGGGTACATGCATAATGAGATTCTCAGGGTCATCCCTCCTGAGTGTCACCGCACTATAATGTGGCGGTCTTCAGGGGTGGGGGCTGCATGAGTGGTGGGGCAGGGGGAGGTGCCCACGAGTTGTGCCCGGAAAGACTTGACAGCCAGGGTTGCCAAATCTGTGGTTTTCCCATGGAATTGGGCTGCTTGTAAACTCTTGCCGTGGTTTGATTTTTATTTATTTATTTTTTCATTCTGAGGTTTTAGGGTTTGACATTTTACACAAGTGATTCCCATCCCTGACCCTGAAGTACCCCCACACTGCACATTTTAAATGTCTCCCTAAACAAACACACCTGATTCAACTCATCAGCTCATTAGTAAAGTCTCCAAAGCTGTGTTCGAAATTGCCCCCTTATACCCTCATTCACTATTCCCTAAATTACTCCACTAATATAACTTAAAGAAGTGAATTCGGACCCTGAGTGTGGCGGAAGGGCTGTCGCTTTTGCATAGTTTGTGTTTGCCCTTTAATAATCATTTGAAACTTAGCAAACTGGCAGCTCTAGTAGTAATGAAAAGATTTATCTTGAATTCTGTCATGGAAACTAGCATGTATAAACCTTATTAAAAAATGTAATAATCAATTAAAAAGTCATTTATACCTGTATGATATTATGCTGTAGCCACATTGGACCAGTGGTTTGAAAAATGGATGGATGGATGATTCAGCTGCAGGCTCCATGTTCTTGGAAGAAGCGGGAATTCATTTGGTATGACCCTCACAGTGCATTATGGGTATTCTCTAGCCGTTGAGCATACATCAGTTGTATACTCATTATTACTGTGCGTTATGGGATTGAATGAGTGCACTCGATAATGTCCACTATTGTGGACACCACTACAAATAGCTGTCCCCTCAAACAGTGCCCTATTTAAGGGTATAGGGGGCGATTTTGGACACAGCCCAAGACTTCAAATATGTGTTAGATTAGAGATATATGATTAGAGACATATGAATGCAAGCATTTTGACGAACCAATAACCAACACAATCTCATTGCAATTTGTAACTATTTTATTTTCTGCAGAATTGGTGGCTAATTCATATGTTTTCGTACGATCTGCTTACACCCCTCTGATGGTTAGGCTTAGGATTGGACCTTAATGTTTGTTTATTTAAAAACAACAACAACAACAACAACAACAAAAAACGAATCACATCATACAAATTCATAGGAAATCAGCCCTTGTTTTTTGGTTCTGAGGTTTGAGGATTAGACATATTACACAAAATGCAAGTTTTTATGACCAGCCAACAGGCAATTTTTAAGTCAAAAGTTCTCAAAAACAACAAAATCTCATGGTAATTTTTTTTTCTTATCCCCCACTGATAATTAGGTTTGGGGGTTAGGTTTAGGGGACATTCATGCTTACTTTTTTTTTTTTTTTTTTTTCTAAAAATCATATGGCTTTGTACAAATCACATCATACAGATTCATACAGAATCAACCCTGTTTGGTTTGTTTTGTTCTGAAGTTTGAGGGTTTGACATTTTAAACAAATTAAATTTGATACAAGTATTTTGACCAACCAACAGCCAATTTTCAAGTCAAAACCAGCACAGTCTTTAGCACTATTCTACAATCTCATTCATATGAATTTGTACCATCTGTTTAAGCCCCACGGATGGTTAAGTTTAGGGGTGGGGTTAAGGGTGGACCTGGTAACACCTGGTAAAATACCTGGTAATAATTACTTTACAGACAAGTAAAGTAAATGAACAGGAAACTCTTGGCAATAATAGAATATAAAAGCATATCCTGCCTTATTAAAAATGTATTTCTATCACGACTCTTTGAAGATTTTTAGCATGGTATGAAAATGTTAATGTATTTGGTCTTGGTGGGATAGATCTTCTGTGCTGCTTCTGCTGCTGTTGATTATTGCTGTTGTTGTAGATTATGCTGCTGCTGCAGAGCAAGTACGGGACTACAGCCAGTACTAACATGGAAACGCTGCTGTGAGCATGTAAGACATACTGCTGCTACACAAATAGCATATATAAATTTACCCGTAGCAGATCTATACAGGTGGAGCTGGGGGAGGTCGAGGGTTTCAGAGGAACTCTGAAAGTGTGCTGCAAACTGCTGAAGCAAATGCTAACCAGCTATTTAAATGCTGAGCAGCAAGCTCATTGGCTGCAGGTGCAACAGGAACCAGTCAGCTCATGCCATGTAGTAAACTATGTAAATGTCATCAGGTTGCATTAAGGATCAGCCTGCACCATCTAGAGTTTCATGACATAACTTGGTACTGCATTTTGTTCAATAATTTTTTTTTTTATCCCAAAACCAGAAAATTCTGTATCCCCCCCCAAACCTGTATGAATTTCAGTCTTCTGTTAAGAACCAAACATGTCTCTGTGTTTTTTCTTCTTTCTCTCAATACAATGATAGTCAGTGGGGTCCAGTATTGTTTTAGCATGGACAAAATACTAACACAATTTTGTATTTTTTGGGTGAACTCTCTCTTTAATTCTGCTAATACATTATACAGTGGGCCTACAATCAAGTGGAATATGTTTTAGTACTATGGACTGGTTTTATTAGGCTGTCTGTGTCACAAACAGACAACCCTTGTCTCAGTGGTGGGCAGAGGCCTGTCTGCGCCTCCCTTGTGTCCCGCTCCATGTTCACTTATTAACATCAGTCGCTCTCAGAGCATGAGCTTTATTACGATTTCCTGCTAATTATGCCTTTGGTCTGTGTGTGTGTTTAATAATTGCCTGCTCTGAGGGCATTCAACGGCAGTCCGTGCGGGACTGAAATTGATTTTTAAGACATTAACTGATTACTGTGAGTACCCAGATCAGAGTGAATTTGAATAATTGTTATTCATGTCATTTTTATAGGGCTGTGACGGGAGGTACAGGAGAATCACTTTTCATGTTTCCCATTATTTTAATTTTCAGTATTATTTACTTCTTTATATCACTTCACTGTATTCATATTTTTTATGCAGCATTTCAATTAAAAATGTTAATTGACCTAAAGGGACAGTCAAACAGAAGTAAAGCCTGATCCACTCAGTGCACTGGAAAAGTGTAACTGCCGCCTAATTTAATCCTTCCAAATATTTTCAGTGGTGCAGTAAAATTCACATTTTGATTTAAAATGATATTTTCATGAATAGGGTAAGAAAGTACTTATTTAAAAAGAAATAAAGACATTAATTAATGTGAAGTTTGTCAAGAACCACAAACCCAACATTTAGTCTTAAACAGTAGCAAGACTGTAATAAGTAATTTTGGATATTTTTATATAATTTTATATTTTTAACCTAGGATTTCAATCACGTTTATTTAATATTTATTGATAGTAAATAACATGTTAAATTGTATTGTAATGTACTGTATTCGGACACATTATATATTCTAGTAACCAGCTGACCTCATATAAAATAAATGTAAAATATTTTTTTTCCTCCTATAAAACTGGCATATGCCTTTGGAATGCCTTTGCTTTTATAATACTTTGATGTTGTTTTTGCATCCTTGTTGAAGCTTAAAAGCTCCAGTTACAGTAATTTATTGTTATTACATGGAAAACAGCAACCAGGACATTCTTTAAAACTGTGTGTGTGTGTGTGTGCGTGCGTGCATGCGTGCATGTTTGTTTGTGTGTGTGTGTGTGTGTGTGTGTGTGTGTGTTTCACAAAAAACAGATGCGCCCAAGAAGTTACATAGGTTTGGAATAACATAAAGTTGACACAATTTTTCTTTTTGGCTGAACTATTCCTTTAATTATTCATTGAAGATACCTCCCTTTAAATGTACTGTTTATTCCTTTATAATAACTGCAAATATCTAAAGAAATGAGTATACAGAATTTGTATGAAATGAATAGGTTTTCCATCAAGGGTAGCTGAAGTTCTGGCAACATCACGAGGCTTATGGATCTTTGTTATGAAGGACTGTAAGTAAATCAACTTGAATGTTAAAATGATCTTGCTTGTATGTGGATCATTTGATGAAGGTTTGTAATAAAACGCTCTTGTTCTGGTGCAAATCTATTGCTTTAATTTAATCTGATATGCCTTGGGGTTATTTTAAGGAATAATCATAAAACCAAATGCAAATTTTTTTTTTTTTGTCAAAGAGATGAATCTTGTTACATATCAACATACTATCATGTACGCCTCGTCCACTTACCGCAGATAACAAAAACTTAAACCAGACAATTATACTCAGCTCCATTTATCAGATAGAGACAGTCAGGTACTTAAAATATTAAACGTCAGAATATCCAGGACTAGGTTAATCTACCCCATCAATATTTAAGGTCCCTTTTTATGCATGTGTGCTGAATTGTCCAATTTCATTAAGGTCATTTGTCAGCCCTCGGGCTGTGGTCTCAGAATGGGTGGACCCGTGAGATTAGCAGACCGTAGACCTGCACTCAGTCTCCCAGATTTGCCAATGTTGTGCTGACACACTTTAAAATGCACTGAATATGGATTATTACATTTAGAAGCCCTTTATTTCCGCCTCGCTTGCATACAGGCAGAACACACGTACCGCCTGCGAATAATATCTCTATTTCGCCCTGTTCCGTTCTACGACCCCTGAACGTCCAAATGATGATTGGCTCAGCATGAACGGGGC
This sequence comes from Ctenopharyngodon idella, assembly GCF_019924925.1. Taxonomy (NCBI): domain Eukaryota; kingdom Metazoa; phylum Chordata; class Actinopteri; order Cypriniformes; family Xenocyprididae; genus Ctenopharyngodon; species Ctenopharyngodon idella. Next base: position 9,549,601 of record NC_067239.1, on the reverse strand, counting down.
AGCCAGTGTTGTTGAGCTTGGCATTACATCGCAGTAATGTCCATTTGAACAGGCAAATTGCCACAGTGACTCATTTAAAACACAAAGTAGGTGTTAGGGGTCATTTAGTCTCCTGTCTGGAGAATGGCTATCATTTACTTCCACACAAAGACGAACATGTGCCAAAAAGGAAAACAGACTCATGAATTATGACTTGAGTTGGAATGATTGCCATGAACCCTTTAAATGAGAGGTGAGAGTGATTTTTAAAAATATGGAACCAATTCAAGCACTTCCACATAGCAATCCCAGCGCGGCCTTCCCCTCGGCGTCACCTTCTCCTGTTTAGCGACGTAGCTGATTGGGTACAAATCGTAGACCACCTAACGCTTTTCTGAAAGACAATGTATTCCGGCCAGGCGTGTTTTCCCGACCGATAATATGTCACCTTCATCAACATTCTCCATTTTTTTCAGCATCTCCTTCAACCATACATCTGGACACCTGAAAGGCGTGACATTTTAACGGCTCTAATTCTCACGGTGCACGGCTCCATTTCCTGTTTGCGCTAAAGTGTCATTTTCATTCCGATCCTGAATGACCAATTTGTCTGTATATCGTACGCCATTTACATGGTCCCCCATTTTTTTATATGCAAAACAGCACACCAAAACGCTCTGCTTTGCATGCCGACGCAGGGCCATTTCCCTCAATCTAATTTGATACTTTTGAGAGGAAAAAGGCCTCAGAGGGACGCTGCCTCTTGTCCTTCCATGCTTTATGTGACATCCTGATGACAAGTGTCTTTAATATGCATAAAGCAATTTCTATATTTCGTCCATTGACTTTTTGCATGTTGAACAGAATTGCATATGGGATGCCATGAGTAGAGTCAGTTATATTAAAACATCTGTTCTTTATGATTATTGCTTTTTGAGCTAAAATGGGCAGCACTGGAAATGTATGTGTTTTCTTATACCGTTATGTAGTTTTGTAGTTTGAGCATGTGCATCAGGGAAAAGTGGGGAACAAGACAATGGAATGTGTGTGTGTATGTGTGTGTGTGTGTGTGTGTGTGTATGTGTGTGCATATATATATATATATATATATATATATATGTGTGTGTTACATTGTTATTACATATATATTACATATAACAGCGAAAATAGGACAAAAGGATACAGAGAAAAAAAGAAAAAAAAGAAAAAGAAAAAGAGCTGCAAATAGAGAGGAAATGATACAGTGGCAGAGCTAGAGGTGGGGTGGAGCGAGCTGGCATGTTTTGTGGCATTCGGTTGTGTGCAGCATATTTCTCACTCTGCTGGGTTTGTCAGAGCAAAGCTTTTCCCGCCACAGTCTTGTCCCACTCCAGCCTTCTGGTACTGCTGCTGCCACATACTTCCCATGTCTGCTGGTCCCGGCTTTTTTTCCTCTGATACTTACTGTACACTCATCTTACTGTCTCTCTTTATTACCATTTAACCACCTACTGACACATCTGTATCTGCTTTATTTGCAGATAATTAAATGCATGACTGTTATCTGCCTCTTCAGAGCTGTATCTACCTTTGCTTTTTTGCTTTTAAAAATATTGTTTGATTATAATATTATTTATTAATTTTATAAAGCTTGAAGTCCAAAATAAACTTGCCAGCCAAGCACTAAATATTGAAAGTAAAAATAATGAAATTATAAGAACTGTTTTCAGCATTTTGACATTTATATATTTATAGCTATTGTAGCCAATTAGATTAAAGTAAAACACAGAAAACATTATTCTTTCACTGATTATATTTAACATACATAACATTTAAGGACTACATTTGATCATTATGTAATAATACAGCTACATACCATAAACATCTAGGTAATCCTAATAATTACGTACAAAAAACCTCCCCAAAAACCTCAGAACAAAAGACCATTACAATAAAGACACCTATATGAAAAAGAGAAGAAGACGAAAGCTAGTCAGCCAGAGGTCTAAAATGAAGATCTTTATTCAGATTACTGTAGGAATTGTTTATCAAGGTGACAGACGCCTGCCCTGGCTCGGATGAAGATGACGCTCTATCATGCACTCTCTGACAGCAGGCGGACGCGTACCTCTGCCAAAAGGAACCCTGGAAAAATTATTAATAGATGCTGAATTGATTTGCCACAATTGCAGGGTCTTCACAAGGTTTGATTGCGGCCTGTGAAGTCCCGTCCAAAGGGGAAGCTATTATTCATTGTGAAACAGAAGTCTTACATGCACCCACCCCCATCTAAATGGTTGCTTTGTTTTTTTGTTTTTTTTTCAGCAGAAACAGTAGTTGTCAGTATTTGGGGGTAGCTAACTAAAAGTAGCCATGCTGCTAATTTGACTACATTTTTTCAGGATCATGACTTAGCTTAGCTGTTTTAAAATACTGTAGCTTAACAAACTACTTTTCCCAAACATTTAGTGTCACACTATGTAGTGTTTGTAGCTTTATAGCTGAGCAAACTCCTACTGTCCATTCTCCCATATGTGAAGTTGGAAATCTTAAAATGAACTGGACAATTCATGTACCACTTATGTGGTTCTTTCCTATGGCAAAATGTTTTGTTAAATGCTGCTGTTTGTTATTATTTGTGACTATACTTTTTACAATCAAAAATCTACTTGATTAAGTCTACTGTGGTATAGTAAAATGGTAATATTGTGAAAATCAATGTTGAAAACAGTTTTGCTGCTTTAAATTTTTGGGGAAACCATGATTGTGAATGGTAGACGACACTACCATTCAAAATTTGGGGTAATTAAGATAAAAAAAAAAAACAGCCTTTATTCGCCTTTATAAAATGGGCTGCATCCGAAAACTTGCCTTATCAGCAATGACTTTGTAGGCAGTTTACGCATGAAGGCACCTCACAAAACTGATTTCGGACAGACTTCTCAGGCAGTGTATTGGTTTAATGATCTACAGCAAAATAGGGAGAGCTTTAGTGAAAACGGAGCGAATATTTAATTACTACACTAATAATTTCTCCCTAGAAATGACATCAGAAGTGGAAAACATTGGTCAAAAATGTACATTTACACACAAACTGACCAGCAACCACAACTTTCAGATGGCATCTTTATTTTTCTAGCTCAACTGTGACAGAATGGGAAGCACAGGATTGTGGGATATCAAAGCCAGCGAAGGATACATATATGCTGCCTTCAAAAATCGATCAGATGAATGTATCTCAGGAGACAGGAAGTGAAACTAACATTGGATTTAGATGTGCCTTGATGCCTTCCTACCTTGAAATACATCCTCCGAAGGCAGTATTTTTAAGTTTTCAGACACAGCCATGATCAAGACAATCTCCTGAAGTTCAAACTGAGCATCAGAATGGGGTAGAAAGTGATTTAAAAGACTTTGAATGTGGCATGGTTGTTGGTGCCAAACAGGCTGATCTGAGTATTTCAGAAACTGCTAATCTACTGGGATTTTCATGCACAACCATCTCTACTCTTTAAAAAATGCTGGCTTGTTTTAGCCCATGTTTGGGTCAAATATGGACAAACCCAACCGTTGGGTTTAAAAATTTAATTTAAATTTAAACCAATGGTTGAGTTTGTCCATATTTTTAGAGTGTAAGGTTTACAGAGAATAGTTCGAAAAAGAGTAAATATCCAGTGAGCAGCATTTCTATGGGTGAAAATTCCTTGTTGACACCAGAGGTCATAGAGGTCAGAGGTCAGAGAATGGCCACACTGGTTCGAGCAAACAGTAAATCAAATAACCACTCGTTACAACCGAGGTCTGCACAAGAGCATCTCTGAACACACAACACATCCAACCTTGAAGCAGATGGGCTACAGCAGCAGAAGACCCCACCGGGTGCAACTCCTGTCAATTAAGAACAGGAAACTGAGGGTACAGTTCAGATGGTGGGGTCAGAATTTGGCATAAACAACATGAAAGCAAGAATCCATCCTGCCTTGTATCAACGGTTCAGGCTGGTGGTGGTGGTGTAATGATGTGGTGGATAATTTCTTGGCACACTTAGTACCAACTGAGCATCGTTAAATTGACACAGTCTACCTGTGTATTGTTGCTGACCATGTCCATCCCTTTATGACCACAGTGTACCCATCTTCTGATGGCTACTTCCATCAGGATAACACGCCATATCACAAAGCTCAAATCATTTCAAATTGATTTCTTGAACATGACATTGAGCTCAAATGGCCTCCACAGTCACCAGATCTCAATCCAATAGAGCACCTTTGTGATGTGGTGGAACGGGAGATTTGCATCATGGATGTGCAGCCGACAAATCGGCAGCAACTGTGTCATGCTATCATGTCAATATGGACCAAAATCTCTGAAGGAATGTTTCCAGCACCTAGTTGAATGTATGCCACAAAGATTTAAGGTAGTTCTGAATGCAAAAAGGGGGTCCAACCTGAAATCACTGATATTTAGCATGGTTTATTAATATTGTGGTGGGATACAGCAAGCCTGTCAGTCCCACGTCTGAGCTGTGTGTGTGTGTGTGTGTGTGTGTGCTTTAAGTAACTCAATAACACTCTTGATAAAGTTCAGTTCATTTAATTAAAATGAAAACACATTCAAGAAAGGATTACAGTCAAGCTCTCAGCTACACAATGGCATAAAGGCAGTTTTTGAAAGTGTGAAAAACCCTTCACCTTCACCAATATGGTAATGGAAAGCAATTCGTTTTTTTTTTTTTTTTTTTTTTTAAATAAAATTTAAATATTACTTCACAATTCTTCATAAAAGCTCGCCTTGGTAATTTCAAAACAGGTAATGTAAATAGAAGCATTCTTTTACAAAGCCGCTCACTGATAAGAGGTCACCTCAGGGGGTTTGCAGGAGCGAAGGAACAAACTATTACAATCCAAAACCACTGTCTCAACGGCAATACCTCAACCCTCGAAATGACATATGATCTGATTACACATGAGACCAGAGAGTTACGGAGGTTCTCAAAGCATCTCGCTCTGAGGAGCACCTGGGCGTCAAACCACATACGTATCTCTGCCGACGTGTGGAGATGTTGTTAGATGTCACCCTCACACGCTGATCTGTGACCTGCTGTGCGGTTTTGCCTGTAGTGGTTAAAGTATGGATTTGGCTGGGGTGATACTGTTCCCAGACCAGTGTTTAAGACAACTGGCTGCGGTTAGCGCTATGCAGGCACAGAGTTTAACCTCACACAGGAAGAGAGCTCACTTTATCTCCCCGGCTGCCTGCGCCCTCCGCCACGCAGCAGAGCGTGGGTGTGACACCTGCCTGTGTGTGAGGGGGGTGGCGGAAGAAAGTGAAAGAAAGTAGAAAATGAATACGTAACAAAACCAATGGGGTTAAACATAAATAGCAAAGAAAATGGAAAGGAAATACAGAAAGAAAGGACTTACACTTAAATAATTATGTAGAAAAAACGCATATGAAAGAAATCACCACCTACTGAGGTCTTGATATCTGGTATAGGTTGTCTTTATGAAACAAGGGGATTAAAATCTTTAAGTGTGTGTTTCAGTTAGGAATGCTCTGTAAAGTAGTGTGGAAAAGTTACGCATTTGCAATTTTGCTGATAGCAAAATAGTGCAAAAATTTCCAACATGTGCCACAAGAAAAGTGCATTAACAGTACAGAATCAGGATAAACTCCAAGAGAACCTTTAGGATTTTATTTTTTGCCAAAATGCCACATACACACACATACAAAATAACAATAATGATGATATTACTAATAATAAATATGAAGACCAAAAAGCAAAACAGTTGTAACAAAACCAATGGATAAAACATGATAAATAATCAAGAAACGAATAAAATGATAATGGGTATGTATTGCAAGAAAAAAAATCCCACATTTAAATAACTATAAGTAAGATTTGAGAAATTACCTAAGGCATGACTAATTTAAAGCCAAACGGGGTTAAATATGTACAATGAAGTCCAAAAATCTAAGAACACTAAGGAAGATGTGTTATAATTGTTCTGATTATTTTCTAATTTAACACAACATTTGGTAACACTTTATATTGATGGTCCACTTTAGACATTCCACTAACTATAAGTAACTTTGCAACTACATGTCAACTAACTCTCATTAAAGTATTAGTAGACTGTCTGCTTAATGTCTGATATCACTTTATTTTGATGCTCCCACAAGTTTTACACAACTTATTCTACTACCCAAACCCTAACACATAACCCTAACCTGGCAGTCTACTACAGTCTACTAATACTCTAATGAGAGCTATTTGACATGTAGTTGCAAAGTTACTTAGTAGAATATCTAAAGTGGACCATCGAAATAAAGTGTAACCAAACATTTCATTTAATTTTCATTAAAGGGTTAGTTCACCCAAAAATAAAAATTCTGTCATTAATTACTCACACTTATGTCGTTCCAAATCCATACATCGTTCATCTTTCGGAACACAAATTAAGATCTTTTTGATGAAATCTGAGAGCTTTCTGTCCATCCATAGACAGCCTAAAGCCAAAAGATCATAAAACTAATCCATATGAATTGAGTGGTTTAGTCCAAAATTTTAGAAGAGACTTTATATGAACAGACTGATTTTAGGCTTTTATTCACATATAAACATTGATAAGGGAACATAAACAGAAGCTCAGACAAAACTGCTTGACGTGCGAGAACAAACATCTTCCGGAAGCTCAAACGTGCTGCGTAACTCATGAAAATAAACTTCATTTATTCTCGCATGTGACAAGCAAACATGCTTGAGCTTCTGTTTACCACAACTGATGTGTGAGTTGATGAATGTTTATATAATTAAAAGAATAAATTAAATCTGTTCATCATATAAAGTGATCATGTCTCTTTAGAAAATTTGGACTAAACCGCTCGATTCATAAGGATTCGTTTTATGATCTCTTTATGAACTTTTCGAAGCATCAAGTTTGAGTTGTGTAGACTGTCTATGGAGGGAAAGCTCTCAGATTTCATCAAAAAGATCAGACAGAATTGAAAAATGAAAAATGAAGAATGAAAAGTGACAGAATTTTCATTTTTGGGTGAACAAACCCTTTAGAAACATAAAAATGGTGGGGGCAAAAAAGAAATAAAAGGAACTGATATTAAAGGGTTAGTTGAAATTTGACCCAAAAATTAAATTTCTGTCATTAATTACTCACCCTCATGTAGTTCCCTTAAGTCCTTTGTTCATCGCAGGAACAAAAATTAAGATATTTTTGATGGAATCCGAATTTTTTTTTTTATCCCCCATAGAAACCAATACAATTACCACATTGAAGGTCCAGAAAAGTAGTAAAGACATCGGTAAAATAGTCAATGTGACAACAGTGGTTCAACCTTAATGTTATGAAGCGACGAGAATACTTTTTGTGTGCAAGAATATAACAAAAATAATGACTTTATTCAACAATTTCGGCTCTACCCTGTCAGTCTCCTTCAACGTTTTATAGACAGTGCAGCGCTTCAATGTTCTATGTTAGAACGCCAATGAAATTGCTGAATAAAGTCGTAATTTCTATTTTGTTTTTTGCGCACAAAAAATATTCTCGTTGCTTCATAACATTAAGGTTTAACCAGTGTAGTCACGTTAACTAATTACGTTGCTTACGCCAATCTTTTGCTTTAAAAAAAGCAGCACTTGTGCTGCATGAACTCCACAGGTTTGCAAAAGCCTAATGATAATGCTATCCAACATTATGTAATGTTTCAGAGAGTAAAAATCTGAGAAAATCTGAGCATTTGTACTAACAAATCAGAAATATGATTTCATTTTATTATTTTAAATTAAAAAAAAGTGGTCTCTATCTTTTGGGCCTCACTTTATAAAAGGGAAAAGCAGCAGAAATAATATTAAAATGAGAGTGATATAAACCATATGGCGAAGCGTCCTTAGTTCTTATATCTCCCGGTACTTGACAGCCTCTCATTGTCTCGACAGCCTCTAAAGCGTCTATAGAAAACTCAACACTCTAACAGATCTTTTGCTAATTTTTCAAAAGTGTTAGACTACAAGAATATGGAAACTTCACAGCCCTGAGAGGCCAAGCGAGCAATGTGAGTGAGAATTGATTTGTTTGGGCTCGTCACATCCATCAGTCATCCAAGAAATGATGAGATGAGCATCACGGCACAACAGATGCCTTATGTGGTCTACAGCGTTTGGCAGACCTTGATGTACGTCAACACGAAAAGCAGAGTGCTTGAATTTCCTGCGTCCCTCTTGTTTGGAGATATATGAGTGTAATGTGCGGATTGAGTTTAGCGTGTGAACTAGGAGCCAGACCACATCAGAAGTGCTCTGCTGTGCAGGCGGACTGCGTGAAAGCATCTCTCTTTCTCTGACGCTCTGCCCATAAGCCTGTTGATTCAATTGTAATAATTTATGCTCATTGTGATGACTTTGGGTTTCACATGTGGAATAGCATGACCTTCCTTAACGAGAGCTGGAAAATTTGGAATGCGTTTACAGCATTTGCAAAAATTAGCCGTCTAAGATAATACATGTCAGATGTCTTGGAAAAGGTGTTAATGTGTGATGAGAATGTTAAGGGCAGTTTATATGGCCCCAATAAACGGCAAAAAACACCAAAAGTTGGATCAATTTGTTAAGCCTCTTGGTGTTTATTCAGGAAGTGTGAACTTGACAGTTATATTTCCTGACATTCTAAAGCCAACTTTGGTGTGCTTGAAATTTTTCATAGTTCATCCAAATATGAAAATTCCGTCATCATCGCAACTCACTTTAACACTTAATAGAGCACCCAGGGTCTTAGAAAAAAGTAAATGTGCCTCACTGAACATTTTACAAGTGCTCTGATCAGTTTTCATGAAAAATAACCCAATACTTAAGCAATCTTATGGCCATTGCTTCACACTCCAGTCCAGTAGGTGGCAGTAATGAACATTACAGTCACAATGTACTTTTGATCACCCTTCAGTGGCGCGGGAAGATGTTTTAGGTTGGGGGTGCGGGGTGCGGGGTGTATATTTTATTTACTTAATAAAAAGAAGCATTTATTAAGTATATAAAACGCGTCAAAACTCCGGGAAACAACAAGCATATTGCTGAGAAAAAGAAAAGAAAAAAATTGCTGAGAACACTGCATAGCCCATACACCAGGACATTTGACTGCACACGGGAAATACCTTAGCCTAAGCATTTAAACAAATAAAAAGTATAAAACGTTCTTTTTTTTTTCAGTACATATTCCATATTCCACTTTAAGTTACGTGTTGCCTAGCCACAACCTACAGATCTCAGCATAAACGGTGATACATTATAATATTTGTTTTTAAAGTATCAACAACATTCAGAAACATAAAAGCAAGGTGGTGCTGCGTGCATGATTTGGCATGGCAGAATTCGCGCAACGAGTGTTCCTTTATAATCACTAAAAAGATGAAAGTTCGTCGCGATCTCACAACGTTTCAATAACTGCACAATGATTCTTTAATAATAACGTCTATACTTTTTAATCAGGATTTGCCAGCATGCAAAGCATTCAGCACTGAACAAAAACTCCGGCGTTTTGAGCGGTGAGGGGATCCTAACATCTCATTGCATTCCAGAAATCAACAGATTTGTCTGTAATTGTTTACATTGCTCAACGCTGCAAAACTCGTTATTGGAAACTCTGCCTATGCTTGAGCCCGTACAGCGTTTTTATTTGATCTTAGTTGTTCTTTTAAAAAACCAACAACATTTTTATAGCCCATTTAAAGTATTTATTACAAACAAATTATTAAATGATAAAAATGAATAAATGTAACTGAACAAAAATTTGCATTGCATTTACTTCCCGTGCCCATGTCACCCTTCGAGATATATATATATATCGTTTGGAACAACATGAAGGTGAGTAATTAACACAATTTTTATTTTTAAGAGAACTATCCCTTTAAGACTAGATGGAGGAGAGCTTGAGACTCATTTATAATGATATGCATAGAATGATCCTAAATTTGAACATATGACAATTTCTAAAATGTTCATATACAAACAATTTATAAAATGTCCATATGCACATAAAAAGTTCCTAAATGCATCCTACTTTATAAATGGTAGTTCATACTATTTTTAAGGAAATATAGGCCTAATTAATATATAATTAATATAATATATAATTAATTTCATATATAATTAATTAATTAATTTCAGTGACATAATTATCACAAAGCAGTTGGTCATTTGCGTATGTAGCCCCACCCCTTTTCAGCGTTGCGCTCGTTGTCTTTTGACTTCTGGTTTGTATTTCCACAGCGATCTTACATTTATGAATGAACTGCTCGTTTTAAAATCTTCCCGGTCTACTGACATTTGTTAAGACATCTGCTTTAAACATTACAATGCTCATGATAACTTTCATTAACTCTACAACAAGTAAATCTACTTAACCAGCTAATTATTCTTTGACAGCAATGCCATAGAAATGTACAGAGCTACCGCAAAACCGAAGTTCAAAGACAATTTTATAAAGATGGCAGCGCGCTTGTTTCTCTGGCGCATAAGGTCTATAGAGAATGCGAATCTGACGTCACGCCGCATTGAGTTCTGGGTAACTTCTTTGTTTATCCACCATACTAACAGGATCACGCAGCCTTTTGTGGCTTAAAGACAAACACAAAATTCTGTACATATCTATTAAAGTATACTGTGTGGAGATACGCATATGAGCCCAAAATATGAACGCAACACGTTTACATGTTAAGCGGTTTCCTCTCATGTAAAGAAAACGCTTAATGCACTAAGACTGATATTAAAGAGACCAAATTCTGTACATAGTTTATTAATAAAGCACATATGTGCAGAAAAACAGATGAGACCAAAATATAAACTTTCAGTATCACTTAAAATGCATAAGCCATTTTAAGCATTTTCTTCATAACGGTTTTATAAAGGGAAGAAAATGCTTAATGTGTAATTAAACGTGCTGCGTTCATATTCAGGGCTCATCTGCACATCTTTTAATATCACTGTCTTAGTACACTAAGCCAGCGTTTTTAAAATGTCCCCTTGCAGGGAGCCACTACTAAACTCTTCACAAGCTCCTAGGGTTTTGGTTTTAATTTGTTGAAATAAATATAAAAATACAGTGTGTTCGTGTCTGCCTGTTCGCTGAATGTGACCCAATCTCTGATTCTCCTCCTCTGTGACCGTGGAAAAGGGGAATATTTACAAGGACAACAGTTGTAGGTCTACAATATGTTCGTTTAGCATCATCTAAACGTTTCCAACAAATAAATGAATCGACTTCTCTCAGCGTGCTGAACACATAGATTTATTTGGATATTCATATGATGGCTGAAGCAGCAGCGAGCGTCCAGCGTGCGACACGGTAAACAGATCAGCATTGTAAACGAAATTCTACAAAACTTAAGTGGAAAAAAAAATAAAATTATCATGCGAAGCGATAAAATAGCTTCTATTCCCTGCAAACGATATCATTAAAAATGTGAATGTTCCACTTAATGGCAGAAACAAAACAATAAGCAAGTGTCTACGGAGCCCCGGGCATGACATGCAGGAAAAAATAGTAGGCTAAATCGTGCGCACGATTTACTGATTCGTTCCCTCGATTTACTAAATCGTGCGCACAATTTAAATTGTTTTCTTGCATGTTATGTGCAGGGCTCCGTAAGTATCTCCGTAAATATCCGTATTAATTTCAGTGCAAGTAATAAGGGGCGATATCCTGTCAAAATGGCGGCGCCGCCCCGGCATGCAACGCGGCATGACTAATAGGTTGTTTGCACATGACGTCATTGCTGCACGCGAAATGTGGCTGAAGGGCTGATTTTTCTATATAGGAATCCTATCACAAACTCAAAATTCCTGTTTTGCGTCGTTTATGGTTGCTCAAATCTATCAAACGGAGAAACCACAATGAGCTTTTATCGTTTACGTAACTTATTGTTTTTTAACTTTTTAACTAAAAGTTGTCACCTTTTAGTGTTTTGTGTTTGCCGATACTGAAATGAATATGGATACCTGCTTACCTTTTTTGTTTTCGACTTGGTTATAATCACATTCTTCATGGTATCGTTTGCAGGGAAGAGAAGATATTTTATAACCCTTGCATGATCATTAGGTGTTTTCACTTCAGTTTTGTAGAATTCCGTTTACAATGTTGATCTGGTTACCGTGAAAACAGTGTCACGCGCTGGGCACGTGCTGCTGCTTCAGCCATTATGGTAGAAAATGTCTAAATAAAAAAAAAAATAATAAAAAAAAATGTGTTCAACAAGATGACAGAAGTTGATCCATTTCTTTGTTGGAAGGGTGTAAATGTATCTGTAGTAAAATGTTTTCTTTGTAAATATTCACTTTCCCATATGACCACGAAGGAGAATCGGGTGGGCATTCAGCGGACAGACACCCTTTTTTACAGTCTATGACAGACACCGACACACTGTATTTTTTGTATTCATTTCAACAAATGACAACCAAAATTAAACCAATAGGAGCTTGTGAACAGTTTTGAAGTGGCTGCGTGCAAGTTCATTCACAAGCCGAGTGAGAGTCCTACTCGCAAATGTTAATTATTAAACCAAACAAAATACAACACTTTCAAAAACACTCAGCTTTGTGATTATTTTATTGAGTGATAGGGAGTGGGTTCAATCATTGACATTATTAGATTTGATATACGGCGTCTTCCCGTCACCTCCTCAACCTGCTTCCCTATGTGTTTTTACACGTAGAAAGGCGAAAATTGTATTACACCGTCCAGTTTTTTTCCCTGAACGATGATGTGAGCTCCTGCTGCAATTCTCGATTCAGCATAAATTACCTACAATGGCGACATTTTTCACAATCACGACATAAAATCAAAAATACTGCCCTTAACGTCACTAGTAGAAAGACAGCGCGATATACTGTAAACAGACCTGAACACGGCGTGACGGCAGCTTCACATTCTCTATATCTACCTCCGCGATGGCAGTCAAGTCTTTCAATTCAGTAGAAAAATCGCTCCTCTTCATAAGGTTCACGTCCAAAATATGCTGTGATTTTCTGTTTATACCTTTCTAAACCAGCACAGTACGGACTTTTCTCCATCTTCCATTCTAATTTTCACTGCTTGCCCTCCACATTAATTTCGCGCGTCACCACAACCACGTGATTGCAAACAACCTATATTAATGCATATCGTCTATTTATCTTTACATTTTAATAAACTATGTTAGATTATTTAATTACTTGTATGTATGCGCACAAAAACTTTGTACAAATGCTCTTCAGTTGGCATACACGTAAGATGTTTTTCACATCAGTTTTTACCTTTATAAATCGCTTTTGGTGTAGGATGAAATCCATGGAATTTAGGGTCATACATGTGTTATAAACAGCCCAGGCTCATTAGAAAAATGTGCCTGTGTCAAAATTTTTGCAAAACGCAAAATACATTGCGTCGTGCAAGTTTCACTACAGTTTCAAAGTGAAATGTCCAGTGAGTGGCGCTAAAATCGTGTTCAGTTTTTTTCCAGTACAGATGAATGTGAATAGAGTAGCCTACCTCAGGGATGACGTGTTTTTGTAGGCAAAACCCGGAAGCGAGTTAGCATTTTAGGACTCCTCCCCGAAGTCAATGGGTTTTTTGAATGGGTTTTTGCTAAATCGCCTGAAATAAGGTCTGTGGTTAACAAAGCCTCTAAATATTTTCACGTTTTGATCTATGACATAAAACACACCAGTTATAGCCCACTTGTGATTTTTTAAACCTTTATTGTGTCTAAAAAAGGCGGTTGCTAACAAATTGCTAAAAGGGACTACTTCCTTTGGCGGGGACTTTAGACGTCATCATGACAAACAGGACATTTGGACAGCATTTCTCATGAAAAAGTGGATAAGTATTCATACACAGCGCAGATCATAATCAGCGAGCATGTTTTTAAATAAAGTTGTTTTCTAAATAAAGTTTGAGGAAGCTTGGTGGTGGTGACGTTGATCCATGACCATGGTGTGCTGTAGCCTACTGTTAGCTTTTTATATCTGACGACTTTATTTAGGCTTCAAAATGTATAAATGTTGTGTTAACTTGTAAAGATTATCTTGATAGACAAAACGTGTAAGTGTCATAACCCTTTGTTAAACACAGAGCTTATTTTTTGCGATTTTCCAAAAGTCTATGGGAAAAATGCATTGGCTTTCGATCGAGGGAACCCGTGCACGGCTAACTTCCGGGCTGGCCTACAAAAACATGTCATTCCTGAGGTACTCTATATGGCAACATTTTATTACTCTGGAGTTTGTACGTTATCACCGCAGTTCTGAATCGAAATGTCTGGTGAATGGGGCTAAATGCTTAATGCTTCATCACGTTTTTAAAATAACGTACACCTACACTAAACCCTAAACTTACCCGATAGTATTAACAAAATAAAATTTGACATAAAAACGCAATCGTAACCATGGCATTTTAGCTTGTTTTTGAACTCTTTTACTGTGACTTTCATGGGATTCGTACCTGACCACTTCGCATTGCAAGTACAACTCCGTACCAGCTGAGCTATACCGAACAAGCTTAGTAGGCTATGTCAGTAACAAGATGACAGAAGTTGATCCATTTCTTTGTTGGAAGGGTGTAAATGTATCTGTAGTAAAATGTTTTCTTTGTAAATATTCACTTTCCCATATGACCACGAAGGAGAATCGGGTGGGCATTCAGCGGACAGACACCCTTTTTTACAGTCTATGACAGACACCGACACACTGTATTTTTTGTATTCATTTCAACAAATGACAACCAAAATTAAACCAATAGGAGCTTGTGAACAGTTTTGAAGTGGCTGCGTGCAAGTTCATTCACAAGCCGAGTGAGAGTCCTACTCGCAAATGTTAATTATTAAACCAAACAAAATACAACACTTTCAAAAACACTCAGCTTTGTGATTATTTTATTGAGTGATAGGGAGTGGGTTCAATCATTGACATTATTAGATTTGATATACGGCGTCTTCCCGTCACCTCCTCAACCTGCTTCCCTATGTGTTTTTACACGTAGAAAGGCGAAAATTGTATTACACCGTCCAGTTTTTTTCCCTGAACGATGATGTGAGCTCCTGCTGCAATTCTCGATTCAGCATAAATTACCTACAATGGCGACATTTTTCACAATCACGACATAAAATCAAAAATACTGCCCTTAACGTCACTAGTAGAAAGACAGCGCGATATACTGTAAACAGACCTGAACACGGCGTGACGGCAGCTTCACATTCTCTATATCTACCTCCGCGATGGCAGTCAAGTCTTTCAATTCAGTAGAAAAATCGCTCCTCTTCATAAGGTTCACGTCCAAAATATGCTGTGATTTTCTGTTTATACCTTTCTAAACCAGCACAGTACGGACTTTTCTCCATCTTCCATTCTAATTTTCACTGCTTGCCCTCCACATTAATTTCGCGCGTCACCACAACCACGTGATTGCAAACAACCTATATTAATGCATATCGTCTATTTATCTTTACATTTTAATAAACTATGTTAGATTATTTAATTACTTGTATGTATGCGCACAAAAACTTTGTACAAATGCTCTTCAGTTGGCATACACGTAAGATGTTTTTCACATCAGTTTTTACCTTTATAAATCGCTTTTGGTGTAGGATGAAATCCATGGAATTTAGGGTCATACATGTGTTATAAACAGCCCAGGCTCATTAGAAAAATGTGCCTGTGTCAAAATTTTTGCAAAACGCAAAATACATTGCGTCGTGCAAGTTTCACTACAGTTTCAAAGTGAAATGTCCAGTGAGTGGCGCTAAAATCGTGTTCAGTTTTTTTCCAGTACAGATGAATGTGAATAGAGTAGCCTACCTCAGGGATGACGTGTTTTTGTAGGCAAAACCCGGAAGCGAGTTAGCATTTTAGGACTCCTCCCCGAAGTCAATGGGTTTTTTGAATGGGTTTTTGCTAAATCGCCTGAAATAAGGTCTGTGGTTAACAAAGCCTCTAAATATTTTCACGTTTTGATCTATGACATAAAACACACCAGTTATAGCCCACTTGTGATTTTTTAAACCTTTATTGTGTCTAAAAAAGGCGGTTGCTAACAAATTGCTAAAAGGGACTACTTCCTTTGGCGGGGACTTTAGACGTCATCATGACAAACAGGACATTTGGACAGCATTTCTCATGAAAAAGTGGATAAGTATTCATACACAGCGCAGATCATAATCAGCGAGCATGTTTTTAAATAAAGTTGTTTTCTAAATAAAGTTTGAGGAAGCTTGGTGGTGGTGACGTTGATCCATGACCATGGTGTGCTGTAGCCTACTGTTAGCTTTTTATATCTGACGACTTTATTTAGGCTTCAAAATGTATAAATGTTGTGTTAACTTGTAAAGATTATCTTGATAGACAAAACGTGTAAGTGTCATAACCCTTTGTTAAACACAGAGCTTATTTTTTGCGATTTTCCAAAAGTCTATGGGAAAAATGCATTGGCTTTCGATCGAGGGAACCCGTGCACGGCTAACTTCCGGGCTGGCCTACAAAAACATGTCATTCCTGAGGTACTCTATATGGCAACATTTTATTACTCTGGAGTTTGTACGTTATCACCGCAGTTCTGAATCGAAATGTCTGGTGAATGGGGCTAAATGCTTAATGCTTCATCACGTTTTTAAAATAACGTACACCTACACTAAACCCTAAACTTACCCGATAGTATTAACAAAATAAAATTTGACATAAAAACGCAATCGTAACCATGGCATTTTAGCTTGTTTTTGAACTCTTTTACTGTGACTCATCTTTCATGGGATTCGTACCTGACCACTTCGCATTGCAAGTACAACTCCGTACCAGCTGAGCTATACCGAACAAGCTTAGTAGGCTATGTCAGTAAAACTGAACATATGCAGCTGGTGATGCAAACTCAAAAAAATGTATTTGTTTACAAATCATGCGTTATGCTAAAAAGTGTTTTGAGGTCATAACATAATTGTGCAAGGAGCCGTGTGAAAACAAGTCTTTATTAATCCATAATCTGCCCCTGTAATCATAATTGTTTGTGAAAACAATTAAAAGTGCTTGCTGTTTTACTGCCTCTAGTGTTCATTTCGGTTAGAAACTGCAGTTGATATGTACAGTATAGGTATTGGTATGTATTTTGCATTTTGCAAAATTGTTGCCACAGGTACGTTTTTCCAGTGAAGGCCCCGATATACTTAAAACAAAATCGAAGAACGAACTGATGTGACGTCATTTTGAACAAAATCAATCCAAAACGAAGTTCGTTTTGTGTTCTTTTTGGAAATTCGAAACGGCTTGCCAAAGCGAACTTTCAGGAAAAGTTCACTCCAGCTGCAAAACACCTTCGTACTACCATTGGTCCGTGACGTAATAGGAGGTGTGCGCCGAGGCTCCCCCTTCATTCACGTGGAACTGTTCTCTGACTCTTTTTGTCTGTAGAGTTTGTTGAGGAAAGAGCTCTGCGGGTGAAAACATGAACACACTGGATAGCCGCTTTATAGTACAAAATGAAGCTGTGCTTCTGATGAAACACTGTTTTTCATGTTTGATACTGTAAAGCTGCTTGCTTTTAAGCAATCTATTGAATAAAGTGCTATATAAATAAACGTGACGTGACTGGAGTGCTAATTTGCTTGTGCTAACATACCAATGTTGTTATGATCAGACGGTTTTCTTATGCTTTCTCATTTTTGTTGTGTTTATTTTATTACTGAGAATAAAGTGTACAGCATGTATTTACATATTCATCTAACTGTCGCTCTCAGCAGTGTGGGCGGCGTCAGATGTTCGATTACAGAATATCGCTGGTCACGCATTTCGAACTTCGTTTTACTCCTAAACGAAGAATGAAAAAGAACTTCGTTTGAAGTATATCGGGGCCTTGAGCCTGTGTTGGTTATAAATGAGGCCACTTCTTGTGTTATGAACAGTGTTGGGGAAAGTTACTTTTAAAAGTAATGCATTACAATATTGTGTTACTCCCTAAAAAAAAGTAACTAATTGCGTTACATTACTTTTGCGTTACTTTTTCTCAACTGGGCTGGGCTTGATTGTTTGTTTTTTAATAACAACAACAACAAAAAAAATGAAATGAATAAGCCTCAGGCTGAAGGAAATGCATATTTACACCTGTACAGTAGAGGGCTCAGCTCAAACAAACAAACCTGTGCTGCCATTCTGGATTAAAGAAGAATAGGATACAGAAGATTTAAACGGAAGTTTAACACTCTTATTTCTAAATCTAATCTAAAGTAATTTTTGCTTATTTGTATGGTTGAATCACTGAAGGTCAGCAGCAAAGACATTGTTTAATTAAGTGAGATTAAATAAATAAAATTTATTTGTGTAATTTAATATATCTAATTATTACAGATTTGCATAAAATTCTGAAATTGCATTTCACTGTTTTTATTCATTTTGAGGAAGTGAGATTAGTAAATGTATGTTCACATTTAGTCTAGAACTACAATAACCATCATGTTTACACAGCACACACAACACCTCTTACTCTATTTCTCAACATGGGGAGAGGAGAGCTGTCAGTCAATAAATAGGAAAACAAAGTAACTTGCGTTACTTATTTGAAAAAGTAGCTTAGATATTTTGTTGGAAATTGTGTTATTTCACTAGTTACTTGAAAAAAGCAATCTGATTATGTAACTCAAGTTACTTGTAATGCGTTACCCCTAACACTGGTTCTAAAAAACTACTTTACCAAAAGCTGCTATGTTGTACCATTTTCCAGACACTATTATCTCTGAAGTCAACCAATTGCAGCACCAGTTGGATGGTTTACCACTCTTAAGTTACTGGAAAAAAAAAAAAAAAAAAGGTGCTGACTCACATTTTTCCATTGTACAAGCCAGTGTTCGGTACTACTTCAATAGCTCACACCTACAAAACTCAACCAATGAATTTGTGTTTAATCACCATGGCTGTAAGCAAAAACCATAAACCATTATGTTCAGATGCAATCATGATGACAATACAAATTTCATGCACTGAAATGATTTATCACTTCTCTGGGGGCCCATCCCCCTCAATCCCTCACACAGAGCAGGGGTGCTGGGGTCGGTCTTTGGCAGATCTGCTTTGAAAGCTAAGCCCTCATTTGGGCAGAGTGGATTCAGATGGCTTGGCCCCAGCTCAAAGGCGGCCTGCTCTCTGGGTCAGCTCATTACTTCAAGAGAAGCAAGGGGCTGATGCTCTCAAGTGTGGCGGCTTTCAATCACTATCCGACAGCTCCAGTCGCTGGGTCATGACATGTGAGATACATGGGGCAAAGATGACACAGTCCTGTTGTGTTTCAACGAGCTCTGTATATCAATGGCTAGCCATCAAACTGTACGTTTTGGCATTTTCTGTCAACTGGTTACAATTTGTTGTCCCATTTTTATATTCTGAAGCATTAGAACTACACTAGTGTTAGATATTATTATTAACAAAAATTAAAATTAACCCATAAACACAATACATTTCTGTGTTTTGAACATCCCACGCTCTCTTAAAATGTCCCACCTCAGAGGTCTTGACATTCTCAGCTGTATCAAGCACTAAATCATACAAAAATATAATTACATGATCTGTTGATGTGATATTTAATTCATTGTAGTAAATAATAATAATATTTAAAAAAAAAAAAAAAAATTGTTTAAATATTTTGCTAAATTTGCAAACCTGTTATCCATTCTAACATGATTTTTTTATTATAGGAATAACCTTTTTATATTTTATTTATATTATTTTATTCAGCCTATACTTTTTTTGTCGTCACATTTATTTATATAGCACTTTATACAATACAGATTGTTTCTCAAGTCAGTTAAAATTTTGTTCACATCTGATTTAAATTGATAATATTACTGAATTTTAATATTCAATATTGTCTTTTAAACCTCTAATCAATGTTTATTTGTTATATAAAAAAATGTCATATAAATGTCATATAAAAATGATAATAAAACAGCTTGTAAAATATTTAATTTGACTTTCTGAGGTTGATGATCAACATACATAAAGGTAAAGCATCTCCTTTTAATAAAAAAGTTATATTTACTTTTTAGCTGCATAAATTTTTTTTAACTGGTTACTTGAATGAAGTATGCTTAACAAAGTATGCTGTTCGGACATTTTTTCATGCTATACTTTTTAGAATGGGCTGAAAATCTACTTCATCAGGCCCTCTGACATAAAGAAATAAAACAAGAACACAATTCAACTGCTAGGGTCCTGATAGGTTGCTTTGTCCTCATTTCCCCAATATAAGCACAATATAAGCACATTTATATTTATAGCCTCGATTTAGAACAAGGCCTCCAGTAAACTATTGTATCCATATGACAAACATCTCCATTCATGAAATACACTCGCACAAAACACTCAAACAGCCATTCAAATGTTGATATATTTGATTAAAAATATGTTTGGCTGTCAGTTACAGAACCTCTAGTCTCTAATTTTCTTATTGATATAAACCTAATTGGTTATGTTCTAAACATTTGCTGTCTGCAGGAATACATCTTGTGGCCCTACAGTTGTGTAATTCAAATCAAGCAAAACATGCCGTTCACTGCCACGGTCTGGTGCCCACTCTTGCAACCCCTCAATTGGTTAATGTGGGGTTTAATGACGACCAATTAAAGCGGATCAGTGAGCAGGACGCACAAACAGCGCCATGTCACACTCAGCTTGGACCTCTGGACACAGTCCTTCGGCGAGCCCAATTACCCCTTCAGACCACACACATCTGGCCCCAAATGACTAAAAGCAGCCCTCTGTCTTTTATCTAATGTGGAGATCTTCCTATAGATTCATATCTGTGATTTTACAGGCTAATCCAATTTTGTAAGCTATCATCCTCTGGTCTGGTGACCACATGTGCAGTGGTGCTGGAGCGTGTGTTTAGAGGAATAACCTTAAGCACATCAAGTCGATGGTACGATCTGATGGCCAGTGGCTGAACCAAAATATAAAACAGCAAAAGTAAATAATCCTGACACAAGCCATCACAGCTGCCCCAGAGAAAACTTCAGCATATGAATAAACTTGCTTTTGTAGTCAGTGTTGTAGAGACAATCTAGCATATTATCTAAAAGAAAGGAATGGTCAAATGAGGCTAATTTCATCTAATGCATGCTTTTTGGGGACTGTTAGTGACAGTAAATCTGTCGTGATACATTGCAGTACAATATGCTACAACCGCCTGTGGTTATTTAGGATAACTGTGCAGATTATCGTGAAATCTTTTATCCAAGAATGTGCGAGATTGTATGTCAGAGATAATGCATGTGGCGGCCTTCCTGATGAAATTATTAAGTCATAACATTGTAGAGATATTCAGACAGACGAAAGATAACAGGAAAAGTCTTTTTAGACATCACTTTATTGGAGCCGCTGCCAGTAGCAATAGTACACAATTGCTGAACACAACTGAACAACATTAGTGTGTATTTAAAACCAAGGCAATATTAGCAATTGTATAACATTGTATATCTTCCTTACAACAAGTCAATTTCTCAAGCTTTTCCTGTATGGTATTTAACTGAATTTTATTTCAACGTGGACAATTGCTGCCTTCAAGTCATGTTGGAATGATCGTATTTATGAGTTGAGAGAATGGCACATGAATGGCACCACAATGTATTACCAGAGGGAAACATTGGATTTTCTTTACCACTCCAACTTTTCGTGTTCAGTGTGTGTCAGAATAGTAGTGTAAACAAACTGGTATAGGTTATAATCCCCTTAAATAGACCGGTCAATGTTTGGCTGGTTTAGCATAGGTCAGTTACTGGTAGATGTCATAAAAAAACACAATCTGGTTACAAAAAGCATCTTTCTCCTTTGGTGGCCAAGTGTGTGTTCAAACAAATTATTTACAAAACTACATTATGTAACAATAAATACACTGAAGGCGAGCTTAATGAATCCATGTGCAGTTTATTCATAATCCAAAGTGAGCAAACAAACAAAGCAACCATTTGACTGGAACATGAGCAGACTTGAACGTGAGCAGACTTGAACATGAGCAGACTTGAACATGAGCAGACTTGAACATGAGCAGACTTGACACACTCACCAACAGCAGGGTTACATTAATCCAATACACAACCAAGTGACATGGAAAACAATGGCTTTAAATACATGAACTTAGTGAACACATGACTAAGACAACCAATGGGCAAGTGACACAAAGAACAAGGGAACCAATGAACAAACAGAATTTAGAAGCACATGACCATAAACAACCAATCAGCACATGACACATTGACTAAGGGAGCACATGAGGAGCAAGGGAAGCATGACACAACCAAGCAACATGAATAAAACTACAAAATAAGACATGAAACATGAAACAAAACTATACATTAGAGACCCCCCCCCCCTCCTGGACTAGAAGTCCAGGAGGGTGGTGGAGGGGAGGCATCTTGGGGGAGGGATGGAGGGCCAGGCCCGTGCAAGGGGACAGGACTTGGACCACGGCATGGCAATGGCGGGCCTGGGTCATGGAGCAGAGGCGGACCAGGTGTGTTAAGCATGGGTGGACATGGTCCGTGGAGCATGGGCAGAATTGGATGTTGAAGCATGGGCAGACTTGGGTTGTGGAGCATGGGTGGACTTAGATGTTGGAGCAGTGGTGGGCCTGGATCATGGTGCAGTGACAGACATGGGTTGTGGTGCAGTGGCAGGCTGTGGAGCATTGGCGGACCTGGATCATGGTGCAGTGACAGACATGGGTCGTGGTGCAGTGGCCGGCTGTGGAGCATTGGCTGGCCTGGACCATGGAGCAGTGGTGGGCCTGGATCATGGTGCAGTGACACACATGGGTCGTGGTGCAGTGGCAGGCTGTGGAGCATTGGGGGGCATGGACCATGGAACAGAGGTGGCCCTGGATCATGGTACAGTGACAGACATGGGTCATGGTGCAGTGGCAGGCTGTGGAGCATTAGCGGGCCTGGACCATGGAGCAGTGGTGGGCCAAGCTCCACATCCACTGGAGCTTTGTACCCATAGTCCCCCCAAAAAAAAATCTCTAGGGGAAACATGAGTGGTCATGGTGTGACTTGACTCTGGTATAACATTCATGATGTGGAGAGGTTTTGGTGTGGCGGCCATGACATGGAAAGGCTCTGGCGTGGATGCGTGTGTGGCCCATACACACAGGATAGCCATGGCCACAATTGTAAGTGCTGCACACTCTAGAGACTCTGACGTGGTGGCCATCTCTGCTAAGGGCTCAGGCTTGGCAGCTATCTCGGCTGAGGGCTCAGGCATGGCAGCCATCTTGTGAAGAGACTCAGGCATGGCAACCATCTCGGCTGAGGGCTCAGGCATGGCAGCTATCTTGGGACGAGGCTCTGGAATGGCGGCCATCTTGGGACGAAGCGCTGGAATGGCGGCCATCTTGTGAATCGGCTCTGGAGGCAGGCATGGCGTGAACAGGCCCTGACGTGGCAGGCATGGTGTGAACAGGCCATGGCGTGGCAGACTTGACATGAACAGGTACTGACCTGGCAGGCATGACATGAGCAGGCCTTGTTAAGTTGTTAAGTGCAAACCCCACCACACAGTCACCTGTCAAGAAAAAATCAGACTTTATGATTTCAACTCAGAGTTCAGAAAAAAAATAATGGATGGATCTGATCATGACAGTTATAATCAAACAGCTGATGGTAGCCATTGACTTCCATAGTAGGAAAAAAAATGGCTACAGTCAACTGCTTGGTTAACAACATTCTTTAACATATCTTCTTTTGTGTTCAACAGAAGAAAGAGACTCATACATGTTTGGAACAACATAAGGGTGCGTAAATGATGACAACATTTTCTATAGTATTTTTTTTTCTTACATACTATGAAAGTCAATGGGGCCCATCAACTGTTTGGTTACCCATATTCTTTCTAATCAAGGTCTTCAGGATTACTAGAAACTTCCAAACAGGTGTGAGCTGGAGGTGGTTGGAGCTAAACTGTGCAGAGCTGTGGCCCTCCAGGAATTGAGTTTGAGACCACCGCTTTAAGGGATGAGGCGAGGACTCAAGATCCAGAAACAATTAGCTTTTTTTTTAAATAATAAAATAAAACAAAAACAAAAACTACCCTGAGGGGGAAAACATGACTGGCAGCAGGACTGGGCAGGAAAGGCAGGGATGGAAATGACAGGAAATGGCAAGAAAAGGTTTCGCAGGGCTAGACGCGACGGGTAAATTCGACAACGAACTGGCACAGGACTGAAAACACAAGGAGAATAAACAGGGAGCAAACAAAGCAGGTAATGAAGGAGGACAGGTGGGGCAAATGAACCAATAATCAGATAATGAGAAGGGCGGGGCTAGACAATAGACAGGAGAGAAAACGAAAGATTGCCACGAGACGAACAAAACGGATCTGAATAGTTGCGATACACGATGTGGACAGTCAATAATTTTAGATAAGATTCCAATCAGATAAACAAATAATCGGATTTGGATGAGCTCACACCAAATATGACAAAAAACAAGAGCATATGATCAGTGAACATAATCACAAGCCATGTATTCAAACAAAACATGACACAAACACACAGCCAATGAGAGCTCTCACCGACTGCATGTCCACATAGAACATGACAACATGAAAGCACGTGGCCAGTGAAAAACACGAGCTCCATGCTACACTGAACACAACACACACGGACAGAAGCTCGTACAGCCCAAGTGTACTCGAAACCGCACGCCACTCAGCAAGACATGATGTTTTATTAACAAAGTTTGGGAGGAGCACATTCAAATAATCTACCCAATCAGCATAAGAGTCCTATAAATACATATATATAAATTTTCCTCAACTTTATTTTCTGCATCCCTCCACCACCCCATCTCCTCACAAATGCCTGGTTACTATCCTAACCAAAGATACGGGGGAGTACTCTGGGTTCGGGCGACATTCCAAGCTCGGAGCCCTCCCCCGGTCAGCACGCCTAATACGCATACTCTTTATTCTATCTAATCACTTGTAAGTGTGAATGAGGGCATGGAGAATGAGTGAATGCTCATCCCAGGTGCTCACAACAGAAGACAAACACACACGAAGCATGAAAGTCCAAACCCCAACACAGAACCAAACTGAGGCAGCGTTCATGGATGGGTTCATGTTCTCATTGCGAGAACATGGCCATTGCAACGTTGCAGTTGCAACTCTCTTTTTTGGCTAGAGAGAGAGTCACTTCAATCACTTCCCTGTCCCGATCCTTCTGCTTTGCACAAGGTTACGGCATCAAGCGCTGAGGGTGACATGAGGAAAACAATGTATTTCCACCAGGTAAATCCCCATGGACCTCCCATTCCTCATCTTGCACATTGCACCAAGTGGAGACCATGGATGAGTTAGGTGGCTCATCTCATGGTAAGCCAAATTTCTCATTTGGGGCTCCAGATGAGGATGAACTGTTGATTGCAGCTTATGCCTTCTGACGAAGGTATCTGGGTTTGGAGTACGACTTGCAGCCGCGCCCCAGTGCCTTTCTTCCCAGAGGTGCATGACGAGCTCACAAAGTCATGGAAGGCACCTTTCACTGCTAGGTGCCACTTCACAAGCTCTTCCAACTTCACTACCCTCAACGGTATGGCAGCCAGGGGGGAGGTACACAAAGGCTCCACAGGTGAAGTGTGCAAATTGGGGTGCATTTATGCCCACAAGACACTGCCTCCTGTTGGAATCGTCCCAGACTCCTGTCCGGGGCATGCAAGTTTACTTCGTCTCTAATAGTGAAGGTTTACAGTGCTGCCGGGCAGGTGCCTCCGCTCAGTGGCTGACAGTGGCCGAAGGTCACGGCGTGGGCTCTCAGCCAGTTGATGTCCCTTATGGTGGTCCAGGAACAGCAGCTCCGGCTCAATCTTGCTGATATGAGGGACGGCAACAAGGTTCACATTCTTGATGCCCCCATCTAGCAAGGTGGCCTTTTTGACAACACTGTCCAGGACTTTGCCTAGCAGTTCTCTGCAGTTAAGCAGACATCTTGTATGAATGTTGTACATCTGGCCTTGGCATGATTCCACTTACAGGCTGCAGAGGTTCCACGCTGTCTATGTCCGCCAGTGACACCAGCTCCGCTGCAGCCAGAGTCTACAGCTCAGCCGTGGCATCAAGCTTCCTGCAGAAAAGCAATGCAGACTGCTCATCAGACAAGCACTAAGAACCACAAGAAGGCAGCTTCCCCACTCTCTGGGTCAAAGAGTCTGCAGCCTGGACATGTTGGACGCAAGTTTATCGTCTCCTCGTGCTTGGCCATGACACACACAGAACCCTGCACAAGTCAGTGTGGCACATTTCGAGGATGCGCAGCCTCCTCACCCATCACCGTCCAGTTCCAGTTGGGGTTTACGGAGCAAGGTAGGTGTTCCAGTACACCCATGGCCACAGGATTGGCCAAACAGATCTCTCCGCCAATTGACTACCACAGTAGGAAAAATAAATACTATGGTAATCAAAGGGGGGCGAGATCTGTTTGGTTACTGACATTCTTCCAAATATCTTCCTTTATGTTCAGCAAAACAAAGAAATTCATACTGGTTTGGAACTACTTGAGGGTGATTAAATGATGACAGAATTTTCATTTTTGGGTGAACTATCCCTTTAAACTGAACTTTAGAGAATTTTTGACCCACTTATTTAATTTAATATACATATAAACTATAATACTGTACATTTTAATTTAGTTGCAAATAACATTTAAGTGTCCAAAAACATTACTTTCAGTTCGCACTTAAGCATATTCTTTTGAAGTATTTTATTTCTGTTATAAGTACTCTTTTTTTAAAAGTATGCAAAAGTGCACTTCATTTTCATAAGGGAAATTACTGAGATTGCTCTCTTTTGAATCTTCCATGACATTCCAAGGGACATCACAAAACACCATGGCAGCACCAAAAAACATGTTAAAAAAAATACAGTATCTCACAAAAGTGAGTACACCCCTCACATTTCAGCAACCATTTTAGTATATCTTTTCAAGGGACAATACTATAGAAATGAAACTTGGATATTGTTAAGAGTAGTCAATGTGCTGCTTGTATAGCAGTATAGATTTACTGTCTTCTGAAAATAACTCAATATACAGCCATTATTGTCAAACTAGCTGGCAACAAAAGTGAGTACACCCTAAGTGATAACAGCTGTATGTCGTTTAACCATGCAAAGCCACATGTCCTATTCATCATGTTCATGTTTTTGTCTGCTTGACATGACCAAATAAATGTGTGTATCTTGTATTAGAGCAGTTCAAATTTGGTACAGTTCTCTCATACTGATCACTAGATGTTCAACATGGCACCTCATGGCAAAGAACTCTGAGGATTTGAGAATTAGAATTGTTGCTCTCCACAACGATGGCCTATTGGCTATAAGAAGATCGGTAACACCATGAAACTGAGTTACAGCACAGTGGCCAGGGACATAGAGAGAGGTTTTCCAAGGCGGGTTCCACTCGGTACAGGCCAAAGAAGTTGAATCAAAGAAGTTGAGACCTTGTGCTGTGCGTCAGGTGCAGAAGCTGGCTTCAAAAAACAGATGCATGAGTGCTGCCAGCATTGCTTTAGAGGTTGCAGAAGCGGAAGGTCAGCTTGTCAGTGCTCAGACCATACGCCGCACACTGCAACAAGTCGGTTTGAATGGCTGTCGTCCCAGAAGGAAGCCTCTTCTGAAGCTGGCTCACAAGAAAGCCCACAAACAGTTTGCTGAAGACAACCTGTCCAAGAGCATGAATTACTGGAACCATGTCCTGTGGTCTGATGAGACTAAGATAAACGTGTTTGGCTCAGATGGTGTCCAGCATGTGTGGCGACTCCCTGGTGAGGAGTACCAAGAAAACTGTGTCTTGGCTACAGTCAAGCATGGTGGTGGTATCATCATGGTCTGGGGCAGCATGATTGCTGCTAGTACTGGGGAGCTCTGCTTCATTGAGGGAAACATGGATTCCAACATGTACTGTGACATTCTGAAGCAGCACATGATGCCATCCCTTCAGAAACTGGGCTGAATGGCATGATAATGACCCCAAACACACCGCCAAGATGACAACTGCCTTGCTGAGGAATCTGAAGGTGATGGAGTGGCCAAGTATGTCTCCAGACCTGAACCCTATTGAGCACCTGTGGGACATCCTCAAGCGGAAGGTGGAGAAGCGCCATGTATCTAACATCCAGCAGCTCTGTGATGTCATTATGGAGGAGTGGAAGAGGATCCCAGCAACAACTTGTGCAGCTCTGGTGAATTCCATGCCCAGGAGGATTAAGGCAGTGCTAGATAACAATGGTGCTCACACAAAATATTGACACTTTGGACACAGTTTTGACATGTTCACTTGGGGTGTACTCACTTTTGTTGCCAGTTATTTAGACAATAATGGCTGTATGTTGAGTTATATTTAGAGGACAGTAAATCTGTACTACTATACAAGCTGCATATTGTCTACTCTAAAGTATATCCAATTTTCATTTCTATAGAATTGTCCCTTAAGAACATATAATAAAATGGTTGCTGAAATGTGAGGGGTGTACGATACTGTATGATAATATCAAGGTATACATTTTTGCACTTATGTTCGTGTAAAACATTATGATCCTCTCATTTCAGTGTTGCATCTGGGTCTGCAGGCCCATGCAAAGATCTGTGGTTCAGTGCCTTGGAGAGGAGAGAACGACTTTTAATAAACAAACTAATGGATCCCATACGCAGCCCCTCACTTCTCTCTTTTTATTGCTCTCTCAGTACAAGCAGAAAAGCTGCATTCAGAGCATCATAATTAGAGAAAGGGAGAGAGAAAGAGATGGAGAGAGATAAAGAGAAAGGCTGAGAGAGATGGAGAGAGAGAGAAACCAACAATTAACTGGCGTCACAGTGTTTATAGCTAAAGTTTGTTTAAGGGCGATGGCTTTCATAACTGGGCCCTGACCTTTCAAAAGCATGTTCTAAATTAGCTTTTGATGCTGTGATACCACCAGGCCACTTGCATCAGCTATAAAGCATGTGATCTGTATTGGGCAATATTACTTTTAAAAGTCACAAGTCACAATGTTATAGAGTTTATTCATTCTTAAAGTAAGTAAAAGACAGTTGGGTAAATTTCTATAGTGGTGAATGGAGGACAACAGCAAATATATATTCTTTTGTATTCCCATTTGTATTTTTGCATTTTGCTGTTCAGAAGATAGAAATCTTTACTACATTTGCAATGTTGATAACTGTGGAAATGTATCATCACAGTCTGTAAAAAGGGTCCATTCATAATATTTGTTAGAAAATATTTAGTAAAGTAATATTTAGTAAAGTAAGATGTACTGTAAATTAATATTTTTCATTTAGTATACTGATTATATTGGAATACAGAGGCTGATCTATATAAATGACTGGATTGCTCATTGCGTTCTAAACTGCCAGCAGGTAGTGAAGCCACTGGAAGTGTTCGAGCGGCCATATTGGTATTCCCTACCACATGGGCTAGCCAAAACCTTGACTTAAAATCACCCGATTTGCAGCGTATCTCATGGGGAAAAGTAACTATTTTACGAGGTGGCAATTTACTATGAATTCATATGATTTGAAACGTACAAAAACTTATGAAAACCTATGAAAATGTAAGAAACTCATTATGAAGGACCACCCCTAACCCTACCTTTAAACTTACCCGTCACTGGGGTTTAAACAGATCGTATAAAACATACGATTTGCTGTGAGATTGTGTGATTGTGAGATATGGGACAGGATTAGTTTTTAGGATATATGTATGTAAATTAATTGTTACCTCGGACCTTATCTGTAAAGTTTATGGTCTTTTTGGGCAGGATAAGCGATATATAGAAATAGTAAAGATAGGTGTGTCTAAAATCAGAATATACAATAATTATTGCAATACATACAAGCCCCTATTATTATAATGACGTGATGTGTGGCCAAGTATGGTTTTTCATACTCAGAATTTCTGCATTTCACCCATACAAGTGCACACACTCAGCAGTGAGTATTGAAGACACACACACACAAACACCTGGAGCAGTGGGGGTTAGGTGCCTTACTCAAGGGCACCTCACCCCTGCACTATACTAACAAGGAGTGAGCAAAGAACGAGGTCTCCCCATAACAGGCGGAGATACTGTCCACTATAGGAATCGAACCCCGGCTTCCGTGTGATAGGTGGGAATACTGTCCACAATACTAGCAAGGAGTTATATTGCACTGTATTGTATTAAAATCCAAGGTTTACCATGCATCATCTTGCTCTGAACAACTGTATAAATGCTTGGAAATAAAGCTTAATATCTTAAATGGTCTTAAATCCATACACAGTCAGCATTATTTTTCTGAATAAGTTGTGAAGTGTGTATATTATTTATGGATTTCCTTTTTGTTGACCAACATCCACTTCAGACTCTTGGAGATCTTAAAAAGCCACAGGTCAGCTTGAAGACCCCCACTTACTCTGCCTTGGCCTCCTGCATTTCCTCCGTCTCCACTCCTTCCACCACACGGACCTGGCCCTCCATCCCACCCCCGGGTCTTGTTTTTAGGTGCGTCTGGAAGCTGCTCCTTTGGGGCTATGTCACGGTCACCAGCCGGAGTGCCCTGGTTGTCCACTAGAGTACACTCCCCTCTTATTCATTGCCATTAACACATGGACTACATTTCCCAGAACTCACTGCCCGGACTCATCATACCTGATTGCTGTCAGCTGTGTCTCATTAGCCTCATTAGCTCACCCTATATAAGCCTGGTCAATTCAGTCATTCATTGCTAAGTCTTGTATGTGTCTGTACTGCGTTTCTGAGCATTCCCCCTGGTTTCATGTCTCTTGGATTTTTGGATTCTCTGCCTGTCCCCCTGGATTTCTCAGTTTTTGCCTGCTCCTTGGACATAATCATTGTTTGGACTATTTGCTTATGTATGACCTGTGTCTGGTTTTGGATTACGATTGTGGATTACCCTTCTAATAAATCCTGCATTTGGATCCTCAACCTTCATGTCTCCGAACAGTTCATGACAGTTCTCATGCATCACATTTGTCCTTGTGTAAGCATGCGGCTTTGATTGTGATTGGGCCATGAGCTCTCTCTGCTTTA
Organism: Ctenopharyngodon idella; assembly: GCF_019924925.1. Classification (NCBI taxonomy): domain Eukaryota; kingdom Metazoa; phylum Chordata; class Actinopteri; order Cypriniformes; family Xenocyprididae; genus Ctenopharyngodon; species Ctenopharyngodon idella. The sequence continues at coordinate 9,518,557 of NC_067239.1, read as the reverse complement.
TGCTTTGTGTGTGCGGAGCTTGGTGTTCAGATTCCATCAGTCCTGTCTAGTTCGGTTTTAGTTCAGTGTCAGGGGCTGGGCAGTCATGCTACATGTTTTGTCTACCCTCAATCAAGTGGGATCTGAAAATAGAAATCCCATTTATTTTCTCCATAGCAAAATTTATTTATTATTATTATTTTTTTTTTTTCTACAGTGAGAAACATGTGAGAGTTCTTTTCTCTGTTTTTCAAATACTTTTTTTCCTTGCGTAAATCAAATGTTCTCAGAGCTGGTTGTTTTGGGTGATGGCTTAGAACTCTTTATTGAATCCCTCTGGAGAAAATGAATGGGCAAATTACTCAAATCAAGGTCCAAGATCTCTATTCTGACAGACATGCAGTCTTTTGTTTTCTTTAGTATTCTGTAGCATTGTAAACTATAGCCTTGTGAAATATGTTATTGCACAACACGCCTGTGTGTTGGTTTGTTTGTACTTCACACATATGCTACAAGTAACCAAACATTCTTACACAAATTCTAAATAATGCTTAGTAGACTCAAGATTACATGGAGAATAGACTTGTGTGACAGCACGTCACTCAGTACAATAACATAATTCCCATCTGAACTGACTGACTAACTGTTACGAATGACCACAGCTTTATTGCTGTAAAACCACGGCGTAACCGACTGATGTTACTCCCAGCTGCTCAGACATGAGGACAGCCATGCATTTCTGTTATTGCTATGAGATTATTATCTCCGTTTATCCTTGCCAACTGTGACTTTCCAGTAAATTGTTTCATGATACACTGATGTGTTGTTTCTAGAAAGCTACATTTGTGGACTTACAGTACCAAAAGCAAGTAAAACTATGCACTGTTAATTTACTTTATTTGCTCTTCAATCTGCATAGTGTTACTTTAAATTGAGCAGGTATTTCCCTCCTTCACTACTGTTACCTCAGGGTTTGGCCAGACATTCTTATTAAGTGACTGGTACATCACACGGTCATTGTGCCAGAACATGCCGGAGGTCCAAACCGTATTTGCTCACTTCACAGGAATGCATCAGTCATGATATCCTGGCCATCATTGCTGATAATTCAATATGACAAAATAATGAAGATTGTGAAACATCATATGTGATATGCTCAATTTACCAAGAAAAGACACATAAAGCTTCAAATCTTGCTCTTGTTTATTTTCTGTAGTGTTAGCATGATTGTTTAATGCTTAAAATACCAACAGTTGTCCAATTTAATGTACGTAGGCTGTAATTTACCATCAAATGTGTTTCAGCTAAATACTAAAAAGACATGCTCTGTTTAACATCTGCAGTGGTGTAGGCCATAGGGTGTATGGTATGTGAATGTAGCTTTTGATGCGATCAACCCGGGTTCGAATCCACCTTTTGCCAAACTCGCTCTTCTCCCTTCTCCCATCACAAAACAAATCGGAAAGGCATTTATATTTAATAAGAATGAAGAAAATATTTGAAAAGTTGAAATAATAAAGTATTTATTGGGTTGGCAATAGATTTGCTCCTCTCAGACTGATTGCTGCGAACTGTCCGTTGCCATAATTAGTTGCTCTGTGTCTCACCAGGTTGCCCGTTGACGGCAACATTGCTCAAAAAGTTGCCCCGTGTATCATCACCTTTACACTATTTGGTGGGTCTCTTGCTCAATTAAACCATAAAAACATAAAGAATAATTATAAAAATACTGAAAAAAAAAAAAAAAAACCTGAAGTGACCAGTCTATTTGATTACATCTACCCTCCGACAAAATGCACACTTTTGGTTTGGTTTGGTTTGGTTTGGTCAAGTCAAGTCAAGTCAAGTCAAGTCAAGTCAAGTCAAGTCACCTTTACTTATATAGCTTTATACAATACAGATTGTTCCAGCAGAAATCTAATTTCCTCAAGCTGCTTTAGAACCACAGCAGCCAAGAGTTTTTTTCTCTAATCAAAATCCACTCCAACCACACCTCAAGATTTGAGTATTGTATGAGCTTAAATGAATTCGCTCCCTCCCTATTGCTCTCCCTCCCTGAAGATCTGTGCGGGGGTTGGGGAACGGGGCATCGCCTTACTGAAGACGGTAGATTAATTAGTGAAACTCCTCTCGAGGGAAGCATTAGACAGAGCATCCACGGTCAAATGGGAAGCATTAGCTCCTGAGCCCCCTGGCGCACCCGAGCTTCAACACAGCCTGGGTAATTAATAGGGCCTCAGTGTAAGTGGAGGAACACTCATTCACTACTCACTGCCGCAAATGGTCTGTAGTTCAACCGAGCAGAACTGGGATAAAACCTCATTTTGCCACTTGCCAAGTTAATGGAGTTCTAACTTGAAAAGCACACCATCTTGGGAGTTATATTCTTTGGTGTTTAATGCAGCAATGAGGCGTGGGTAAGTTGTATTAAGGCTCCTTTAAAGTCAACATGAAATGGCTTTCGCATTCCAACTTCCGTAATGGGCCATATTTCTGCATCTACTATGCTCACTGCTAGGGTAGTCCAGGACCAGGATCTAGATGCTTCATTAAGGTCCTTTAAAACTATGAGGGTTTAAGAACTGTCAGAATTGAAAGAGTAAGTACCTCGTTCTCTTGGTTTGACTATTAGAGAGGCTACATAAAGGTCTGGGACTTCATCATTAAAACACTAAATTTAAGGAACAATATCACAATACAGTAATTCTGCCTGAAATCAGAGAAGTTACTAATTAAAATTAAAGCCATTCCTTATATTTCTAAACACTGTTGCCTAATTGACTGCTAACTCCTGCTAATGCTTCTCCTGCATCAGTTCGTCACATTTATTTGTATAGCGCTTCACACAATACAGACTGTTTCAAAGCTGATTCACAGAAGTAAACAGGAAAATAACAGTGTTACAAAATTCATCAATTAAGAAATGACTTCCATTTCAGCTGTAAAGCAGCTCTACAGAAGACAGTTGTCATTATTCAGCTCAATGTTAATTAGATTTAGTTCAATAACAGTGTTAATGTTGCAAAGATAATCAATTATCATCAGTTCATCATCAGTTCATCACCTCTTGTTCTGTCTGCTGATGTTGTTGCATCCACTCTAAACTTTACAAATGATCATATTTTCACTTGAACAAGGGTATTCTCCTCGCCAAGAACTGCGGAACCACTTGCTCTATCAATCTTATCCTTTTCCATCAAAGTGATCTCCTCTGATCTTCTGCCTTACCTATTCCATTCTGTCAACTCATTCTTATCTAGCGAAGCTGTCGTAAAGCATTCACATCAGACAATGTATCCTTGCTTAACTCCATACTAATTATTTTGCATTTGTCTGAAGTATTCCATACTGTCAACCACAAACTATTGATGTCTACAGAGAAGGGCATTTCCAAGTCAGCTTTTGCCTGGTTTATATTCAACCTGGATGGCAAGAGGCTATTTCTCCACACCCTGCACCCTCATCTCTGCAGTTGCAAAAGGAACGAATGCTTGGACCAGGGTCTTCTCCCTCTACAACAGATCACTTAAAGTAATCAAGATATCTCATGGCTTCTTACTGCTTTGCATCATCCTAGCTATACATTCCAAATGTTGCTATTTGTTTTTCTGTTAGAATTAAATCAAGTACACTGTTCCTGGTATACACTGCTGCCAGCATACTTTGACTCTTACTCAAGTAGTACTCCTAAGCCCAGTTACTATATCTGGGCCACTTCTTGCCATCAAGCACATCCATCTCTAGTCAAGTCAAGTCAAGTCATCTATATTTGCAGTATATAGCACTTTTTACAATGCAGATTGTTTCAAAGCAGCTTTACAGTGATAGCAGGAAAATAATGTAACAAAGCTTGTTTTGGCTGTACAGCAGCTCTAGAAAATATTGTCATTGTCCAGCTCAGTTCAGTGTTCATACAATGGTGTCAGTGCAGGCAGATCAGTAATATTGTTGAATATTAAGTGTCCCCGACTAAGCAAGCCAGTGGCGACAGGGGCAAGGAACCCAAACTCCATCAGGTGACAGAATGGAGAAAAAACCTTGGGAGAAACCAGGCTCAGTCGGGGGGCCAGTTCTCCTCTGGCCAACAAACAAACCTGGTGTGATTATGATTCAGGCAGCATTACAGGTCAGAAGTCAACACATGAACACATGAAGATGTGTTCAGCACTCTACACATGAAGATTCCCACTTGACCGGGTCCAGAAACGTCTCTACACATGGATCTCATTGATTAAGCAGTTGACTCTCCAGAGTCTCTAAATCTCCAAAAATCTACATCTCACACTGACCTTCTCATAAATGACTTATTAAATTGTCCTATCCTCAGGGTGACAACTTACGTCTAAGGACTCATCTGTAGCAAATCTGTTTTTACTTGCCAGCTGTAGCATCCTTGCCAGCTGATCTAGTTAACCAGCTATCCTACTTTAGTTCAATAATATTTTAGTAGTAAAGCTCAATGTATTTACAATTACTTTTGAGATTTGAAGCTTAAAATTGTATGTACCATGTATTTACAGATCCTGTTCCAAATGGTGCACTTGATTAAGGCTTGTGTCCATCACTCCACTGCTGTGGCACTTGAATTGTGTCTTTAATTTAAAGTAATACATTTTTTGTTGGCTTTTTTGATAGGATAGTGGAGATGTGATATGAAAAAACAGGGAAAGAGAAAAAAAAGAAGAACAGGACATGACCCAGGTCTCAAACCCAGGTCCCCACAAACAAACAGCTCTATATATGTATCAAGATGTTAACCTATGCCACGGCTCTTCCTCTTTCCAGCCATAACAAGCCAATCAAATTATGCTTAATTATACTCAACTTTTACATTCAACAAAATCCAATTTAGTGTAACATGTAATTGGCCTGTGATGGACTGGCCAACCATCCAGGGTGTTTCCCTGCCTAAGGCCTGAGATGCTGGAATAGGCTACAGAATCCCAGTGACCCTAAGTGGGACAAACAGTTTGGAGAATGGATGGATGTAATTGGCCATTATGGTAGTACTGCTTTAAAAAGTTAGTGCTCATCAAATGATCTCTGTAGTTTTTACCCCTCTTGGATGTTTGTTAATAAGACTTGCAAAAGTGGTGTAAATACAGTGGGTGAGAGAGCTCAACACGCTGCAACTGAAGAAAACACATGCAAATAGAAAAAACACCAGCAAATTAAGAAAACATCTTCATCAGTTTGACAACACATGTGCTGCAAATAATCACATCGCAATCAAATACATAAATGCGCTGCAGAAGTTCACAATGCACCCAAATACAGAAACGCGCTGCAAAAGTTCACAACACAACCAAATACATTAACACCCTGCAGAAGTTTACAACACAACCAAATATAGAAACACGCTGCAAAAGTTAAAATCACACCCAAATACAGAAAAGCGCTACAAAAAGCACAGACGACAAAGGAAATGTTTCAAGGGGACCCCAAACAAGTAACGAACCTGGCTGGGACATGCTTATTGTTCAATGTATACATGTCAGTGATGTTGTTGATTACCTGGTGTAGTCTAGTTTTTTGAGTATACTGTGATTTTTTTCCCCTCCCAGCCCCATACTCACCTGTCCCAGAGGGACACCCCATAAGCACCAAAACACTTATTAATGCATATATGCAACTGATCTAAGCTATATATAATTGAGAGTATTCTGAAAGACTGCTTATGTGTTTGTTATCAACATTATTATGAGCAACACATGACTTTAACAGCCAATGACACTTACAGCTGGAGAGATTGGACTGATTTTCTACAGTTTATTGTCAATGACAATCACCATCTAACTCAGCCAGTTAAGATCTACATTTAGCCTTAGATGTTATATGAATATGGTCCCTGGAGCATAGGTTTTATCAGCTGGCAATTTTCAATGCACATTTAAGAGTGCAAGTTGCAACTAATATTAACAATAATGGAAAGATGAGGCTTATCACACTGTTTGGACTTTGTTTTCTGTTCTGCACCATTTCCTGCCAGTCTGTCATCATAGTTGCATTTCGATTCACAAGCTTGCAATTCGATTCGATAACAGTTGTTTTGGATATGCTGTATATCAGGTACAGTACATGGCAAATTTTTTCAAGAAAAAAAAAAATCTCTCAACTAATGCTGTAAAATATACATGGAATCAGTTGGTACTACATTAATATTGAAGGTTAAAATTAACTTATTTGAATACAAACTTAAATTACACTTAGGGAAATGTTTATAATAATAAAGTTATAATAGGCCTGCTAACTTTAAAATTATTTCTACTCCAATTCGTTTTTTGAAATATAAACATTTATTTTTAAATGGTGGCTGTCAACTTGATGGGTTTATTCAAACATGCATTAGGCTATTGAAGAACATAAAAAATTAGAATTAATATGTAATATGGTACATATATTTAGCTAAATGCTCCTCTCTAGAGTTATTTTTTCTTGCTGACTAAGGAGTTTATGGTCGCTGAATATGTTTGTTCTGAGGTAAATGTGACGTTACGTGACATTTACAAGCTGTTTTATTAACGTTTTTCTACGGTTGAAACACTGAGCGATTACAGGAGACATGATATGGATTTCGTTAAGTTGTACTGTATTTTTTAACATACCTTCAAATGTTCATTCATGTTTATTTCACGCTGTAACTGGTAAAGTGGAGGAGAGGATCAGTTCACCTGCGCTTCACGCTGTTGCTTCTCTTAAACTGAGGTGCTACAGCGATCTGTCACCCCACATTAAAGAGCGCCAAAACGGTATGTTTTTTTTGTTTTGTTTTTTTTTTCATTGTAAAATGGGCAGAAGTTGAAATATGAGACTTTGTTTGTCAAAAGCAACAAATCACAAAGCTTTTTGCGATTTATTTGATGGTTATCCTGGCGCTTTTTTTAAGCGGATATAATTCTTGACCTTTTCTATGGGTATACGGCATACTGCGTATCACGTAGACTACACCACTGCTGAAAGGTGAGTTTGTTTATTTTAACATCCTCATTGTATGTGCGTTGTGAGTATTTGCAGCGAGTTTCTGTATTTGGTTGCGCTGTGAACTTTTGCAGCACATGTGCTGCCAAACTGACGAAGATGTTTTATTAATTTTGCTGGTGTTTTTTGTATTTGCGTGTTTTCTTCAGTTGCAGCTCATTGAGCTTTGTGCTATTTGCAGTGCGTTTCTGTATTTGGTCACGCTGATTATTTGCAGCACAAATGTTGTCAAACAGATGAAAATTTTTTCTTAATTTGCTGGTGTTTTTTTCTATTTGCATGCGTTTTCTTCAGTTTCAGTTTCTTACAGTTTTCAGTTGAGCTTTCTCAGCCACTGTATGTAAACCACTGAATGTGCATTCTCCTCAAGGTGTTTTCACATTAAAACAATGACTGGACTTTGAGTCATGTGACGGAATAAAAGAGAACTATCATTGATCAGAAGTACTGTAATACTGTCCCATCTGTTGCTAGATGGATATGTCTAAGGGACGAGACAGGAATATCGCTCTCAGTTTCTTGCACAGGAGCTGTCACTAAGACCACTGAGGTCAGTCTTTTCCTGCTGTCAATTTTACATTACAAAGCTTTAGAGCTAATCTACCTTACGTGAATTCAGCAATGAACTTCATACTTCACTCTCTTTCTCACCCATTATGGGCTCAACGCGACCTGCTGAACATATGCTTGGGGAGCCCTTCATATGCACCCATTTGCTTTCATTTGTGTTTGTGTGGTCAAATTTAATCAAGGAAGCATCTGGGCCTCTTTAATGGGAGTAATTGTCCTTTCTGCACGCCTGTGTGTGTGAGCCGACAGAGAGAGTGTGTAAAGCAGATTGCGGTGACACTGTATGTGCATGCATGGACAGTGCAAGAGCATGTTTCAGCATTTATCTAAGAGGCCATTGTATTAGGCCACATGAAGAACATTCCTCTGAGGTTTACTAATTACGCTGTGGCTTAACTTGGCACCAGTGTGAAGGATCCTGGCTGAAGCTTTTAAATCTGTCCACAAAGTCTCGTCCTAAGACTAATAAGTACCCTGTGCACAAGACCTCCCAGGGGGGCAAACAGCCTGGTCCATCATAACAAAAGTTGCTTTCCTGTACAGTTCGAATCACACTTACCCTTAGGTACGCATACTTATAAGTGACACTTCCATCCTGAATGGCTCTCCAACTATTGCATCAGTGAAGACACCAAACTGAATAATATCAATGTCAACAATTCATACAGACTACATTTATGATATGGTGTTTTTTTTTTGTTTGTTTTTTTTGCCATTATAGTATGGTAAAAACTGCGGGAAGCTAACAAAATTCCTATTTTGTGTTAAGAAAACAACAACAGAATTGTAACTTTTGGGTTAACCATTGATTTGAAGTGGCACACAAGCTGTATGGGCTACTTTTATATTTCTCCTTTCCCTCACATTCACAATCCTGTTATAATTTCAGATACAAATCACTTTTTACATTTTTTTTTTTTTTTTTAATTCTTTTAATTAAGGAACCAAATATATGAAATCATGTCATTATGTTCATAAATTTTAATTGCTTTTCTTAAGTCAGTTTTGTTTCACTGAAATTAATTTCACCTGCAGGTATCATGAAGTTTTTTGTGAACTTTCACACCCACCTCTTAACACATACAATATTTCACCTCTTCCTCTGGAAACAGAAAGGGTGAAAGATGACTTGAAGCAATTCACCCCTGTCTGTTTCTTTTGTCTATGATATATATGGCAGCTGGAGTGATTACACCTTCACTGCAGTTTACAGTCATGACAAGATTCACTTGCCACATGCTTGCAGGTATGAGGGCATAACTGCATACAGTCATCCATGCCCCAAAACACAGAGTTCCCTGTTCACATCACTCTGGAGTGACCTCCTCCTTTATCCCCCTGAAGAGAGATCCAGAAGCTTCACACCCATTCAAACATGCCCTCTCGGATTTCTGAACCAAGTGGATTTTGAATTAAAGTTGCACTAAAATACTGTCTTTGATAATACTGTTAATAAATGTAGGCTTAATAAGTGATTATTTAAGTGTTTATGTCTAAAGCTGTACCACAACACTAACACAGCATAGGCACATTGTGCATTGCATAAGAACAACTAGTATAGGTACAACTATAGCCAATTGTGCTACATTTCCTTGTCATGGTACAAGTGGTCTGTGCACATGCCCAGAACACACAAGCTGTTCATTCACATTGACCCTGGTTCAAGTCTGACCTTGGTCAGATGGTGATCTCATTCTCCTCTCTCAACTTTTTTTTGTCCCCATCCCATCCAAAAAACCATGGCCCTCTAAAGGCCCAGTTAAAACTTAATTTCCTGCATTCCACTTCGTCTCGTGTACAGTTGACCGCGCAAGCCTTTCAAAGTATACTCTTTTGACCATGCACGTGGATCATTATGGGTTGTTCCAAACCCGTAAGACTTTTGTTCATCTTTGAAAATTCAGAGGTTGTAAAACTAATCTAAATGAATTAAACGGTTTAGTCTAATTTTTCTGAATAGACATCACTTTATTTTAATTTAGGCTTTTATTCACATAAACATTCAAAACACACATCAGATATGGCAAACGGAACCTCAAGCATGCTTTGCTTGATGTGCAAGAACCAATGAAGTTCATTCTCGTGTTAAGCAGCACGTTTGAGCTTCCACAAGAACCAATGAAGTTCATTCTCGTGTTACGCAGCAAGTTTGAGCTTCCACAAGAACCAACGAGGTTCATTCTCATGTTACGCAGCATGTTTGAGCTTCTACAAGAACCAATTAGGTTCATTCTCATGTTACGCAGCACATTTGAGCTTCCACCAGAACCAATGAGGTTCATTCTCGTGTTATGCAGCACGTTTGAGTTTCTGCAAGAACCAGTGGGATTCATTCTCGTGTTACGCAGCAAGTTTGAGCGTCAGAAAGAACCAATGAGGTTCATTCTCGTGTTATGCAGCCCGTTTGAGCTTCTGCAAGAACCAATGAGGTTCATTCTCATGTTACGCAGCAAATTTGAACCTCATTGGTTCTTGCGGAAGCTCATTCTAGTGTTACGCAGCACATTTGAGCTTCTGCAAGAACCAGTGAGGTTTGAGCTTCTCTTTATGTTTGTTTTTAAAAGCCTAAATTGATCTGTTTGTGAAATTGATCTGAAAATCTGTTTGTTATTTAAAGTGGTCGAGTCTCTTCAGAACATTTGGACTAAACTGCTCGATTCATATGGATTAATTTTAAAACTTCTTTATGAACTTTTTGAAGCAACAAAGTGGTACCTGCATGGACTGCCAATGGAGGGACAGAAGTCTCTCAGATTTCATCAAAAATATCTTCATTTGCGTTTCGAAAATGAACAAATGTCTTACAGGTTTGGACCGACATGATGGTGAGTGATGACAATTATTTTCATTTTTGGGTGAAGGTTCACCTCTAAGGTCCTCAGTAGTATAGCATACAAGATATTGTTAATTTGCATATCATATTATGTTGCATATCATATAGACAAGCTAGTATAAACATTTTTAACTGAACATTTCACCCCCTCTCTGTAATGTTTTTGCTCTTTCTCTTACAAACACATGTCAAAAATTGCTTTGCTCCTATTTCTATATTTGGGTCTTCATTAAAAAGCTATCTTACAAGGTTAGGATTCATCACAAAGGCAATTAATCAGCGATCAAAGACAGAAGATTTTGCCCTAAAATGAAAGAAATCTCTCATGACTTCTGATATTTGTCTCAAACTGCACATCTTTGCCAAAATCGTACAGTCTGCATACACCAGGCTTTACATCAATATAGTATCACACCAAGTGAGCGAGGACTGCCTCTAAAATGAGGTGCATGACACCCCTGGAGAGATCTGTCTATTTCCCCTTTGCACTCTTCATTTTCTCCACATTTATCATCATCCTGTTCTCCTTCCCTTTCGCTCATCTAGGTGGGCTGATTCCTTTCCATCTGCATATGCAGTACAAATGCAGCCGCAGCCCACAGAGGTCGATTAATATTAATGTCAGGCCCTCGTGAGGTGTCGGGGTCTAATTAGGAGGATCTTGTTACTGTAACGTGCTCACTGGCCTGCTGGGATGTGAGAGGGGACAGGACACCCACCCAGCTCTGCGGCAGCCCCCGCAGCACTGTGCGTTTAGCGGGGCTCTGCGTGTTCCAGATCATTAATGCAAAAACCGGTCCACACGCGCTCTGTGCTGTATCAACTCTGCGGAACTTTCCCGCTGTTCCGTTAATTAGAGATTCCGTTTCATGGCCGACTCTAGCGCCCTCTACATGGCTGAGAAATCCTAGTTGCCTCTCCTATTCTGTGACACAACTTGATCTCAAACTTACACGACCTCCTCGAAATGTTTTAAGACTATTTTATTTGAACGCCTCCACATTCCTGCTCTTCTGCATGAACTTTGTGATTACAGAGCTGTGGCGACCTCCTCCTTTCCTCCTCCCACTGCCTGAGTAAAGCTCCAGGCTCCTGCTGCTAGGAGGGGGTATCTCTCGGCTCCACGCATCGTCCCCTGCCTCGCTAACTCCGGTGGGAATTTTCTTCATGTCCTTGGTCTCTGATGCTATTCCCCATGGTATCCTCCTCTCAGCACCTGCCTTGTCTCTGCCTCTCTTCCCCTCTCCTTGTTGTGCATATGCAAAGAGAGGCAGGCGCTCCCCTCAAATGAGCAGGGTCCCTGACAGCCTCATCAATGGCGTTGACAGAATAAGGACGAGGGGATGATGATCTGAGGAGAGCTTGGTGTTGAGGTGCAGCCTCCCCGTGGATTCATCAAGCCACCTGACACGCCTTAGCTGTGGCGCCAATTGCAGGAGTTATCCCGGGAGAGCTTTAGCCCTTTATCTGTGTGTCTCCATACCTTCCTAAGTGAATTTACATTTCAAAACAGCAGGTTTTCAATCACACAGGATCAGTACAGGGTCCCCCTTTATCATTAAGTTTACCATCAGTTAAAGGAGAGACTTACTTGACAGAATGGACGTGAAGTTTAGCGGGAGGAGGATTTCACTGTTTGATGACTGTGAGTGCATTGCATTTCTTCTCGCAAATTAGAGAGTCAAATGGTCAAAATTCTCTACTGCAGTACTGAAGTGCTATAGCGACAACCAGTGCTGGGTTTTATCCTCAAATTCCCAAAACATTACAAAAATATGTTTCTGCATAAGGTGCCTAGGGAATGCTAACAATGTTTCCCGAACTCTCAGCATGGTCTTTTTGCATGCTAAGCCCTTCATGCGGCAAACTCTGGTGTTTCACTGCATGTCTTAGTATAACAGACAGCCTGTGGGGTGGTGAGAGTTCCCCCAGTGAGACTGGCTCTTATCTGATCATCCTGGCAGCCCCTCAATGAGATTATCAGCTCGGCCATTCATCACTCATGATCTGCCGATCAGCTGATCCTTATCCTCGTCCGTCCATGCTGTGACGGAGGTAAGGCTACGCACTTTCAGCTGAGTGTTCAGTCATCTTAACGCTGTACGTTATTTAAACACTACAGAAAGCAAAGGACAGCATAGTTATTAGGCCAAATATTAGCACAGGTGCCAGAACAGGTGTGTCTGAATCTACTCCTATGGGATCTCTATATGTTTAAGACCCTCAGCCAGAGTAAGACATGCATATAAGAAAAAAAAAAATCCAGTTAATTTTATATGAATGCCTGAGTATGAATTGCATTCCTACCAGTGGTGGGGAAGATTCTTTGAAACTGCAGCCTGTCAAGCTACAAGCTACAAATTACAAAGAATAATTTGGCAAAATCGTCATGAAATGGAAAATCCCCCTATTTTCTAAATGTTTTCTAAATCTTATTGTGAATGATTAATCCATGCATGTTTCTTTTTTTTCTTTTGTGAGCTTGGAATTTTAATCAAAATGTCATAAATCAATCTTTCTGTGAAATGACAAACTTCTTTCTGGCAACGTATGCCAGACTTCTCCATTCATTCAGTCTGCTTAAACCCCGCCCATCTTACTGCAAACTTGCATTCAGATCTGCATCCATCCAATCAACAACTGAATCAAATTTCACTTGGACACACCCCTTACTAAAAGAAAATATATTTCCCTATATATGAATGATCAATATATTAAATTATATAACAGTATATTTGAAAATATACAGAATAATATATTGTGTTAATATATTACAAGGAATTGCTGCTTTTCATATATTGAAAAATATGTGACAATATATTTATTAATATATCATAATGTATGTAATTTTATATTCAGTAATACACTTCATAATATATAGATGCATATGTGATCAGATATGGTACATATTGCCGATATATTTACTGCAGTATGAACACACATAAAAAAATATATAATGTAATATATTTCTTATATTTTATAATTAAATTAAATAAAATATATTTATAAGTAGACCTGCATGTACTAAAGTATTTAGCAAAGAGACTATCATTGTGCTGAAGAGAACACAGCCATTACTGTTTAAACAAAGTAATATATTGTCTTAATGGTGTTCGGCCAATTGTCAACCTAACCACAGGCTCTACTCTTCAGCACAACAGTAAACCCCAAAAATGTGCATATATCAGAAAACCTTTTAAATTCCAAAATAAAAAGCAAAGCATGCTGGGAACTAGAAGTCTGTTGTAACCACAGATTCTGTGAATGTGTGTATATATGTGTGTACAACACATTCATATTTAACATGTATGTGCAATATATGTACACAATAAAGGATAAAACTTTGTGAAAATTACTAATGCTATTTATATCTTCATTTATAAATATTTTATATGTATCAATATATAGCCATACATGTTCAATGCATATATTCAAAGACTATAGATATAGAAAGACGGTTCACTGCTATTAGTTATGAATGGTAGAAACTGCAACGCACAATATGGCGGAATACATCCCGCTTTCTAAGTAAAAGAGCCAATCGATGATTGATAAAGTCATTGCGTCACTGCAGCTGCCATTAGAGGCTTCAGTTCCCATAGAAACCTGAGACTCGCGCATAGGACTACACATGCGCATTGGCTCATCCACCCTGAAAAATAAGCTTTTTTAATGCTATTTTAGCATAAGAAACAACATTTATGGGACGGTTCATGTCAGATTTTGTTGTTGATTTGAAATATGTAATTTAATTGGGAGTTTGCCAAGCAGTTTTTGAGATTTCAGGATTCCCCCATTAAAATAGATAGGACTTGGTCTTGGATGCCCGAAATAGCTGCCCCGAGGCGTTGCAAATATGGCCGCCGAGTGAACAGACTTTCCTTGAAAGGGACTTTGATATATTGCAGTATTGAAAAATATAAGTACTAGTTTGCCATATATAGAAATGTATTATGTAATATATCACATTATATTTTGCAGTATATTCCCATATATTTTTGTTCCGTAAGGGACTGTACATCACAATACAGAAGAAAAGATCTGTCACTACTTTTGTTACATTACAACTTTCAGGTAGTTACACTACAGAGAAGCCATTTTGTTGACAAAGTAGCTAGCTATAGCTTTTACTCTAGCTTTTTAAATGTATAACTATCAGATCGGAAACAACATATTTAGATCAATAACATGATCATTGTCTGCTCTTCCCTGGTGTTCAAAGTCAAACTCTCTACCAGACAGGAATTGCTTTTGACAGACTGGTTTTGGACACCAGGCCAAATTGATATCTTTTGACAGGTTCTGGCATCCGGGGTCAGACCTGATATTTTCGACGTGGAGATCCACCCGACCTAACATCCAATAACATGCTTTAATTTTTACAAATCAAAAATAGTGATGAACAGAAGCTTTTAACCGCTACATTATTTAGTCAAATCATTGGGTTAAATATTATCACATTTTATTTTGTGCATTTCTACAAAGTAGAAGAATTCAAAGAATGAATTGAATCAGTGAATCTTTTTATTAACTGGTTCATTTAAATGAAGCGTCTGAATGAAATGTATTAAAATGAATCATAATGCTTCAAAAGTAGCTTGTTAATGGAAAAGCTACTCTGTTATGAAAACTCTGAGTTACTGTCATAAAATAGTTACTGGCTTTGCTGCTTTTAGTTTTTCGACTGCCTGCATCACACCAGCAGACTTGAGCTGAAATCAATAAAGGGTTGTTGCAAATGCACTGAGAAAACATTCATTCAGAAGTATCAAAGAAAACATCACCTTTGACTGAAAAGTAGGAATATTTTACACCCTCCTGTTTTGTTTTAACAAAAAAAAAAATAGTTTTTTTCCAAGAGTGAACTCTTAAGTGTCACTCAAGCAGAGCAAATTTACATCTATTAATACTAACGCTAGACTGAACAAACCCACCAAACACAATATATTAAAGCTACCATATGTGAACTATTTGGAGTGACAGTAACAGTTGACTCAAGTGGTGTGCACTAATGTCCTCCTGAAGAGAGGAGCAAGAGCGAGAAAAAAACAACGATTCGGCACAGCTGGAGACGCGTCAAGCATCATTTGCTTTTTCACATGATTAATTTGATTTTAATATCTCAAATCGAGGGCTGATTAATTTTGATCATATGTTAAAAACGATACACACTCCATTAATTAAAAGTTTTCTTTGAGTTGTTGGTGCAAAGTTTCGAGTGTGGATCAGTGTCGACCATGTGAGACGCCTGCACGTTACTTCGTACTGCATGCACAGTCAAGTTCAGAGCTGCTTTGAGGCTTCAAGCTGTGAATGTCACTTAGGGGACCCCATTTTAAGAGCGAAAGCTGACCCGAGGTGCTCTCTGACTTCCCTTCTTACTTTAAGGTCTAAATTCAGATTTAAAAGCCAAAGAAAAGTAGAGCACTGTGAATACTGCAGGTAATCGTTCACTAAAGTTCTTGGTTTTGCGTTGTCTATGATGTTCTATTGGGGCATGACAGAGTAAACTTAGAAGATATATGGCAGGAATGCATGATGAATGACATCCTTATTGCACATCAGAATGAAAAGTGCAGGCTTTAGGTCATTGTGCTTGAGGCCTCAAGTGTAGGTCTGACACAGTCAGTATAGAGCCAGGGAGGTTTCCTGCAAGAAAACAAAGCATTTGAGGAAATTACTATCTATTCTTACAACCTAGTAAGAATAGATAATAATTTCTAAGAATAGATAATAAGTTTGATCTGTGTATTTAATCATTAGAAACTCAGTGGTGTTTACAATGAGAAGAAGAGATAAAAATGAGGACAAAAAAAGTTATGAAAAAAAGTTATGAAATGTTCTATCCCATTTTTATATAAAAATACTTGCACCTATATAATATAATATAATATAATATAATATAATATAATATAATATAATATAATATAATATAATAACTACTGCATGGTCACAAGTTCTGTTGTTACCAACATAGTTCAATGATTCAGTGTTTCCCGGAACCTGCAAACAGCATCACAGTGTATGGCTGGAACTACAGCTCTTGATATAGAAGCAGTTTCTTGTTAGTATGGCATGTGTCCTGAGCAAAATAAGTAAGCTAACATGTAGTAATATCTATATCTTTCATTCCACTATTTTTGAATAGTGTACATGTTCTAGTAGCCAGAATATGACATTGAACTTAATCACACTGAATCACACTGACATTGAACTGAGGTAGTCCTCAGATGCCATGCAATTTGATCGCAAACTGATTAATTAGAAGCTATTACTTCACCACCTACGTGACATCATTTATGACAGTTCTACATCGTTGAACCAATGTGGTTCAAACTATGGATGTGCAACAAAGTTCTGCCATGAAACTCTAGATGGCGCAAACTAATAGGTCCTTAAAGGGTTAGTTCACCCAAAAATGAAAATTCTGTCATTAATTACTCATGGTGTTCCACACCCGTAAGACCTTCGTTCATCTTCGGAACACAAATTAAGATGTTTTTGATAAAATCCGATGGCTTAGTGAGGCCTGCAATGAAAGCAAGTTAATTTACACTTTCAAATGCCCAGAAAGGTACTAAAGTTACATTTAAAACAGTTAATGTGACTACAGTGGTTCAACGTTAATGTTATGAAGGGACGAGAATACTTTTTGTGCACCAAAAACCCCCCCAAAATAGCGACTTTATTCAACAATATCTAGTGATGGGCAATTTCAAAACACTGCTTTATGAAGCTTCAAATCTTTACGAATCTTTTGTTTCGAATCAGTGGTTCAGTAAACGAGGCTTTGTTACATCATAAGTGTTTCAAAATTTCAATGGTTTACGTGACTTTGGCAGTTTCATACGCGCTCCGAACCACTGATTTGAAACAAAAGATTTGTAAAGCTTCAAAGCTTCAAAAAGCAGGCGCACAAAAAGTATTCTCGTCGCTTCATAACATTAAGGTTGAACCACTGTAGTCACATAAACTGTTTTAAATATAACTTTAGTAACTTTCTGGGCGTTTGAAAGTGTAAATGAACTTGCTTTCAATGCAGGCTTCAA
Organism: Ctenopharyngodon idella; assembly: GCF_019924925.1. Classification (NCBI taxonomy): domain Eukaryota; kingdom Metazoa; phylum Chordata; class Actinopteri; order Cypriniformes; family Xenocyprididae; genus Ctenopharyngodon; species Ctenopharyngodon idella. Next base: position 9,501,148 of record NC_067239.1, on the reverse strand, counting down.
TGAGCCATTGGATTTTATCAAAAATATCTTACAACATGAGGGTGAGTAATTTTTGGGTGAACTAACCCTTTAACTCAATCTGCTTGCAGTCACATCATTCTCTATAGGGCACTGCTGATTGGTTCCTGCTGTATCAGCAGCCAATGAGCTTCCTGCTTAACTTTCAAATACTTGGTCTTCACTGCAGTTTGCACTTTCAGAAACCCTCTACCTCCCCCAACTCCACCTGTATATCTGCTGTATGCTAAATTGTACAGCAGCAGCATGTTGTGTGTTTATTGGCAGTAGCAAGTTTTGTACTCTCTCTGCAGCAGCAGCAATAATCAACAGCAGCAGCAGCAGCAGCGTAGCAGATCTATTCCGCCAAGATCAAACATATCAACATCATCATATCCATTACCATGCCAAACACTCTGAGAGTTGTCATGACAGAGCTACACTTACTACAGCCTAGAGAAGTTTATGGACTGTAGACCACTGCATAAAGCATAGTTACCTGATGAAAGTAATCATTACTAACTAAGCACCTTCTTGTGTAAGTCCTATAAACTTGATGCATTGATAAGCCTACATGGGATCTACAAACTTTTCACATTTTGCACAATGTGCTTGTGGCGGAAACTGGAATTCTGCTGAACACACATTTTGGTTATTAACGAGAAGGACAACTGCATTCTATTTTCAGAAAACCTGTGCTGTGTGAAAGGAACTGCTCTGGACAACTGGTTGTCTGTCACGTCAAGTAATGCTCATGTGTGTTGCATTTTTTCCCTGTTTTTTTCCTGTGGGGTTCCAGTAACTCACAAAGATGCAGATATATACGCTGTGCATCATTGTCTCTGCTCTCATTAATTTTGTGGTCCCTGCATGACCCAAATGCTGCGCTCTTTACTATAAATAAAAAATTTGGTAACACTTTAGTATAGGGAACACATATAAACTATTAACTACAACTTTTCCCTCAATAAACTCCTCATTTACTGCTTATTAATAGTTAGTAAGTTAGTTGTTAAGTTTAGGTATTGGGTAGGATTAAGAATGTAGAATAAGGTCATGCAGAATAAGGCATTAATATGTGCTTAATAAGTACTAATAAATAGCCAATATTCTAGTAATATGCATGATAATAAGCAACTAGTTAAAAGACCCTAAAATAAAGTGTTACCAAAAATTCTAATTCTGTTAAATTAGGATTTGTTGGATGATTTAGCTCTTTTATTAAATAATACTTTCTAGTCTTATGGACATCACCATTTTTGATATTTATTTAAAGGGTAGGTAACACACACAGTTTCTGCCAATCTCATGTTAATCTTGAGTACCTATAGAGTAGTATTGCATCCTTCATATCTCTGAAAAGTCTTTAGTTTTATCATATTTATAAAAGAAAAAACAGCTGAGCTCCTGGAGGCGTGCCTGCCGTGGGCAGAGCTAAAGAGTCACGAGCATGTGCAGCTTTTGCGAGCTGCGACATCATTATAAATAAAAAGGGAACAAAAATGTTCATGTTGTTTAAATTATACGCACTTGCGTATGTGAAGAAAACACAGTCATTTCATGCTGTTTTACTTACTGCCCACGATCTGCAAATCCAGCATTGGGACTTGTTTACAAAGCATTCATCACCGAAATTCCGGGAACAAATAAATATACGTGCACAACTCCGTTGCTGCCCCGGAAAAACAAAGTTCATCCACTGTTGCCTTAACGCTGGGTTCTTCGGGAAGCTGAAAAAGGTTATCTTTCCCTCACAACCAAAAACACACTCAGTGACATTGATGAAAAATCTCTCGGCTTCCGTAACCCGAACAAAGCGCTCTGGGTGATGTGCACGCACGCTTATCAGGGAGAAATGCCTTATTACGTGATAAGGGCCATACTCAAAAAAAATTCTTCGAAACATATCCCAAACCAGAAGTAGTGTATTTGGCACAGAAATACTCTGTCATACCTCCAACTCCTGTTTTGAAACTTTGGCCATGTTTAGCATGAGAACGCAACTCTTTAACAGTGTAAATAAGTCAGAATGCATGAAATAGCATTAGACCCCCCCTTTAAGTCACTGTCACTGCGTTTTGTATGGTTTGTAGTTTTATATTTATTTAAGTCACTGTCACTGCATTTTGTATGGTTTGTAGTAGTTTGTTGGTCCTTGTACCTTCAGATAATTTGTTTTCTTGTTTTTGTCTTCTAAACGAAAAAACAAAGAAACCATTCATTTATCACATGTTCGACCCTTCTCATGAACATAAATAAACAAAAAAATATTAACAAATATTGTGTAACATTCTGAAGAACTTTGTGAACTTAGGCTTATTTACTATTTAAATAAGTGATATCTGATATCTGATATCTGCCATTGTGATATCTCTGAAGAGAACTGCAAGCTTACGTGAGGAAGATCAGTTTTGATAAGGTATAGACATACAATAAAAGGCCTCAAGGGCAAGTGGAATGCAAAACCGTCACAAGCAATGCTTGTTTTCTTGGCATCTTCAGCAGAAGGGCTAATTTCCTACATCATTAATTGCTAAATAGATTGCCTGTTGAATTCTTACTATGTTGCCAATGTGTGTTTGTCATTACAAGGTTGGCAGAGAGCAAACAGGTCAGCTTTCAGTCAGTCGGCCTTGGTTTATCATCAGTGAAGCAAAAGACAAAGCTTTTCAACATTTGTTTTCAACACCTGGCACCCTTTTTGGTCCTCTTAAACAGCCTTCATAATTGTAGAGATGGCAATGAATGAAGTGGCTTGCACATGTATTGGTCTTTTAAAATGTTTTGTCCATCCAACAAGCACCATTTAACCAAAGACCCTGATTTGGGTTTACCTGTAGGAGTTGAGCGTTTCAGAATCCATTTTAATGCGTAAGTAGGGGGCTTTAGGTTTAATTCATATTCAGTGACTTTGCATGTTTTAAGCTCTATGCAAATATTATTGGATTTTCAAAGGATTTGATGGATTTTCTCTGGATTTTCTCACACAAATGTTGGCAAAAATAGAGTGAAATATCTGCCTCTTTGTGAGGAAGATTTGCATGCATGAAATATTTTAATGAAAGCTTCCCCCAGTCCTCACAGGAGAATAGGATTTGATTTCAAAATATCATCGTTTTGGGGGGCTGGGCGTCATATACAGAGGGGACCTATGTGCCACCCTACTTTTCAAACGCATTAAACACTAACCTTTAGTACATTTTCCTGTTATTTACACAGAATAAAGGCCCACAGTAAACACTTTAGACCTGGCACAAAAGAATAAATAAAAAAAGTACAGAAAGTATCACAATGTAAAATTAATGACTCCATTATTAATGGACATATGGCAATGTTCCTAATAATGGCTGCATCCCAATTTGCACTAAAAGTACTTGACTCTTTAGCAAAAAAGTGTGGCAAAATTGGGAATACTACACAATTTTTCCTCTATTGGAAATGTCGAAAGAGAAACCATCAAACTCTTTCTCTTTTGTAGCTCAAAGAATTGAAGGAAATATTAGCCCAACATGTAGGGAAAGATGGGGTTATCACAATCGTGTTTTGTTTTGTTAGTGACTTTTTGTTTGCTCTGTGTCTGTATCCTCATTTCCTAGTTTGTCACCTAGGTAACTCATTAGCTAATCACTGTCCAGCTGTTCCTGTTTAGTCACCTCTTTTACTATGTGTATATATACTCCCTGTTCTGTTCATTCCTTTCTCTGGTTATGTTTTATACTACTCCTGTGATTCCCAGTAAAGGCTATTTGAAGTGTTCATAGTTGTTTGTATCCCTTATTCCTCTACTACACATGACATAATAACCGGCCGAAAAGATAGACTTACCAGCATTGCGCTGCCTCATCACCTGTGAAAAAAGGCTGTTGGTGGAATATTGGTGGATGCTCTGGCAGGGCGACTCCCATTTCACCTTCGGTGAGGCAGAGAAGAAGCCCAATCCAGTGTCTACCACCTGGGTCGTCCCGGAGTCGCCACAAGCTGCCCAGTCCATCCCAGAGCCAGGAGCAGACCTCTGCCTTATAGATCTGTGGTCCGCAGATCTAGTTTCCTCCCGAGTCCCCACCCTCAAGTCTTCGCCTTTGCCTTTGACCGCCAGGTGATCTGGATGCTCCGGTCCCGTCTGCAAATCTTCCTCCAATGTTCCTGCCTGACTGCCTGGTCCCATGCCCTCTGCTGGTTATGTCCAGTCCACTAGATCCATCGGCACCATTGGTGTTGTCCAGCTCCTCGCTCTGCCCCCGCCGCTAGCTCATTGCATCTTTTCAGCGCCGCTTCAGACTTCCCCTTCACCAGCGCGGCATGATGCTTAGTCCCCGACTACATCTAGGGCCTAGAGGCCCATGTCTCCACCTCGGCCTGTGAACCTGTCGGCTCCGCTCCGGCTCTGCACTCCCTTGACTACTGCATGGTCCGCCAGCCCTAGGACTCATCCTGGCTCCCTCGTCCCTCCGAATCAGCCTCAGTCAGTCATCGCTCACTCACCACAGAACTTCCGGGTCTACAGCTGTGCCTCGACCCTCCATCCCTTCAGCGTCTTTTGGCTTCTCCTTCCCTCCGGCTTCACTCCTTCTGTTGTTGCCCCGGTCTGCCGAGACCCTGTCTCCGCATCAGAATCACAAGCCAGCAGCTCCAGCTTGGGCTTCTGGGCTGTGGAAGTTGCCCTGGTCCGTTGTTCTTTCTGCTCCGCAACTTTCTCCACGAACCCTGGTTCCTCCTCCGTTGATCGGTCCCCAGGTTCCACCCAGCCCTTCAGCCAAAGCTCTACCCTGGCTCCTCCCACCATGGTGTTTGTCTCCTCCAACTCCTCCTGGTCCCTGTCCATCACCAGCTCCATGACCACCTCCAAAGGCCCCCTCCCTGCCCCCCTCAGTTGGACATTATACGGTGTGAAGACGCCCTTTTTCCTTATTATGACAGGGGTAAGATGTCACCCCCACCTTTAATCTTTGTCTTGTTAATATGTCACTTAATCTCATTTTAGCACATTTTAAATGACAATGCATGCTTGACTTTTCATATGACCACCAAAATTGGTGAGACTTATTTATTTTGAAGTGAAAAGGGGAGATATAGGTGGTATTTTTTTTATGTATTTAATTATAATTAGAGTTAACGGATGAGTAATTATATAATAATTCCATGTTATTATAGATTTATACAGTGTAATTCCGATGTATCTTTTTAACTCAGATCCTGTTATTTGATTTGTCTTTTTCAGTTTCAAGCTAAATTTTAAAAATGCATACATTTGCACAGAATATTTAATTTAGTATTTTACATGATACCTTTTGTATATTCATATTCTTTTTTTAACTTAAACTGCAAAAAAATCAGATGACAATTAGAACGTGCTTACTCAGATTTCTATCTTAAATACTACGTAGGATGGATAGTATGAAAACTGAAAGAAAAATAGTGATTCACCTGCACAGGCACAACCATGATTGAACACTAGTGATCTCTGCATGATTATGAGTTTAGATATTTTAGTGATGAAAAAACTAAAACAAGAAGGAATCTTTAGAAATATGAGCCATGTGAGAACCAGACTCGAGAAGGCATTCATTGGGCTCTGTCTGTCAAAATAGGAGACAGTACAGCCAGTGGCAAAGACTGACAGACATGGTTATTTAATGTCTTATATATTCTGTCACACTTAAATACGAAGTATGAATGAACTACTAAGTATGAATTATAAAGACTACTGTCCAGCTCTGCTTTCGTGCTGATAGATTGAGGACAAGGCAGAGGGAAACAGATGTTACCTTGTCTACTAGTCAGGACGGTTTCCTCTACATCTTAACGTATACACACACTTATCAGGTTGGGGCCCTTTAGCTATGTGTTGTGAGAACAGAGACAGTACAAGAGATACAGGACACTGTTGAGACATGAGAACCAGACTGCCTGCAGACTTAGAAACACAAGACATTGTATGTGTCATTATTTCATTATTACATTATTATTATTACTATTGTTATTATATAATCTATATCATTATTATTATTACTGTTATTATTATTGAAATTACTGTTGCCGTCATCACAAAATATTATCATCATCACCATCTTTAGTATTACTATTGTTATTATTATTATTATTATTATTAATGTTATTATATTATTATTGATATTACTATTGCCGTCAACACAAAATATTATCATCATCACCATCTTTAGTATTACTTTTGTTATTATTATTACCGTTATTATTATTACTGATATTACTGTTGCCATCATCACAAAATATTATCATCACCATCTTTAGTATTAGTATCACTATTGTTATTATTATTATTATTGTTATTAATGTTATTATTATTGTTATTATTATTGATATTACTATTGCCGTCAACACAAATTATCATCATCACCATCTTTAGTATTACTATTGTTATTATTATTATTGATATTACTGTTGCCGACATCACAAAATATTATTATCATTATTATACATGCTATTACTACTTAAATACTTCTACTATTACCCGTTTCTCATTTCTGCTTATTTTTTCATTGCTGTTACTATCATTGCTGTTTTATTGTTGTTTTTGTGTTTTGCGTTCACCGAATGTTGTATGTTTTGCACTCCTAATAAAAAAAATAAAAAAAAGAAACACAAGACATTCTTTGGGTTCACCTCTCTGTGGTAAAGACATATATTTTTATGTCAGCTCTCACACTCACACCCCACAATGCAATAAACAGGCACTCACCAAAAGATGAAAAGTTGATTAGTTGGAGAACGTGGGGGAAGAGTTTAGAGAAAGGAAGTGATGTGAATCATATGGAAAGTTTCAAGTGGAGGTTCACACAATAACCCCAGACCAGTGACACAGAGGAAAAATACCACTGAGTACAGAGAAACAATCAGTATTTTCTAGGATTCCCATTATATTGTTGAATATTTTTTAACTGTCTAGTGAGTGATTGTTGTTTTGTTTTCTTGTATGACAATGTACATGAAATCAAAAAGAAGAAATTAAATAATAGAAATAAAAATGTTTTAGCATTATTACAACTTTGTTACAGTGTTATTACAATGTAATAACCACTGGCATTTAAACATTTTTGCTGTTGTTTTTAATTAAACAATGTATTGTTATTATTGTATTTATAATACATTACTAATTTAATTAATTAATGTATTTTTTTTATTTTTTTTTATTTATTTATTTTTTTTTATTGGCAAGCACATAGTTGACCTCAAAGCTAACAGACATGGATTAAAAGCCACAAAGCTCCTATTTTGATTCAGTGGGGTTCTTAATGTGTGTCTTGTTTTGACTGCACCACAAGTTTGAAATCACTCTACGAAGGTCATAGTTCTCTCTGCATATTAAGCTGGAATAGGGGGGTATGAAAAAATGACACTTTTAATGCCTTATACTCTTAATCTAAATCTGTAATCTAAAACCATTTTATCACACCAGTAAAATTTCCCAAATCTGAGTAAAAGAGCAATGTAGAATTTTTAGAGGCTGTCTGAATTCATCTTAATGTTATGACTCTTCTGTGAAGAGTCCTTTGCCGCTGTACACTAGGCAGGTGAGGAGGAATAGAAAAGTCATTGTGCTGAGTTGAAGTGTGTTTACCATCTTCTATAGAGAGCATCTCAAACAGCTAACTTGTGCTTTCATGTATCCAAAAAGCCCCTCCTGAAGTGGAGGTGAACTCTGAGAATAATGTGCTTGGTTATGAGAAGCACAGGTTGTTAAAAGTAAGATGATGGTTTGGATGAGCTATGAGTGCCATATAGTGAAAGGAATGCTAAGGAAACATTCTTGCAGATATTGTGAAGACTGAACGTTTCAGGATAGTAGAAGATAATAGTCAATATGCTGTACAATAGAGGGGCATTACAGCAAGCAGATCTAATACCACAACATACATTTTAGTCCATCTGAAATTGTTTTGTTCAGAAGTCACTCTTCACAGATCAGAGAAGATCAGAGGTTTCTATTTTTGCTTCTCACAGAGGACAATGTCACAAAGAAATTAAATAAAAACAAAAACATGAATTAGTAAATGAAGAGAGAATTTTTTGAAATATAGCTTCACAGACGTTTTGCTCCAAATATTTTTGTCTGTAGTCTTTTTTTCTTTCTTTTCTTTTAAATAGCATACCTAGGTTTTGATAGTAGTATGCAGTACAATGGATGGGCATTGCATGGGATTCTCTATCCCATAATGCAGTGCAATTTGATCAACATTTTTAGTGTGACAAATGAAATAGAAGCAACAACAACCACTTGTTTTATTTATTTTTTTATTCAAGCTGCCAAAAGTTAAAGCATTTTTGAAAATTATTTTAAAAAGGCGTTGTGTGCTCTATGTTAGCATGATGGTTATTTATAGTTCTAGACTAAATGTGACCATGCATTTACTCATCTCACTTGCACAAAAACAGATAAAGTACTCCTCAAAATGAATAAAAACAGTGAAATGCAAACTCGGACTATTGCGCAAACCTGCAATAATTAAATGCTAAATTACACAAATATACTTTATGTATTTAATCTCACTTTATTAACAAATGTCTTTGCTGCTGACCTTTTGATATACTAAAAAGCAAAATTACCTTATATAAACATCACATTTGTGTTTAATTTTTGTTGTTGTTTTTATTGCTGAAGTAAGAGTGTTGAACTTTCTTCTCCTGCGTCCTATTCCTGCAATCCAGAATGGCAGCACAGCTGACAGAGAGCTGCGCCCTCTACTGTACAGGTGTGAATTTGCATTTCCTTCAGCCTGAGGCTTATTCATTTCACTTTTAAGGGCTTTTACATTTGCCAAAAATTAAATATTAAAAAACAAACAAACAAGCACAGCCCAGGTGAGAAAAAATATTGCAAAAGTAACAACGCATTACTTTCCATAAAAAGTCACTAAGAAACGCAATTAGTTACTTTTTTAGGGAGTAGAACAATATTTCAATGCAACACTTTTAAAAGTAACTTTTATCCCCAACAGTGCTATTAAATATTATGCACAGTATGCAGTACACTAATATTCCTTTTCTTTCTTTCTTTCTTTTTCAGAATGGCATACTTTCTGTATTAATTTCCAGTCTGATCAAATCATCAAGTCGACACCTGTGTGACAGCAGCGTAACATACTTCTGTTTTCAAGGATTACCATTGCAGATCGCAGACTACTTCATGTACAATAAGCTGTATAACAGATGTACTGTAGTATGCAGCTATTTACTTCACTCCAATCTTTCTTTCTTTCTTTCTTTCTTTCTTTCTTTCTTTCTGTCTGTCTGTCTGTCTGTCTGTCATCCTTTCTCTTTGTCTCATAGTTGGCTAAATGTCTTTTCTTTCCTTTGTGCTGTCAGTCTATCTTTGAATCAAAAGTCTTCACTCTGGCTGTGGTTATTTACAACTGGCAAATCTGCATTTCTCATATAGATCTGTCTGCCACTGATTTTAATATCAGTGATGTTTCCCACGACACCTTTTGTTTTATTATGCATTATGAATTTCTCCTTCTCGCCCTTCATCTTCTCAAATCCCTATCCCCACGCCGAGGATTATGAGGCCAACTATTTTATCAGGAGGGGCGAGATTTATCATTTCAATCTCATTTCAATAAATAAAATAATCTCTCTTCTCTTAGAAGTGACAGCAGCTAATGCTATTTTGTCATCATTAGACTGAAACTTTGCAGACAGAGCTTGAGTGATTTCGGAGCTGTGGTATAACTTTGATCTCGGTGGCCATCGTCAGTTTTGTGCACGTGTGATAATGCCATTATCCATTCTGCTGTTGTTAAAATACATTCCAAACAAATTCACTTTGCATAGCACTTCAATCACATCAGACTTTCTTGTATTTAGATGATTCTAATGGTCTGTGGCAAATCACCACAATAAAAGGTGATATGATGACCTTGTTTCAATGCTTGTTCCCTTAATGGTCTTCCATGCATGTGCATGTATTCTGTTATCTCCCTGTCGGAACGGCTTCACAAAAACGAAGCTGTCAAATCCGCTGCTCGCGAGCGCATTGAGAAACAAGGCCGACCATCAAAATGCCATTTTTTATTTTAATTGCTATCTCCTTTCCTCCCATTTCTTCGTTTTTCACCCCCAGAGCAAATCAAAGAAAAACGGGGGGCAAGCTGACAGGAAAACAATTGCGTTTCAAATTGAAGTCCCAGCAGAGTATGTTCAGTTCCTTAACCTGACATCCGTTTTTCCCACACACATCCTGTAAAAAAAGAAAGACAGAGAGAGAGAGAGAGAGTAAAAGCTACAAAAAAACAAAAAAAGACAGACGTCTCTAAGAAAGAGGGACCGTCCTTTTGAATATGTGTTTTCTGTTTATCATTAGCTGACTGGGTGCTTCATCATTCTGTGAAAATCCCTATCTGCTGAACATAAGGCTGCGAGACAGCAGGGAATCAATCTTTTGTGCTTGGGCAGATAAACACAGGACGCAATCAGGGGGGAGACGGAGGCATGAAGCCGGGCGCAGGACTCACGCCGCTGGTGATGGATGGAGGAAGTAAAAGTGTCAGGATGGCATTATGCAAATAGGGGAGGCATCCGAGCATCGCCCTGGTGATTATGGGAGATGGGGAGAGCAGCCCGTGGTCCCCCTGGCATCGCTACTGCCCGCGTTTGCTTCCTCGCTTTCTTTTTTCCCTCCTTTACTCATTAGCTGTGCTTTTATTGCTCTTTTTAACTGGCTCTGTCATTGTTTGTCAGTAAGAGCCACTGTGGGATCAGCGAAAACATGGATTATTTGCTTACAGGGGAGTGGGTTTCACCAAGCACTTGAACTTGACACCAGCACTCTGTGTTTCAGGTAGGTCAGAGGCTTTGAAGGTAAAACATGGTGTCAAAGTTGATGAGCTCAAGCGTTTGGCCCCTGTTGCCATTAAGACACTATTATGTGGCCAAAATCATTTTATTAAATAAAATATTTTGAAATTAAAGCTGTTGACCGTAAGATTTGTCTCTTAGTCGCCATCTCTGTTTGAAACCTGCAATTGCAGTTATATGCGGAATTATTATCTTTACGTGCATTGTGCACCGGCACAGCTCCTCAGCGTGGATGAATCTAATGTTTGCTGTCAGTCACAATACCGGTGTAGATACTGTACTGCGGAATCACAGATTGTAGTCTTGAAGTATGACCAAAGTAGGAATTTTCACTGGAAAATATCATCTGAACAAGTAAGTAACATGTCTGCTACTTTTGTTGAAAAAAAAAAGCATTAGGCCTACAATAAATTGCGCTGCCAATGGTGATTAAATCTAATGATCGCTTAGCTCATTGTGCATTCAAACTGACTGTGTATTTAGTGTGTATTAGCGTTACCTGTAGATTTTAATTTCTGTAGATTTCAATTTTTTGTCACTGATGATTATCATTTGGACCTTTCTGGATTACAATCCGCCATCAAAATGATAAGTTTAATTATTGCAACTGCTGTGAGAAAAGGCTATAAATGATCCGCTACCAGCAGCATCCTATATGCATAGTCTGCTATCTGGGACTCCTTTCTTTCTGATTACAGAGGTAACGTAATGATGCAAAGAGGAACGGCTGCATGCTCGAATTTCCCGCGGAAATCCACCAGTATCGATTTATTGTAAAACATTATTACAAGCTTACTGTTGTCAATCGGGCTAAGGTAAGGAGATAGTTTTGAACACTGGCTGGTTATGTACTTGCTCAAAAATTGATTTTGGATCATTTTTAACCAAAAAAAGTTACAGACTGCAGCTTTTACATTGAAATTGTGAATATTTATGTTTGCTTGAGCACGCAAACATTCTGATCTACTATTTAAGCTGCTTTTTCTTCTTCTGAGAACAAATATGCTAACAGTAACTCGTCCTTGAGCATTCCAACTATGGCCACCAAACTCAGACCTTCATGATGTTCTGACTCTGTATTCTATATTTTTCCAACTGATCAGACAATTTTACTAAACCGGACAATCAAATCTACAAAAAATCCCATAGACTTTCATTGAGGGGGTCAAAACTTTCAAAGAATGTCTCTTATAGAGTATTTAAGCCACATTCACCATGTTCATTTTAGATCTCCATCCATCCATCCATCCTTAGCAAAGCCTAAAAACTTGCTTGAACGTGCTTCAATGTGCTGAAACATGTTAGAAACAGGGTAGCAAAATGCTAAACATACTACCAAAGTGCTTAAACATTCTAGCAAAATGCATGTTAGCAATGTGTTAAATCACGCTAACAATGTGCTAAAACATGACAGAAACATGCTAAATCACTTTATAGTAACATGCTAACACATGTCATCAATGTGCTTAATCCAGCCTGGACACAAAACGTACATTTTTGTATGTTTGGATAGGTGCTGAAACGTACAGTATGGATGTATTAGCAGCATTTAAACATAGTGTTACTACATTTTTACAGCGAAAAAATATTTACGAATCTTTCATGTAATAAAGATATATGTGTAATTTCCCTTTTTATCATTTTATAGATAAATGTAAGATCCCTAAACCCCACCATGAACCTAAACACGCCCATTTTATACAGAATATTAAAAGAATAAAACATAATGGACAGAAATGTGAAGGAAAATTACAACTTTAGTAACAATATAGCATTAAAACAATATTTTGAGCCACTAATCCTACACCTACCCCTAAACCTACCCATAACCATTTCTTAAAACTACATACTGTTATAAATAAAAGAATAACAGACAAACAAGACAGACAACAATTTATTAATTGCGAAAATGTCAAAAGTGGTTCCAAAAGTAGTTCAAATGAGTTTCTCTCTGGTGGTAATATTTTTTTGACAGTTATTAATCCATGAAAATATAAATCCGGCTTCTCTCCGTTAAGGTGCACATTCATTTCAAATGTCAATCCACTGAAACACTACATGTCACAATCCTGTGACGAAGCAGGTGAGAACCAATGAGCGTTCAGTGACGAGGTCTTTTACCGTGACAGTCCCTGCTGAGAATGAAGATAAAGATCGCTGGATAAAGGGCTGAATTTGGATCTATTCCTTGCAAACATATGGATTCTAAAGATCTGGAGTACAGCAAACAAATAAAACTGATGTGATTTGTGAATTTTTTTGTGTTTTGGTGTATCTTATGATTGTATTGTCAGTTGCTGCGTAGGAGAAAATTCATTTTGTTTCTCACAGCAAACAAACTAAATATTACAAAATGGTTAAACAATTACAGAAATGTTGTTCATTTTAAGGTTTTAAAGTGTAGCTTTGTTTAACATTATGTAATCCTCCGAAACGTGTTTGCAGCACACGTCACGAACAGAAAGGTTATTTATTAATGAAATAGATGAGTAAACTGCATTTAATAAATGCGACTAAAAACATGTATTGATATGACATTTGAAATCAACAGAATCTAAACATTAATGACATGATTTTAATATTAATACATGTGAATTCATACACATTCACACATGGATACATAAATAATTTACGTTTTATTGCTGTCGATACATACATATTTTACATTTTAGTGCTATATGTCAATATTGTACGTTTTTGTGTGTATGAAAACGTAAGTAAATGTATGTGTGGTAGAACCACACTTTTCATAAAAATACACACGTATTCTCATGAAATCACGTTGGCTAAATCACGGTAGCAATAATGGTAGCAGCTTCGTCAAGATAACATCAATCTAGTTCTATGTAGTCCATTATAGTATAGTAGGTGTTTCAATGGGGGGCCTGCAACTGCCCAGCAATTGCCTTTGAGACTATAAGGAATGCTAACAGATAGCTTTCTACAGTTATAATAGATGTCCTAGAGGTGAAATAATTGAACCAAAATACTTGACTGAGTAAAAAGTTTTAAACTGAACACAAATACAATCTAATTTGATGGCCAACAGGTTAACATTTGGCATATAGTCAATAGCAGATCTTATCTCTATGATACTGCAATGGCAAGACATGGCTGACAAACATCTGAAATGGGACCGCCACAATTTCTCTTCAAAACGTAATTTCCTGCTGGTGTCATTGTGAGGTGTAGCCCGAGGGAAAGAAGAAATGACACGACTTCTTCTCCTGCAGCACAGTTAGTATAAGCGTCAAACACCCACCACCGAGGAGGATACTGCCATATGGCTTCCTCTGCTCATCTCCTCTAAACTATTTTCCTGGGAAAACACTTTGAAGATTGGTTAAATTGGTTTTATAGTTACCTCATTCCTGCATAGTGCAGACCTTCTTTCTTTATCTTCACTTACTTTTTCTGGTTTTAATTTATACTGTTTTGTCACAGACATGGCCGGCTGTAACTAGTCCTTACTAGCTCAAGTATTTTACTTACTAGCCCAAGTCTTAAAAACCCACAGTGAACATTTGGAGTGTGTGGACTTCCATGCATCTCATAACTAAATAAAACAGGCTGCATGACTATGAGGAATGATCATTGTCATAGGTATTTGGTTATGCAGACTTTTCCAAAAGTCCCTCACATTTCTAAAATAAACAGCTAAATAAAATAAATTAATACATATCAATCCTTTTTTTGTATTCCCCCTATGATTTATACATTGGAATTATTACCATATCCCTATTACATTATCTTAGATACTGTAACAGTGTTAAATGTACACTACCGTTCAAAAGTGGGGTCAATAAGGGTTTTTTTTTTTTTTAAGAAATTCATTATTTTATTAAGCAAGGATGCATTAAATTGGTTATAAATGACAGTAAAGACTTACACAAACTCTATTTCAAATAAATGCTGTTTTTTTTTACTTTCTATTTATCAAAGAATCCTAAAACACAATCATTTTCAACTTCTCTAATAATAAGAAATGTTTCTTGAGCAGCAAATCAGCATATTAGAATGATTTCTGAAGGATCATGTGACACTGAAGACTGGAGTAATGATATTGAAAATATGAAGCAGTTCTAAATTGTAATATTTCACAATATTACTGTTTTTACTATAATTTTGATCTAATAAATGCAGAAATGCAAAAAACAAAACAAAAAAAACCTAACTGTCCACAAACTTTGAAGTAGAAGTGTAGGTCAGATGACCAAATATCATATACATATTCGATTTAAAATTCCATTTAAAAGTCATCCAAACAAATTGGATGCCAAAACATCTGATCTCATATATGTTGTTTTTTCAGTGCAACTTTTCTCTTTACCATGCCCATCCACAAGACAAAAATTTGTCTCATCACTAAGTAATAACATGATATGATACTCTCATCAAGTTGGATGGTTTAAGGTATCGTTCATGTCCTAAGCACAAAAGTTATGGACTAAAGGGAAGGGGTCTGTTTAAAATATGAGCATGAGCAATAATGATAATAATGACGCTTGCCTTAGCAAACACCACTAATGATAAAATAAGTATTCGCCATTTCACCATCAGAGAGATCTGAAAGGAAGGACGGGCCCTCTCTACACCCGTTCCAGCAGAGTTACCGTAACATCTTGCCCTTTCTTTGCACATGAGAATTTCTGCACAATTAACATAGTTGAAAGCCCACCCCTCAAAAAATGAATCCCATCAGGTGTAATAGTTTTTTCATTAACATAGAACAACCTCCGATACCACTACCGAGCTGTTTCGAGCCACAAGCCTGAAGCTGCCAATCGCGCTCCCTCCAGCTTTGGCACTCTCCACAACACACAGACAATACTACTCTGTTTCGGCAGATTGGATCCATTTGCATCGGACAACTCCTCTGCATATAGATTGATGGGTTTAATCAGCGAATCAGGGAGAGCGCTCAGACATCAATCATTGTCAGCCCTGTCTTTTATTCGTTGCCTGCGTTTCCTTGCTCCGACTCATCAGCGAGAGCAGGTTCAGGCGGAGGAACCCAACCTGTGATGAGAACAATAGCTCCTCTGGCGCTCCGGGGGGAATTTCTACGGCCCATGCAGATGAGGAGAGGACAAATCACCAGAGAGGACTCAGCCAGCCATTAAACAAAAGGAGCAAGTCCTGAAACTGGGAGAATCAGAGAGCCGAAGGTGATACACATCAGAGTGAATGGAGCCGAGAGAGTGTGTGTGTCGATGAGGGGCTAGTACAACGTATAAAAATTCAGCAGGCTCGGTATTAAAATTATTAATTAGAATCTGATCGCTTTTAATGGGTATGACAATGACTCCTATCAAATCCGAATTCTCCCACACATTAGGATATGACACAGTCTTTTGCAATTAAAATTAATTTCTGCTGATTTGCATTGTGTCAAATAGAAAAAGTGTTAAAGGCTCATTTTAAAGTACCTGTGAGAAAGTGACAAAATCCTCTCCTTGACTTTCTCACATGCGTTCAAGACATTGTGTTGATTGAGGTCTTGTTTTTTTTTTTGCAGTCTTGCCCTCCCTTGATGCGGCATGTATATATAGCAGGTGATAATTAAGTTGTGATGGCATTGTGTTCTGAACCAGGTTCCATGATCCAGACCTTCCCTACGGTGTCAAAGTATAAACTTACCTGTCACACTTCCACTGGGGTGACACAACGCCTTGAATTTCTCTCCAATGCCAATTAGTACCAGTTCAATTAAGACACAAACAAGTTAAAAGTTATTGCTGAACTCAAATGACAATAGAAATGACTTTGTTAGCTACTGATCCTTGCTTATAGGCATTTGAACAACCTATCTAACCTGAGTGTTAAACTTCAATGTGTAACTAATCCTGCAAGGTTTATTCTATGGACAATATGATCAAGAGACTTCAGATAGTAAGCAATAAATACCCAAAACACTTTTTGCAACCACATAGCAACACTCTGCCAACTACCCACAGCAATCACCATATATTTTAATCCAGTTTAAATTCCCAATCTATTTAAAATTACAGTGTACAAAGTTCCTATTCAACCATGAGGCTATTACAGTAGCCTCTGTGTACAGTAGTCTTGCTCACAGATGCATTCAGTCTGTTGAAGTATAGGGTGGCATGTGCCCCTCATATTTTTGAGTCAAGTGTTTTTAAATGCAGCTTCCAAATCTTTGTTACACTGCAGAATGACTTCTTTTGACTTGTTTTCCAATAAAAAATCATTAAAACATGAGTGCAGACAAAAAAAAGCTTCAAATAATACTGTATCTTATGGAGCCTCTAAAGAGACAGAAAAATGAGATTGGAAGAAAAATTAGGTAACACTTTATTTTAAGGTCTTTTAAACTAGTTGCTTATTGGCATGCATATTGCTGGAATATTGGCTATGTATTAGTACTTATTAAGCAGATATTATTGCCTTATTCTGCATGACCTTACATTCTTAATCCTACCCAATACCTAAACTTAACAACTACCTTACTAACTATTAATAAGCAGTAAATTAGGAGTTTATTGAGGGAAAAGTCGTAGTTAATGGTTTAGATGTGTTCCCTATACTAAAGTGTTACTAAAAATTATACTTATATCAAAGTTAATAAAAAGTAAAAAAAAAATCAAATATTGCTTTTCTATTGCAAAATATTTGTGTTCTTTTGCAAAAGTATGGAGTGCATTAGTGCCCGCCCCCTTTTTCAATGGAGCTGGTTCCGGAAGTATTTTTTCATTCATTTTTCCCATGGGGATTTTAAAATAATCTTTGTTAAAGCATTATAAGCCATTTACAAGGTGAATTACAACACTACAAACTTTGATTTGAAGCAAAAAAAAAAAAAAAAAGTTCTCATGAAACACTTCGAACAGCATAATCAAATTAAAAACAAATGTTGATTATATGTATAAAAACAATATATTTGAAGTTTACTGCAAAATATGCATATATACAAACATTTCAGTATTTTCAGAGTATAGGAAGATCGACTCGATTGCATCATTCTCAGTGCTTCATGAGAGCGAGCGGAGCTAAAGAGAGCTCTTGGAGCGTGTTGCTTTTTTCGACTCTCTGATTGGTGGAATTTTCTGTACAGCATCATGGGTTATGTTGTTTTTCACCAGGAATTCACTGTTAAACATGATTTTTTAAAGAAATAAACTGAAATAAGCTGAAATAATGGACTGATGTCACAATTGACACAATTTCTGAAACTTGACACTCAAACACCAGAACAACACCCAATCTGCAAAACCATACACTAATTCTGGGCCTTTGATTCAGTTTTCAATTTTATAAAACACGTTTTGCAAAACACAACACACAATTTTTGATGTAACACACAAAAATCTAACAGGAAGTATCTTGATTTCCTTTTTCAAACACAAACATTGTTTCTGTCCAACTACACATGGTTGATGTATTTCTTTTCTTTCGTACTGTGTAATACAGTATTCACAACCACAAATGCTTACAGTAAAAAAATAAATAGTTTGGTTTCAATCTTGCTTTCATGTTTACCGTGAATCTCTCTGCCAATTACTTTCAATCTTGTACAGAAAAGTACATAGGAGCTCATGAAAGAAGAGCTTTAGGTTTTGAAAAACTGTGTGTATATGATATATCCAAAAATAGAATGTTATGGCAAAGGTGTTTGCAACATATGACAAATGTTTATTTTTGAGATGTGTTTGTGATATTTTGAATGCAGTGCTTCATTTATCAAGAGATGTGAGGTATTTTGCATTTTGTGTGTGCAATTCTTGGATTTGTGTGTAAAGTTTTGAAAAAAAGAGGCAAAGTTTTAAAAATGTGTGTAAGCAGTTGAAAAAAACTGTAACCTCGTAGCTCACAGTATGTCTGTCTTTAAAGTTTTATAAGTTCAAAATCAATTTCCTTATGGAGAAAATGAATTTTTTACTTCTGGAACCTGACTGTTGCACTCTATTGCGCTCAAAGTTTATCCAGGAAATTAGTGTTGTCTCATAGAAAATTTGATTCATTTGCGATCTTGTGTAAAACTTTTGTTTTCTCTGATAAACCTTCACTGGCAAATCGTTGGAGTTGGAAATGATATGAGGTGGGAGGGAAAAGTGCTTTTGTGAGCCCTTGTCCCCTTAGGGGCTCCATAGTAGTTTTGCTTCTCAGGGAAATTTATCTTGTTTCAAGGATATTTTTAGATATATAAAATTAAGACAAAAATACTCAATAAAATTATTTGCAGTGTTATTATGTTGCATTCAAAAAGGGATATTGTAGTTTAAAAATGTATAAAATTCTGAGGCAGAATGTGGTGTGTTTAGTGAAGTCACACTTTAGATAAGTGTGATCATTTTCTTAAAATATTTTCTTAAAAATTCTGCAATCATCTTCTAACCCTTATGTGTTTCAAAACTTTGCCAGTGGAACACTGGCAAACACATTTTTATTATTATTATTATTATTAGTTCTTATTATTATTATCAAAATTGTATTAGATCAAATTTTGAAACCAGGTCCCATTGCACATTGCAATAAGTTAAATGTATAGATTGAGCCAGGACCGCCACAAATGCGCCCTCAAAAAATAGGTGAATGATGCTCCGAACAAGACACAAAACATCTTGCTTTGTCAAAATCTCTTTATAGGGCTAAAGCAAGTCATCTGTTTTATATTACAAATAAATCACTCATCCCACCAGGAGCTATGCATGATGCAATAAGAAGATGGTGGTCTCAATTTGTCTACCACATCTCTCAGGATCTGAGTACTGTTGAGGAACTACTATATTTTATGACATGGCTATATTGGCTTTAAAAAACTTCCTTCTTGAAGTTGCTTTGACAAGAGGAACACGAGTCAGCTATAAAAAATCCACAAATTTATTACTAAAGGAAGAAACTTTAATACCGAATATCTCTTAATGACAGCGTTCCAATTAGACCCACTGCATTTTTCCTCTTGCCGCAAGTCAAAAAGAAAACAAATAAAGCAGACTGATTTAGAAACCTTATTAGCCTTGCAGTCCCATAGCAATTAAATCATTACAGCATTATGGCTTCTGTGAGCACAAGACGGAAAACATTTAGGTGGTCCTGAGTTTAGAGGTGGTCTGGCCTCCTTTTGTTTGTTTTTTGTTTCACATTTTCAACATCTGATGCAAAAACATCTGCTGTAATTGTCAGTGTTGTTCATGTTACCATGGTAATAATGTGTAAACGAGGCAGGTACAGTATATACTGCGGTTCACACAGGAATTTTTTTTTATTAATCAATATTTTTTGACTTATTTATTCTTAAATCTAAATATCTTTAAAGGGGTTATATGTAGAATTCAGAAACATTTGTTATTAGCGACACCAGTGGCCGTTAAGTGAACTGCAGCCAGCAACTTACTGCTCATGCTGGCACTCGCACACATGTAACGTACAGGAGACCGAACATGATTCAAGTCCCTGATATACTCATGATGAAGTTTTTTTTTGTTCTTTGCTTAGAAGTAAAAAGAAGGTGTTAAAGCCTTTGCAGCGATATACTGTTATCGAACATACCGACGCCATCCACCCTGCTGAGAGAGACTTCTAGATGTATTTGTAAATGTGTGCTGCGCGCTTTCCTCTCAATAACAAAGTAAAAACACAACAAACAGCACTTAAGAAAGCATCTGATGTGGATATGTTTGCACCAGCTCTGCGATTCACTGGCATCATGTCGACAGATTAAGTAAATAAAATTACACTGTTATTATAGTTTGATTATAAATTATATTTGAGAAAAAAAAAAGAGTCCTTCATATAAAAATCAGTCTACAGGCTTTCATAGACAAGCTAGAACGTTGGGGAAGGTCTTTTTTTTTTGTTCACACATTGACAATAAATATGATTAATACATGAAAATATTACATATAGCCCCTTTAAAACAAACAAATTTTACTTGAATTTTAATTTCATGATCTAAACAATTTGTCAGGGGATAAGAAAAAGCAAACTATATAAATATATATTCTCTCAAAACAGTTCTCATGCCATTTTTGCTAAAGATTTTTTTTTTGTTTGTTTATTTATTTATGAAACAATGGCAGTGGTATTTTGGATCAAGTTGATAGCAGACTTTGTACATAAATTAATTGCAAAGATATCTGAAAATTATGTATGAACACAAAAGAAAGACAAAAAGCAGAAAATGAAACAAGGCTGCTTCAGTACTAATAAAAGCGCCAGAACATACTGTCTGAATTTAATTTCCACAGCTTTAATGTCCATCAAATGCAGTTCAAACTCACGACCGCTTTATTAGGTACACCTGTTCAACTGCTCAGTAAAGGGATAGTTCACCCAAAAATGAAAATTTGATGTTTATCTGCTTACCCCCAGGGCATCCAAGATGTAGGTGACTTTGTTTCTTCAGTAGAACACAAATGATGATTTTTAACTCCAACCGTTGCGGTCTGTCAGTCGTATAATGCATTGAAACGGTAACTCCATCTATGAGAATAAAAAAAAACATGCACAAACAAATCCAAATTAAACCCTGCGGCTCGTGACGACACATTGATGTCCTAAGAGACGAAACGATCGGTTTGTGCAAGAAACCGAACAGTATTTATATCCTTTTTCTCCTCTAATACATACCCGATTCCAAAAAAGTTGGGACACTGTACAAATTGTGAATAAAAAAGGAATGTGGAAGTTTCAAATTTCAATATTTTATTCAGAATACAACATAGATGACATGTCAAATGTTTAAACTGAGAAAATGTATCATTTTAAGGGAAAAATAAGTTGATTTTAAATTTCATGGCATCAACACATCTCAAAAAAGTTGGGACAAGGCCATGTTTACCACTGTGTGGCATCCCCTCTTCTTTTTATAACAGTCTGCAAACGTCTGGGGACTGAGGAGACAAGTTGCTCAAGTTTAGGAAAAGGAATGTTGTCCCATTCTTGTCTAATACAGGCTTCTAGTTGCTCAACTGTCTTAGGTCTTCTTTGTCGCATCTTCCTCTTTATGATGCACCAAATGTTTTCTATGGGTGAAAGATCTGCAGGCTGGCCATTTCAGTACCCGGATCCTTCTTCTATGCAGCCATGATGTTGTAATTGATGCAGTATGTGGTCTGACATTGTCATGTTGGAAAATGCAAGGTCTTCCCTGAAAGAGACGACGTCTGAATGGGAGCATATGTTGTTCTAGAACTTGGATATACCTTTCAGCATTGATGGTGCCTTTCCAGATGTGTAAGCTGCCCATGCCACACGCACTCATGTAACCCCATACCATCAGAGATGCAGGCTTCTGAACTGAGCGCTGATAACAACTTGGGTTGTCCTTGTCCTCTTTAGTCCGGATGACATGGCGTCCCAGTTTTCCCAAAAGAACTTCAAATTTTGATTCGTCTGACCACAGAACAGTTTTCCACTTTGCCACAGTCCATTTTAAATGAGCCTTGACCCAGAGAAAACGCCTTCGCTTCTAGATCATGTTTAGATACAGCTTCTTTTTTGACCTATAGAGTTGGATTGTGACCAGTGGATTGTGTTCACCGACAATGTTTTCTGGAAGTATTCCTGAGCCCATGTTGTGATTTCCATTACAGTAGCATTCCTGTATGTGATGCAGTGCCGTCTAAGGGCCCGAAGATCACAGGCATCCAGTATGGTTTTCCGGCCTTGACCCTTACGCACAGAGATTGTTCCAGATTCTCTGAATCTTTGGATGATATTATGCACTGTAGATGATGATAACTTCAAACTCTTTGCAATTTTTCTCTGAGAAACTTCTTTCTGATATTGCTCCACTATTTTTCGCCACAGCATTGGGGGAATTGGTGATCCTCTGCCCATCTTGACTTCTGAGAGACACTGCCACTCTGAGAGTCTCTTTTTATACCAAATCATGTTGCCAATTGACCTAATAAGTTGCTAATTGGTCCTCCAGCTGTTCCTTATATGTACATTTAACTTTTCCGGCCTCTTATTGCTACCTGTCACAACTTTTTTGGAATGTGTAGCTCTCATGAAATCCAAAATGAGCTAATATTTGGCATGACATTTCAAAATGTCTCACTTTCAGCATTTGATATGTTATCTATATTCTATTGTGAATAAAATATAAGTTTATGAGATTTGTAAATTATTGCATTCCTTTTTTATTCACAATTTGTACCATGTCCCAACTTTTTTGGAATCGGGTTTGTACACCACTATGTCCAACTGCCTTGCGTATCTGGTTGGTGAGGTCTGAACGCGCTCTGACAACGGAAGTGATGTCTCGCGCCTATACTTCAATGAGTGCGAGACATCACTTCCGTTGTCAGAGCGCGTTCAGACCTCACCAACCGGATGCGCAAGGCAGTTGGACATAGTGGTGTTTTAGAGGTGAAAAAGGATATAAATCTTGTATTTGAGTCCTTAACACGGTTATGTTCACATGCATTACGGTTATTTATGGGAGTGACAACTGCATTCTATAACAGAACTCACACCCGTAAATTTTCAGGACTCACAACCGCATTCTTAGAAATTCCGCGTTGTGTGAACGGAACAGGACTGGACAACTAGTGATCTGTCGCATCATACAGTGCGCTCTTGGTGTTTTGTGTGTGGTTTCGCTTTTGGTAACTTACAGCGACAGAGATATGAGCTGTGCTTCATCTTAAGGCGTTAGAGCCAGTCACTGTTCTCGACCGGAGCGGCTCCCATCAGTTTTGTGTTTCTTTTCGAAATTCAAATGCCGTGTCATGCACGAGACACCGCAAAGGACGTGACACGCAAATGCAACGGTTAAAGACTCTGGCTAGCACGTATTTACATTGATGCTGCTGTTGGTTAATAAAGTTTGAATGGATGAACTCGTGGTTCAATTGGTCTCTTGTCATGTCAAATGTGATGAGACTTTTCAGTTTTATGGACGTCGCCATCTTTAATATTACGTTGATCACTGTCATTATGGTTACTACTAAGAGAATACGGGCTTGACTCTCGCTGCACGTTCATACAGACAGTGTTCCAGACGCTACTGTAAGTTGCTGTGTGAACGGGACATTTTGTGACTCACACCTCTAAGTAAATGCAGTGTGAACTTGGCCTATATTAGGTTGCCTTAACTACTTTGTACCTACATCAAAAAATAAGTACAATGTACTTATTGTGTTCATATTGTATTGCAAAACACTTTTTCTGCTATTGAGGTGGGATACAGGTAAGATTAGGAACAGGTTTGGTGGTAAGGGTGGGTTAAGGCGTTAGGGATAGGTCATAAGTGTAATTATAAATTAGTTACAGATGTAATTACATGCAGGTATAAGTACATGGGCTCACCAAAACTGAACAATAGAAGATTGGAAAAATGTGGTAGGGTCAGAATTAAACATATCAGCGGTTCAGGCTACTGGTGGTAGTGTAATGATGTGGGGGATATTTTCTCCTTAGTACCAACTGAGCATCATTTAAATGCCACAGCCAACCTGAGTATTGTTGCTGATCATGTCCATTCCTTTATGATCACAGTGTACCCATCTTTTGATGGCTACTTCCAGCAGGATCACACGCATGTCACAAAGCTCAAATCATCTCAAACTGGTTTCTTGAACAGGACAACGAGTTCACTATACTCAAATGGCCTCCACATTCACTAAATCTCAATGCAATAGAGCACCTTTGGGTTGTGGTGGAATGGGAGATTCTCATCATGGATGTGCAGCCGACAAATCTGCAGCAACTGTGTGATGCTCTCATGTCAATATGGAAAAAAATCTCTGAGGAATGTTTCCAGCACCTTGTTGAAGCTATGCCATAAAGAATTAAGGTAGTACTGAAGGCAAAAAGGGGGTCCAAACCGGTACTAGCAAGGTGTACCTAATAAAGTGGCCGGTGAGTGTATACTATATCTCTGAACTTTATGCAGCAATATGGAGCTCTGGGCCAGTAGGGGGGGACAGTACTACTTATGTTGTAAGTCTGGACACAAACTTACTCTCTCTGTCTGTCATGCACTCTCTCTCTCTCTCTCTCTCTCTCTCTCTCTCTCTCTCACTCACACACACACACATACGCACTTATTTCTGGTAGACAGATATTCATTATTTTGAAGCATTCATGTCCACTATAGCTTAACTTTTAACTTAACAAAGCATCTTAACAGCCAGTGTTGCAAAATATCACTTTTGAGTCACTGAGTCATTTTGAGCACATTTACACACATATTTCACAGAGATGACCTCAGCTCAAACTGAGCATGTGTGCTCAGCACTGTTGAGATCTTCTGGGTCCCTCCGTAATTACACAGCGATATGCTATCAATGCCTGCCAGAGGTGGTGGGTTTACAGATGATGGGGAAATGCACTAAGGATCAGAGTCAGTCTCGGCATGTTCACTTGGCCGCCGTCCAACCGGAGGACAGGTTTGCTCTTGTGCAAGAGTAGAAAAGACACTCACTCAAATGAAATCAAAACCAGAAGCGGCTTCATCCAGTTTGTCTTTTTAACTCTCACTGACTGACCAAGCCGGTTTCATGCTCCAAATGCAGTCCAAACAGTGTGGAGTTTTTGCTGTGGTCTGGTGACTATTGTCTTAGTGAAGACACAAACACATAGACAAAAACTTAGTCATGTTGCTCAAATGGAAAGTGTGCCTTCATCTTCTGCAATTGAAGCATTTTTTTTTTTTTTTTGTTCTCCGAAACTAAGCAACTTGTAATGTTTTTCAATGCAATAGGACTTTCAAATCTGGTGTATCATCTTGTTTCTACAGAAATAAAATAGGTAAAAGTGTAAAAAATAAAAATAATATACAAAGTCACAATTGCAAAATAAAAAATAAAGTTGCAACTGCAATAAAGTCGCACTGTGAGATAAATAATCATATTGTGACATGCAAAGCCACACTGTGAGATATAAAGATGAAATTATAAGAAACAGTCACAATTAGGAGAAATAAACTCACATTTTGTGATATAAAGACACATTGTGAGATATAATGTCGCAATTGCTTTTTAATTCTAATTACCTTTTCATTTTTTTTCTGTTTATTGTGTGTTGTGTTTTTTTTTTTTTTTTTGTCTTGTTTTACAGCAAAAATATATAAATGTCCTTAAACTAGATAAGTTTAGGGACAATAAAAAAGACAATAAGATTTGCTTTCAGAGAATATATCATGAATTTAATTTTTTTTTTTTTTTTCCTGGTAATTTTTTTTTTGAAGCATACATCTTGATCAAATTAGGTAGATTTATTTCTGGAACAAAAACAACTTGCCAACTTAATATTTACTATCTGTTTACACTGCACAAACTTGTATTTTTAGCCTCATTTTAAGCCGTGAAAATCTCATTGATCTTGTTTTGAGAATAATATATACTACGCAAGAGCAGATATTACCTTTCATGCATTGTGTAGTTTAGCTGTTTGTGAATGTGAAAGGTCTGCAAAGTTTTAAAGATCAAAAAGTGCACAACAAAGTTATTTTCTCCTAAAAGAAAGAAACAATTCCGAACTGCCGGAAGGAGTCATCAGCAATTCCAGTCTTACTTCACATACCTAATTTACAGTCTTATTGTTACATACCTACATATCAATGTAACAAATTTGCATAATGCATGCATATGGTCTTCATTGGCTGCCCAAGAATGATGTCTACTTTGACCCTCAAACACTGTAGTTGTAGCTG
This sequence comes from Ctenopharyngodon idella, assembly GCF_019924925.1. Taxonomy (NCBI): domain Eukaryota; kingdom Metazoa; phylum Chordata; class Actinopteri; order Cypriniformes; family Xenocyprididae; genus Ctenopharyngodon; species Ctenopharyngodon idella. The sequence continues at coordinate 9,474,693 of NC_067239.1, read as the reverse complement.
AGGCCTGGAAGAGTTTGGTTCATATTGTCAAAATGTTGAGAAGATGCTGTTTTCAGCACTGCAAATTCACTTTGCTGAACTTTAAAAAGATGAGGACTTGTGAATTGATAGAGAAAAAAAACGCATTGTTTGTATCACTGAGTATCAAGCTCTGAGGAAGCCTCCGGAGCTGAAATTCAGATACGGTAATAGGCATTTCGCTTCCAACACACGCAGTAAGCAGTAGACCAATCACAACAGACTGGGCTATCTGACCAATCAGAGCAGAGTAGTCTCTCAGAAAGGAGGGGTTTAGAGAAACTGAATCTTCGAACAAACCGTTTTTAGACTCTGAGAAATAAGGTGATGTGCAATGTACATTATTAGAAAATTAAAGTGTTTTTTTTTTTTTTTTAACCTTTGATGAATGTAAACCTATTGTAGGACACCTCCAAAACAATTAGCATAATAGGGTCACTTTAAAGGATTAGTTCACTTTGAAATGAAGATTAGCCCAAGCTTTATTCAGCCTCAAGCCATCCTAGGTGTATATGACTTTCTTCTTTCTGATGAACACAATCGGAGATATTTTAATAAAAATCCTGACACATCTGAGCTTTATAATAGCAGTGAACAGGGGTCACAAGTATGAGCTGAAGAAAGTGCTTCCATCCACATCCATCCATCATAAACGTGTACTCCACATGGCTCCGGGGGTGTTAATAAAGGCCTTCTGAAGCGAAGCGATGCATTTGTGTAAAAAAATATCCATATTTAACAAGTTATGAAGTAAAATATCTAGCTTCCGCCAGACCACTTTCTGTACTCAACATACGAAGAAAGTGTAAAACTCTTGCAGTTCAAAAAGCTTACACTACGTTCTATGCTTTCCCTATTCAACTTATGGAAAAAGTATTCTAGTCGCTTCATAACATTAAGGTTGAACCACTGTAGTCACGTTGACCATTTTAACAATGTTTTTACTACTTCTCTGGACCTTGAATGTGGTAATTTCGTTGCTTTCTATGGGCGATAATAAAAAAAAAAACCTCTCGGATTTCATCAAAAATATCCTAATTTGTGTTTCGAAGGTGAATGAAGGTCTTGCAGGTTTGGAACAACATGAGGGTGAGTAATTAATGACAAAATTTCATTTTTGGGTGAACTAACCCTTTAAGACTTTTATTAGCTGGCCAGTAAAAACTGCTCAATATGCAATATTTTACAAACAGCACTGCTTAAGAGCAATAGAAAGAGATCTTATGTCACAGAGAAATCGCCCTTCTAAGTGTATATCATTAAAACGTGAAGAAGACTTTCAAGATCGACAGGTCTTTGAGATAATATCTCTTGCCACCACACCAAGTGCCACTATAAACATATACATTTATGAAAATCACCTCGTCTAATAATGCCCAACATTCACTGCGTGTGTAAACATCATTCTGTTCCCTGTCCAAGTGACATACTTACATTGACTCCAAATGTTTTCTGTGCTCTCATATTTCAGGGACCCTTTGGTTGTCCTTTGTGCTGCACAACAGCTCATATCATGTGCCGCTTGTGTGGCGATCTCACACGCCGGTTGGTCTGCTAGCTGACTGCAGGCGCTGCGCCGTGTGTAGTATCAGGGCACAGGCATTGCTTTCCTGCTGCATAAAAGTGCAGGTGTGTTTTTCACCCTGGTCTTTTGTACCTCTATGGGTGGCTGTGCAGAAAAAAAGCTATTGGTCAATCTTTTTACACATCTATTGTGTGGCAGGATTTTGACAGAGTAAACCAGCAGTGACACATGTGAACATAAAGGATGTCTGCTGCTTAAATGCGGGCGGCGGTGTTGGGGTGGATTCCACGCAGCTTGTGCCTAACAGTGGGAATGATGGTGGAGGTGGGGCAGGTTTTTTTTTTTTTTTTTGTACGACTGGGATAAAGGGCCCTTTTGAGTGTCTGGGAGTTCAGTGCCGGGAGCAGCGTGCTGCTGGACCCCAGAGAGGCAGAGTTACACACTGAGGTGTGCTTAGGGCTACCTGCTCAGGGGACTTCATTGGATCATTTTTCTTGACAGAAAGCAGTAGATTTGCCACTGAGACAAGCTTAGATATTCTTCAGAATTGGGGAAGCTACTTTGAAACTATAGCCAACCAGGGATAGTTCACCCGAATATTAAAGGGGCTAAATGTGAATTCAGAAAAACCTTGTTATTAGTGACACTGGAGGCCATTAAGTGTACTGCAGCCAGCAACATATTGCTCGTGCTCACACTTGTGCACATGTAACATGTAAGAGACTGAACATGATTCAAGGCCCCGATATGTACTTTATAAGCGATTCAAACTCACAGTGCTTTCAAATGGATTAGCATTTGAGTCATACTTCATTGACAAGCTGTGCATAAAAAATAATCGCAGCCTTTGCAATTTCATAATCGCACTAAGAATCACGTTTAAGTGTGATTTCAATGCTATTTTTCGTATCGTGCGATAAATCGTGCAACCCTAAATTCACCGGCATCATGTCAGCAGTATCATTATCCTGAACATTGTATAAGCATTAATTTCATGTGTCAAAGAACAGAAGAGAGGCTCTTGGGAGCGCACACAAACGTAAACATCAGTCTACAGGCTTAATACTTGAACATTCTTACATATAGCCCCTTTAAATCTGCAGACCGGAAGTTTTGCCTCTTTGTCGCCATCTCTGTTTGAAACCTGCAATTGCAGTTACATGCGGAATTATTACTTGCGTTGTGCATCGGCACGACTCCATATGGATGAATCTAATGTTTGGTGTCAGTCACCACATCAGTGTGGATACTGTACTTCAGAAACAAAGATTTTACGTCTTGGAAGTACGCCCAAATTAAGAATTTTCACCGGAAAATGTCATCTGAACAAGTAAGTAACATGTCTGCCACTTTTGTTCTGCCAAACCGTGCAAATTATTATTACTGTTATACTTTGTTCTCAGATTGTTAATGTTAACAACATCAGCATTGTGTGACTATGTGTATTTAGTGTGTATTAGCGTTACCTGTAGATTTCAATTTCTGTAGCCACTCCGCAGTCTGAAGACGTTTGCTTTTGACTACAGGTGAATTCTCCAGTTGTCACTGATGACTGTCATTTGGATCTTTCTGGATTACAATCCGCCATCAAAATGATAAGTTTAATTATTTCAGCTGCTGAGAGAAAAGGCTATAAATGATCACATGATATAGTTACTAGCTAGCTAGTTTACAGACGTGACGTAATGACGCAAAGACGAACGGCTACATGCTCAAATTTCCCGCAGAAACCCACCAGTACCGCTCTTATTATAAAACATTATTACAAGCTTACTGTTGTGAATTGAGCTAAGGTAAGGAGATAGTTTTGAACACTGTCTGGTTATGTACTTGTTTAAAAATTCATTTTGGATAATTTTTAACCAAAAAAAGTTACAGACTGCAGCTTTAAATGAGTCAAAAACAGTTATAAACGGCAACATTTGAAGTCCCAGTGAAGTGACAGTTGATAAGTTTAATTTTCCCAAATTTGTTGATGTATTTCTGATTAAAACACAAAGTCAGGACGGACAATATCAAAGCCAATAGTGTTTCATTTACATCACAGCCTGGCAAAGCCACATGTGAAAGCTTGTGACAGCCACAGTTGTATTAAATAAAATCTAACAGATTTCCCTCTTTCAATTTAATATGACACTGTTACTATAGAGCAAAACAGTCATAATTTTTAGTAAATTCATCAGTAAGATTCTTGAATGAACCATTCTTCAAGATTTCTTTTTTGTGTGTGTTCCTCAGAAGAAACTAATCTTTGATTCACGGAATTTAATCTTTGATTAACGGAAAATTGACTGAAATAAACTTTCCAATTTGATTTGTTTTCTAAAATGAATCAGACTTCACAGTGCTACTTGAAAGAGAGAGAACATTTCATTACTGCTTATTACTGGAAAAACTACACTTTGGAAACATTGAATCTACTTAAAAAAAAAAAAAAAATGTAGTTAATAGTGTTAAAAGTACTTAGAAATGGCACTCCAGTGGAATGATGAAGTGATCGTCTTAGCAGACAAATTTACACTGCCACACTTTGCTACAACAGAAGCAGGATGCAGTGAACACTTAGTTTTTCACTTCTGAATGGCAGGAAGAGAGAAAGTGAGAAGCAGATGTGCGAATTGTTGTGACCCGAGTGTTATATCAGTTCAGATTTTAAGACGGGCTTTGTTGATCCAGTGTGCATCCTTGTTTTCAAATATACATGCATTTAAATACCTGCAATTCAAGTCAACCAAGCTGAGTTGTTGATACAAGAAGGATTGACTCCTTTGTGTGGTACACATTTACTTCCAGCAGCTTTCATAGTCCATAGAATGCTGTTTCTTTGGGTGCTGAAAATGCTCTGGATGGTAGCCAGCACTTGTCACTACGGACCACAAGGATAAGCCAACAGAGGTGAGTGTTAACAGTAGTCAGTGTGAGCAGATATTGCCATCTGGAAAGCTTGACTCACTCTTCATTAGCAACAGTAGTTGTTTCAGTTTTCTTGTTGTCAGCATCCAATAAGGAGCATCTAGGCCTGTAGTAACTATTAAAGAAAAGAATAATAATGCTAAAACTCTTTTCAATATGTACAGGTGCTGGTCATATAATTAGAATATCATCAAAAAGTTGATTTATTTCACTAATTCCATTCAAAAAGTGAAACTTGTATATTATATTCATTCATTACACACAGACTGATATATTTCAAATGTTTATTTCTTTTAATTTTGATGATTATAACTGACAACTAAGGAAAATCCCAAATTCAGTATCTCAGAAAATTAGAATATTACTAATGACCAATACAAAGAAAGTATTTTTAGAAATCTTGGCCAACTGAAAAGTATGAACATGAAAAGTATGAGCATGTACAGCACTCATTACTTAGTTGGGGCTCCTTTTGCCTGAATTACTGCAGCAATGCGGTGTGGCATGGAGTCGATCAGTCTGTGGCACTGCTCAGGTGTTATTAGAGCCCAGGTTGCTCTGATAGTGGCCTTCAGCTCTTCTGCATTGTTGGGTCTGGCATATCGCATCTTCCTCTTCACAATACCCCATAGATTTTCTATGGGGTTAAGGTCAGGTGAGTTTGCTGGCCAATTAAGAACAGGGATACCATGGTCCTTAAACCAGGTACTGGTAGCTTTGGCACTGTGTGCAGGTGCCAAGTCCTGTTGGAAAATGAAATCTGCATCTCCATAAAGTTGGTCAGCAGCAGGAAGCATGAAGTGCTCCAAAACTTCCTGGTATACGGCTACGTTGACCTTGGACCTCAGAAAACACAGTGGACCAACACCAGCAGATGACATGGCACCCCAAACCATCACTGACCGTGGAAACTTTACACTGGACCTCAAGCAATGTGGATTGTGTGCCTCTCCTCTCTTCCTCCAGACTCTGGGACCTTGATTTCCAAAGGAAATGCAAAATTTACTTTCATCAGAGAACATAACTTTGGACCACTCAGCAGCAGTCCAGTCCTTTTTGTCTTTAGCCCAGGCGAGACACTTCTGACGCTGTCTGTTGTTCAAGAGTGGCTTGACACGACAGCTGAAACCCATGTCTTGCATACGTCTGTGCGTAGTGGTTCTTGAAGCACTGACTCCAGCTGCAGTCCACTCTTTGTGAATCTCCCCCACATTTTTGAATGGGTTTTGTTTCACAATCCTCTCCTATTGCTTGTACACTTTTTTCTACCACATCTTTTCCTTCCCTTCGCCTCTCTATTAATGTGCTTGGACACAGAGCTCTGTGAACAGCCAGCCTCTTTTGCAATGACCTTTTGTGTCTTGCCCTCCTTGTGCAAGGTGTCAATGGTCGTCTTTTGGACAACTGTCAAGTCAGCAGTCTTCCCCATGATTGTGTAGCCTACAGAACTAGACTGAGAGACCATTTAAAGGCCTTTGCAGGTGTTTTGAGTTAATTAGCTGATTAGAGTGTGGCACCAGGTGTCTTCAAAGTTGAACCTTTTCACAATATTCTAATTTTCTGAGATACTGAATTTGGGATTTTCCTTAGTTGTCAGTTATAATCATCAAAATTAAAAGAAATAAACATTTGAAATATATCAGTCTGTGTGTAATGAATGAATATAATATACAAGTTTCACTTTTTGAATGGAATTAGTGAAATAAATCAACTTTTTGATGATATTCTAATTATATCACCAGCACCTGTATGTTTAAAATGAACACTCACACGGAATGAAGGTTTGATTCAATAACAGCACTCTAGAAAAGGCCTTTATGCTACATTGAAGGGGTCATGAAATGGATTTTTTATTATTTTATAATGTTTCCCGAGGCGCACTTGTAATGTTAATATGATTTTTACATTAAATAATTGTCATAATTTAGAAATAAATGGCTATTTTTAGCCTGATTTTAGCCTTCAGTGTAAACACCCACTGCTGTGATTGGCTGACATCTTTGCAACTGAAATAAGTATTACATGAGATTAACGAATCGTGAAAATTGTTGATTATTGCATTATATTTAGATCTATTCCATCACATGGAAGGTTGCAGTGATTTAACATTGAGCAGATGACATCGAACTCTCACAAAAATGCTTTCACCCATAACTAACAATGCAAACACAATTTAAATATATTAAGAGGTTAATTGTGTAGTGTAAGATCGTCACTATAATGGGAGTTTTGGCAAGTGTCCAGATAAACTCATGCTGCGTGATCGACAGCTTCAGCCATTATAAAGAGAGCATTCTCTGAAGTAAAAATACTAGGATTATTCATTATAAATTTACCTGTCATTACCGGTTTAAAAATGAAATGCGTTACTTACAGCCCTTGCTGATTCCAGAACAGTTGATTCCTGATCTTTGAGCAAAAGATTTGGGCAAAGCCAGTATTGTATTGCGACTTGTTCCCAAAACAGTCGCTGGTAAAATGTACAGTACAAACATGCAAGTCAGAACTGACGTGACTAGGATGTTCGTTAAAAATGATATCATGCCATCATGCTCCAAAGCTAGTGGGGGCAGCAGAGAGGCTAATGTTGTCGTATTGGTTCTTTTCAATCTAAAAAAAGTAGTCCATCAGTAGCTACATTTACACTAGGTGTTTACATCTGTTTTGTGTGATCTGATCACAAGTGTTCAGCCAAGACATTTCCATTTACAATCTGTATTTATTTATTGTACATGCATTAAGATGCCTATTCTGGGTTGTATTTCACTGAGAGGAGTGTCTATCACTTATTACATCAGTTTATAAATAATAATTACTGCACATAGATGATTGGCAGGTGAGTACATTCTTCACTGTTCACACACATTCACACTGCAATGTTTTAACATGCATGTTTGACTACATGCAATCACAAAATGCTTTGGACCTCTTTTCTGAAATGTATTTTGCTCTGTCCACCTGATTAGATCACCCAAAACAGATGCTAATACCAGATGTAAAAATGCAAGCCTCATGAATAAAGAATGAGACCTAAACTTGACCTTTTGGCATATGAACATTCAAAAGAAGAGGTCATTGTCCTTTTAACAGCCATTAGAACCCTGAGCTCACTTCACCTGCCTTTAATGGCACCTGTTGCCTTTGATTACCTGACACATTACTGCTTGTCCCAAGGGTTTCAGTATGTTGTTTCACACCACTGCAGAATGTAGCCAGGACAAAATAAATGCTAGAGTTTCATTGCAAGTCATTCAGTGGAGTGACCATATCACCTAACTGAGAGTGCAAGCATCTCGGTCATCGCTATAGTGAGAAGTGATAGCATGTCTTTCTCAATGGCCCCTCGTTCCAAGATGTGACACCTTATCTCCAGAGATGACAAAGAAACACACAAGATGAATCGGGCAGAGAAGCTGACAGTAAATGATGAGCTCAGATAACAAGCAGAGATGGGAAAATTTCTTTTGCATTTAACCATTTTACACAATATAGGTGTGAATCATATAACCAGTACTCAGAGTATTTGGTAGCAACAAAGATGCAAGTCACTGTTTAGGGAGATCAAACTGGGGTCCGAAAGGGGGTTCTGAGGGGTCAGTGAAAAAGTTCAGGGGAAAATTATGCAAAGAAGGAAATAAAATCTAATTTATATACAACAAATAACTTACTAAGGTTTTCAAAAATTGCACTTTTCAGGCCCCAAAACACCTTTGTTGCTTAAATGAACAGCCAAAACGCATAAAAAGTTTTCAGTTTTTAGTTGAAAAAGGTGTCATGTAAATGGCCCCTTAAAGAAAAATCTCAGTGGTGACTCACTCAAAAATCAAGAAGGTCATTTACTGTTTTTTTTTTTTTTTTTTTTTTTTAGTAAATTCACTTTTTGATTTTTGAGTGCGAATCACCATTGAGGATGTGATGCAAGTTCACTCACCAAAATAAGATAACACAGGAGAGAAGACTGCGTGGTGTAAACTACTTATTATTATTTATGATTAATTTTTTTTTTTTCTTAATTTCAAACCAAAAATCTGAATGAAACGGTAATAATAACAAATTTGGAAAATTATTTATTACTTATTTATTAAAGGAATAGTTCACCCAAAAATGAAAATTATCCCATGATTTACTCACCCTCAAGCCATCCTAGGTATATATGACTATCTTCTTTCAGACAAACACAATCAGAGACATATTTAAAAATATCCTTAGTCCTCCAAGGTTTATAATGGTTGTGAAAGGGAAAAAAAGTAATCCATACAGCTCCAGTGGGTTAATAAAGGTCTTCTGAAGTGAAGCGATGCATTTTTGTAAGAAAAATATCCATATTTAAAACTTTATAATTTCAAATAAATAGCTTCCGGTGGACGACCGTACACAGAATGCGCAAGTCGACTTGCGACAAAAATGAGTAATCCTCTGACACGATGTATGACGCAGGACGTAGGAGTAAGCTTAGACACTCTCACAGTTCAGACAAATAGGGCTGTGCAACAAATAAATTAAGCTCCTCTTATACCAACACCCTTCGAAATTTCTCTTTAAACATTATCGTTTTAGACTTATAATCCGTGACTGGTGATTTGTTTTGCTCTATCCTCTGCACCTCCGCGTTCATCATTATATTGTGCGTCAGGTCAAAGGATACTCTGCATATTCTGCATACAGTCATCTGCAGGAAGCTAGTTATTTTAATTTATAAAGTTTTAAATATGGATATTTTTCTTACAGAAACACATTGCTTTGCTTCAGAAGGCCTTTATTAACCCACTGGAGTCTTATGGATAACTTTTTTTTTTTATGGATGGTTGCATTATTTTTGACTTCAAAAGGATATTTTTAAATATTGTGTTCATCTGAAAGAAGATAGTCATATACACGTAGGATGGCTTGAGGGTGAGTAAATCATGGGATCATTTTTGGGTGAACTATCCCTTTAATAAATAAGTAATATATAATTTGCCAAATTTGCTATAATTACAGTTTCATTCTGATTTTTGGTTTGAAATTAAGAAAAAAAAATATGATAAATAATAATTAAAAAACATTTTTATTGTATTAAAAGCCATACTTGTATATTTCTCTTCATGTATGTACATCTAACAGTGCTCTAATGGTGGGTAGAAAATAACAAGAAATAATTAATTAAATAATAATAGTTGACATGTTAATTTCATTTATTAGTCAATTTAATTTTTACCAGTTTTACAACTAAACATTGGATAACTTTATGAATGGACATGGATTAACTAACGTTAACCTAGAATAAAGAGTAAGATCATGATAACTTATGCATTAAAGTATGTTAACAAACCTTTTTGTGAAATGCAGCCGAATTTTGTCCTGTGAGCGCTCCAAATGAACCCTGACATCTCCGGTGAATGCAGTGTGGTTATAACATGCTTTATGAAACACAGAGCATTTTATTTTAATTTTCACGTAATTCAAAATATATTTGGCTGTTACTCTTTGCTATGTGAAACTAATATCATGCAACTAAACTATTACAGCAAGAGGAAAATTCCTTTGTCTACAAACAACATCCCATTACTAGGCATTACTAGTTGACACAGACCCAATGTATCGACAAGTGTCAGAATTAATCAGCTAATCTGCTGGTCGATCAGCCTTAACATCTTACCACACTAAAATGATTAAGGTTTGTCCTGTGTGGGATTCATGAACCTTTTGCTTACTAGCCAAGGTCAAGCCAACTTCCAAAAATATTGCGTCCAAATCTAAGGTATGATTGTAAATGCTGAGTGAGGGCAATAGTCAACTACCAGGACAGCAGTACAGATTAAACAGACTTGTGAAAGTGAAGAGCTTGAGTAAGTCTGAGCTCTGGCTGTTAGTGGGCATAAGTCTTTTCTCAAACGAAGAGCACTGCTCTCTCATTAGGCTAAACGTTCCTAATGTATTCCCAGAACTATAGCTATTAATCAAACAGAAATTAGATTCTGACAGTGTGATGTAAGCTATGAGCAGTGACAATGATAACTATGACAATAATTACATGACGCCTGCTGCATTCATCATGGTCAGCTATGGTTACTTAAACTCTCATACAATAAATTAAAGACTGTTTGGTGGGTGAGAGGGCGTTCCTTCAAAGGCACAGGTCTGTCAATTCAACTAACCCCTTAAAATAATATGCAGAAAATATGATGACCATCTGACTTCAAAACATCAGTTTTGGTGAATGCACATACAATATGAACATAGCGATAATAGCGATGATTGCTTTAGCATGCAGCTCTAATTAGATCTTGTTCAACAGGAACACACTATAATGTTGTGTTCCTGTGACGCTTGTGCTGTTGATTATAGCTTGATAAACAAAGGGCATAATTACTATGAAATATAAATACATAAATATTATAATTATAAAATAGTGAGTAATTTTTCAAATTTTTCCAGACCTCAAGTTGCTCTATTGTTATTTGTCTGACATGAGGATCAGACGGCTGTGCACTTGACCTTTGGCCTAACTGGCAGCTCCTAAACACTTCCTCTAGGTTAATGGCTGTGTAAACAGGCTCAGACTTTCATCCTTTGACCTATGAGTGTGTGATCGGTAAGTCTGACTAAATCTCTGCCCTTGGTAATTTTCTGGGTTGTGAAATCTGTAACTCATATCCTTACCTGTGACTAAACTTGTAACCAGTTCTTCTTCATTAGAAAACATGTGGGGAAGAATTTCTAGAGAATTCACCAAGAATAAATTGTATTAGTAGTAGTATGATCTCAATGTTATTTTAGCCCAAAATTGACAAAAGGAAATAAGTAACAGCCCCAAAAATTTGCTAAATATAATTTGCATTTCCTTTTACTTTTAGGTTCTAGGTTCTTCTGTCTTAACAAAAATTCTGGTGATAGTGCAACGTTGATTGTGGCAGGTAATACACTTTGCCAATTTAATAAGTTCACATGTAAAAAAAAAAAAAAAAAAAAAAAAGAAATTTTAAACCAACTTGTAAAAACAATAGTTTTTAAACGTTTATTTATTTATTTATTTATTTTTTATTTATTTATTTTTTTTGCTGTGATGCCTTAGAAGAACCATTTTTCGTTCCCCAAAGAACCTTTCAGCTATCAGTTCTAGGGGTGGGACGGTTCGCTATAAAAAAAATCGAACCGTTCGGTTCTCCACCCACGGTTCGGCGCGCGCTTGCACGCGGTTCATCCCAAATCTGACGACGCATCTATAATATGGTTTGTTGAAAACAACATGCAAATCAGACAGATGGATTCGGCTAATGTATGTTTCAGTCGATGGATATGCATTCTAGTTTCCCAATACATTACAACAGTGATGGTCAAAAGAACATGGACAAAACAGTCACTCGTTGTAAACAAATGTTCACTGACTTACCGAATCTATGACCAGTCATTTACGCCGTCATCACGACACCCGGTTGTTTTTAGCCTGCGAGCGCAGGTGAGACCTGAACATCTCACGTTGCTATCTGTGTTTAAACTAAACTCATTTAAACCTTGCCAATTTAAACATTCATCCGTAAGACGCGAAAGAGAACTCGCGCGCTGTGAGGAGATTTGTGTGTACTCATCCGAAGCGCGTACATGGAGAGCTGTGTCACAGCGCGCAAATACTCTCGCGCAAGTCTTGCACCTAAACGGACAAATTCACACAAAAATTATGTCAACATGCCCATCTTAGCGAGTATCCTAATAAACATAGTAAGTTATGTCTTTGGAGAAAAACGAGACAGACAAGGCATGTGTATCAGTATCAGTGTGCTGGATCTTTGAATTATGTCTTAAAGGTACAGCAGTCCAATATTCCTGCTCTATGCTTTTTAATGTTAATCAAAGGATGAAGAAATCACTCTTGACTGAATAGCTTTTGTAACTTCAATAATGTTTCAACTTTATTTAATTATTCAAAGAAGTTTATATGAAGTGTTATTTTATATTTGATTACTTTATTCAATTTCTGTACCTAAAAGATACTAGATACCTAAAAAAACCTGTAAAGCATTGTTTATTTTATTTGTATTTTAGCTCTCATGTATTTATTTGGGCTGTTTCTTGTAATTAGATTATTTGTTTTTATTTTCTTTATCTTTATTTGACAATTGTCCTATTTTTTACTGAACATAGCATATACCGAACTGTACCAAAACCATGACACTAAAACCGTGATACAAACCGAACCGTGAGAAATATGAACCGTCCCACCCCTAATCAGTTCTTAAAAGAACCATTTTTTTTTCATAGTCTGAAGAACATTTTATTTATCTAAATAACCTTTTTTTCCACTATAAAGAACTTTTTGTGGAATGTATATTACATAAAGGCCCAGATTCACAGACAGGTCTTAGCCTAAGCCAGGATTAGGCCTTAGTTCAATTAGGATATTTAAGTAGCTTTTATAAATGTATACTTGAAAAAAACATTACTGGTGTGCATCTTGAGACAAAACAATGGCACTGACATATATTAAGATATGTCAGTACAAGTTGCTTTCAATTAAAACAGCTTAAACATGCATTTTAGTCTAGGACTAGCTTAAGCCTTGTCTGTGAAACCAGGGGCATGATTCTTCATAAAACCATCAATGCCAATAAAGAACCTTTATTTTTAACAGTGAAATACCCTAACCTTATTTCAGCCAAATTTATTAGTTTTTCTCAAATTATATTTATGGTTTGGTTCATACCTTACATTATGATTTAATATTAATCAAAAATATTTCTTTTCCTAAGGCAAAAACTGTCAGCGCTGCTCTGACGAATTAATCAGTAAAATAGTTTAGCAACTTAAAAGATACATGGCTCACCAGCGAGGTAATAACTGCGGTTCTTGAGGTAGATAAAACTTAAAGTTTCGCTATTAGTAGAGACACTGCTGCTGTGAGAGACACACAGACTCACAGACTCAGGTAGGCTAATTCATATGCTTATTCTCTCTCTCTCTTTCTCTTTCAACTGCGTTAATAACTGTATCAACGGTATTAGTCTGCTATCAAGGTTCAAGCCTCTGTTACTAGTTCTGAAATTACGTTTTGGAATTAGCAACGGAGGCTTGAGATGAGATGCGTAAGAAATTAGTCCCACACACAGGAGTGTTTTAAGGACAAAAACCTGACAAATGTCTTGAAATACAACATCGGAACAGTGTCTTGAGGTGTGGTAACCGTAGTATAAGCAGAATAATTTAACTTCAGGCTGTTGAATTCTTAGAAAATAATGCACACCCAAGGTGTAACAGCCACTCCGCGAGGGTGTGCATTATTTTCTAAGAATTCAACGGCCGTCGTCAATTATTCCTTACATATACTTAAACAATACATTTTCTTTAGACATAAGCCAAAATGTTAATTAATGAAGGCAAATATAATAACTGTTTGACTTTTTATAGCTTAATTTCACAATAAACAAACATTACATTAGCTATAGGTAATATTCAAGTAAAATTTCCAGTTAAAACATTTTGTCCGTCAATGTTATATTATAGTTTACTTGCTCTAAATAAAGACAACGTCAAAAGACCTTAATGTTTATTGTGATGTCTTTTTAAAATATGCATCATATTTTATTAGTATTGTATAAGGAACAGGGTGAAAATAAGACTTTACTGATTGATTTGATTAATTGATTTGAGTGAAATGTAAAGTTCTTGGCGTATTACTGCCACTAGCATTCATTTCAGCTGCAAACTGGATGTATATAGTACGTTTTTGCCATTTTGCAAAATTGTAGGCAGTCACAGTTTTCCAGTGAGACCAGGTTGAACATATTCCATGTACGCGAAAGTCATCCGTGTTTCAAACCAGGACTTAGTTGGCATTCCTTTTGAAAATGACAATACAAATAAAAGTTAACAGAAAAATAATGGTCTTTCAACCAAGAAGAGTTTCTCATTAAAAAGGGCAGCACAAAAGAAACAAAAAAAATATTACTCATAGGGGCTAATTAAATAATTCTACTTCCACATATCAGTCCCTTGCTTATTGTTATGCGGTTGCACAAGCCTCCTTTTGAAAAGTTACTGAAATTATCATTAAAACAGCAAGACTTCATTGTTTTGTTCTTTTTATAGTGTAACTTTGTGATTTCCCCCACTCCTGGTGGAATCTACTTGTCTCCAGAGAACCTCCGCTGCTCCACTTACCAGGAAACTCTTTCTAGAAAGAACCCCATGTAGCCAGTTATTATGCAAACTGTGGAAATAGCTGTGAGGCATCTTAGAGAGCGGGCAGGGAGGGACGCTTTCCCACACACCGCGCTGGCTCTCATGTAGCCCTGTAGGCAAAGATGTCCTAAAGAGGAATGGCTCAGGGTGGAGTCAGCATGAACGTCCCCTTCGAGACTTCACCGAATGTCACTTTTGGAATGAAGGGGTGGGGATAATGTCCACGATCCTGCGCCTGACACCTTCAACAACCTCAACTTTACTGTGCATGTAAGTGAAAGTGACAAAAAACTCAACTGTCTGATTCATAGAGTGCCTGCTGTGTTCCTCTGTCAGTTCGATAGCGACAAACTCTTGCTCACAGTCATATTAGTCAACAGTGTTGGGGGTAACGCTTTACAAGTAACTTGAGTTACATAATCAGATTACTTTTTTCAAGTAGCTAGTAGAGTAACGCATTACTTTTTCTGTCCTCATGTTGAGAGAAATAGAAAAGTGCAGAGGTGTTGTGTGCACAGTGTAAACATGGTTATTGTAGTTCTAGACTAAATGTGAACATGCATTTACTCATCTCACTTGCAAAAAAAACCATTCAGTATTCCTCAAAATGAATAAAAACAGTGAAATGCAATCTCATAATTTTACACAAACCTGTAATAATTAAATACATTAAATTACACAAATATACTTTATGTATTTAATCTCACTTTATTAACCAATGTCTTTGCTGCTGACCTTCAATGATCCAATTCAACCATACTAATAAGCAAAAATTACTTTAGATTAGATATAGAAATAAGAGTGTTGAACTCCCTTCTCCTGTATCCTATTCTTCTGCAATCCAGAATGGCAACACAGCTAAAAAGTCGGTTTAAGCTGCGCCCTCTACTGTACAGGCATAAATATGCATTTCCTTCAGTCTGAGAACTAAATTAGTTACTTTATTTAGGGAGTATCGCAATATTGTAATATTTCCCCAACACTGTAAGTCAATAGCATACAGATGTATAAAGCACTGCTCACACTTTCAAACCAAGCAGCTTTGTGTTGGTCAGCGTGGCGAATTCGCATGACCATCTTGAACATGAGCTAAATCTATATGTGGCGAACTTTTTTGCCCTCACGCAAAATTCCCAATCGAGAGGAAACTGATTGGAATGATTGAATTTCACCTGAGAAAAATATCTGTCAATGTGGTAAGAAAAGCCACATTGACAGATAAAGGGAAAACAAGATATTTCTTCTTGTTTTCAGCAAAAAAAAAAAAAAATCACTTAAGTTATTAGAAAAAAAACAATAGTATCCCCCATACTATAGAAGTCATGGGGTCTATCGACTGTTTGGTTACCCATATTCTTCAAAATATCTTCTTTTGTGTTCAGCAAAAGAAAGAAATTTATACAGGTTTGGGACAACTTGAGGGTGAGTAAAATGATGACAGAATTTTTTATTTTTGGGTGAACTATCCCTTTAATGTCATATTTCAATTTAGCATCTCAAGTAAATGTTTCTTGATTTAAGAATGCAGTGTATGAATGCTTGAAAAACTAACTGGAATATTATGAATGAACCGGTTAGATTAATTGAATAATGCTGGGTAAAGCAGCTTACCTGGCCAAAATGACTTGCTGCCGAATTTCTACAGCATAGGCCCCCGTCTACAGGCCCGCAGCCAACATTCAAACAGTATGTATAACACCAAGCTGTGACCATACGTAAAATATTGAAAAATCTCCCTCCCTGTAGAGCTGTCTGAGATGGAGAGGTCGCTTACCTGTAATTACTCCATGATTTGCTGCCCTCATTGGGAACACAGCCAGCTTTTCTATACTTTTACGAGGATTTTCTGTGTTTCTTGTGGTCGTCGTGTTGCAATTAAAACTGTCTCTAAGCTTTGGGTGGCAAAGGCGCTGAGACAGACACAACTCGAAAGGAACGTCTCGCTGCAGGCACCATGAAAAGCATGGGATGAGAAAAGCACAGTTAATTACGCTTGACAGGTAACTATTAAATGGGATTTCTGTCCAGGCCTTGGAGGTCTCTCTGTTGTAAATGAAAACATACACATATAATGCCCACTGAGACATATAGGGTGTAATTACCTCACAGTGATGCTGCTGGGCTGATACCTGGGCTGGCCATGTATATGAGCGCACAATCAATTCCCCCTTTTGTCTGTCTTCAGTCTTTATTAGTTGTTTGCTGTAACAGGTCATCCCCGCAAGACTTTTTCCACTCAGACTTTGATGTGGGATCCGTGTGTCGGCCGCCAAGGCGCCTGTGATGGAAGACTGTGCCAAATCGGACCTTATCTCTTCTCATCCTGTCAACCATTCAGCTAAACATATCACAGGAGCCTCCATGTGAACGGTTTGGATACAATAAAATATTTTGGTCACATAAAAGGTATTACGCCTAAGGCCACAGACTTTCACAGGAGTATTTTATGTTAGATGTGTTGGCATCCCCCCTCCGCTGTAATAGCGTGGGGCCTCCAGTCTGTTTCGTTAAATTGCCTGCACATGCTATACATTCCGACAAACAATGTTCTTTTTATAGCAAATGCTAGACAAATCTACCCCACTTCATGTCTAGCTCTGTTTTTTGTTCTTATAGTGCTACTGCTTTGAAAGTACCATAAAAAACATGAAATAACCTTGTCGCATTATAATATCATTATATATTCCAAAACCATGTACCCATTTACGCTTTTCACACTGTGCTTAATCCTGGGTTATCATCGTTCTAAACACCGCTTTTAACCCCAGGTAAAGGAATGTTTCACACTTTTTTCCCGCTTTCAGTACATTCAGCGTTAGAGAGGGAAATGTCAAATGCTGAAAGAAAACGCGACAATTTGAATGAAGAAGAGACTGTTTCATTCTTACCTTTATAGTCTGATATGTCCATTCAGTATAAACTCAATAGTACAGTCGGCAATACGAGGATAAGCAATGCTGGAGCTAGCTTATGTAAGCAGGTCGCGTGCTGCATTTAACCAGTCAATGACACTGACACCGCAAATATGCAAATAAGAACGTAAACCCAGGGTTTAAGAATGTACGATGTGAAACATCAGTTTATGAATACCCAGGATTAATTGATAACCCCGGATAAATTATGAGCAGTGTGAAACGTGAAGCAAGATAACCCAGGATTCCGTTTACCTGGGGTTTAGAATGACCCAGGGTCCTGCAAAGGCAGAACAAAAACCTCTTCCATCCGGATAGCAAATGACAACAGTCCATTGATCCAGCCAATTCCCAATGTACAAAATCAAGTCCCACCTCATACGAGAAGATGTTACACTCACAATAGAGAAAGAAAGATCACAAGTAAAGACGATCACAACTTGTGTTTCATATCTTTAATATCTTTTTCCTCCACCCACATGGTCTTCGATACACCAGCAGAAATGGCAAAGGAAGTATTTACACTTGGGCTACATCCACATTAATTTGGATAAATTTGAAAACAGCCTTCCGTCCTCATTAGCATTTTGAAGCTTTTTCCAAAAGTCCTCATACTCACTGAAATACCTGAAAAAGAACCCATAAAAGCTCAGTGAACTCTATTCAGAGAGACCAGGCATAATGGTAACACTTAAGTATAGGGAACATGTATTCACTATTAACTACGAATTTTCCCTCAATAAACTCCTAATTTACTGCTTATTAATAGTTAGTAAGTTAGTTATTAAGTTCAGGTATTGGGTAGGATTAAGAATTTAGAATAAGGTCAAGCAGAATAAGGCAGAAAATATTCTAGTAATATGCATGCTAATAAGCAACTCACTCACTCACTGGTGTGTCCACATGGTTTAAAATGCAATGGTAACTCTTTACAACAAGGTTCATTAGTTAACATTAGTTAACTTACATTGGTTAACATGAACTAATAATGAACTGCTCTTATAAAGCATTTATTAATCTTTGTTAATGTGAATTTCAAAATTTACTAATACATTATTAAAATCTTGTTAACATTAGTTAATGCACTGTGAACTAACATGAACAAACAATGAACAACTGTATTTTCATTAAGTAATGTTAACGAAGATTAGTAAATACATTAACAAATGTATTGCTCATGGTTAGTTCATGTTAGTTAATACATTAACTAATGTTTAACTAATGAACCTTATTGTAAAGTGTTACCAATGCAGTTGCTGTCATGTTTTGCTGCAGGACAGCAAATGCGAGTAAATTTTCTATAATATGAAGATTGTACAAAGTAATATTTATCTTTAACAATGTGAAAGTGGATAGCAGCAGGCACAACAATGCCAGTATAACACAGGCCGCCATCTTGTTTGTTTTGGGTTAAATAGATCACATAACTGCATCACATGACTAAACGTGGGTCATAAGGTATGTTCAACTTCGGTGTATAACATGAATCAATAGAGGTACATGCCAGTTAGAAATATCCGACTTGTAACCATACCGTGAGAGTGGTTCGTGAGCAGTCTGGCTCATTCTGCGCAGCTTCTCCAGAGCAGCTGCACAAGCTCTGATAATGACACAGCTGTTTCACGATTGGCCAGATTCACAAATGAACACACCTATTGTTTTTGAATACCTGTTTTTTCCCTGTCCACACTACAGCAGCCATGTTTTAAAATTTATCCTTGAGGGATTTTTTTTTTTTTTTAAAGCTCTTTTTTTGCTGGAAAAAAGAAAGCAGTCTCAGTATGAATGGAAGGACAAAATGTAGAGAAAAAGATGTGTTTTCAAATGTATCCAAATTAATGTGGACATAGACTTGGTAGCTTCTTGCATTTTAGTAATCAGATTGTATAGGCTACAGGTTCTATTCACACTTGTGCCTCTTCAAAATTTATATAAATTCAACCTTCTGCACGTAATCATCCCTTCCTCTTCACTGCTAGTTACAGAATGAACATCAATGAACGGTATGTTTAAAGATACAGTACAACTTACTGAAATGTGTCATATCTCGCTCAATCAGTGTTTCAACCACGGAAAGACGTCAATAAAATGTCACGTAGCATTACATTTACCTCAGAAAAGCCATTCTGTGTCTGCAGGTTGTTAGTTCACTAGAGAAATGAACTCTTTCACTAAATATATGCACTCTATTAGCCTACATATTATGATTATACTTAACCTGTTAGTGATGACCTAATTATTTAATGTTTAAATAAATCCATCATGAAAACAAGTTATGACAGCCACTGTGTAAATTATTATTTTTAAACAACAAATTGGAGAAACATAATTTTATAATTAGATATAGATGTTAATGCAAAAACTGCCTTATGTGCAATTTACATGTTTACATACATTTTTTATTATTTGAGTATTGATGATTATATCTAAAATAATTATATCTAATATAAATTATATCTAATATATAAATAGCAACTGAATTTAATAGTTTGGGCTCTGTTGTTATTTGTAACCTTTAATATTATAGTAATGTGCAAGTAAGGGCTCCCTATAAGTTTACAGCATTAGCAGAGATGAAAATTTTAATTATGATTGAATTAATTTAAAGACAGAGACACAGTTTGTTTACCGTTACACCCCTACATACTTCACAAATGTAACTTCCATTTTTAGTCAAAGTTCATTTTTAAGTCAAAGTCACTACAGAATTACAGTAATTAACTGCAGCAAATTAGTGTAATTAACAAGGAATTTGTCAATCAAACTTGATTTTGAGGTTAAAATGACACTGACATTCATTGATTATTATTTTTTTTTCTTAGTTAAAGCTTTAAGATAATGTGCACGTATGATTTCAAAATCAATTTTAAAATCAGTATTGCCCAACTCGGTCATGTCCACATAATTAATTATTTGGTGAGTAGCCATGAGTAAGATAATGTACAGTCATCCTATCATTTTCGCAAAATAAACCCAACAGGGTTTAAACCCAATCAGGATTTAAGAGTTATTTTGCAATAACAACTGGCTGACTGTACATTACATCCCTTACTTAATAGCCTTGTGGCTCATGGTAGGCCTGTCTTTAAAGGTTTATAGCTGAAAAATCAATCGCTCTTTATAGTATATATAAGACCAGGAACGTTTATTAAGAAAGTTTTTTAGTTCACATCTTTAATGGCTGAAATTAGCATCAGTTATCATATGTGATGTAATCTTGGCTTTGCTGTATGAAACTGCAGGAGCAGAATTCTTCAGCGGCAGACAAGCAACACAGATGTTTATTCCAATTAACTGTGGGAGTTCAGAAGTTTGGTTCTCCAGCTTGCAAAGATGTCTGGAGAGGAATGCCGAGCTTCCAGCGCAAGGCCAGCCAAAGTCAGGAGGGCAGAAATAGTAAGAGGGATTAGAGAGAGAGAGGACAGCCCTGACTATTCACTCCTGGCACGAGCAAGACAGCCACCAGTACAAGTGAGGTTTTTTATGCATTCAATTTAAGTTTAATTACTTAAATCTCTGTGAGGGCACACAGGAAGAAAGCCCGGGCGTTTGTATGGAGCAGATTACCCCACTGCCCTGCCAAGCCGGCACATAGCTGCATCATAAGATAGAATTCAAATTCAAATGTGGGCTAAAGAAAATGCAGCTGTCACCCCTCTGGCCTGCGAAGCCCCTGCCGGATCAAAGATGAGCTGTCCTCCCTCTCTGCCTGTGTAAAAATGAGCTGTCCTCCCGTTGCCAGTGTCTCATCTCCATGCTCGTCTCCCTGGGGCTCCTAATCCTTTGCTCCTGACGACACACTGACAGTCTGAATGAAGGCATTAACCCTGAAAAATAATTACCAATTAAAGCAAAGCACAAAAACAGGAGCAGGTATGGCAATTGCAGGAGCGAGCGTGTTGCACTTTAATCCCTGTGTCTTTTGATATAACCTGTTTCACCCCGTCAGCTCACGGACATATATCCCAATACACAAAAACACCTACAAACACACATCTGACTCTTGATAGGTCATGCAGTCTATGTCTCTCAGCTGGAAGTGGACCTAAAGTGAGTGTGGTTCAAGCTAGCATGCAGCCGCACCTGAAGCGTTAATCCATATCCAGGTAAAACGATCCTAAATCCACAGCCTCCTTGCTTTCCTTCTGATCGGCCCTGTACTTTAAGCCTCTGCCATTGGCCCATGAAGGATCAAACGCTAAGATCCGTTCAGAAAGACCAGTCTGGCGGAGGACCGGTCGTTTGACAAGTTAATCTTGTCTAAATGGAGGGGGGGAAAAAACGTGTTGACATTCTGACTCACCGCAGGACTTTAACAGATAGTTCTCACACAAGTCACAAGTCTGCACACATTGACATCTGATAGTGATGTGAGATCAGAGGTGTGGAATATCTTTTAGACAAACAGAAAATCTAGTACGCAGGAAATCATCGCAACACTCAAACAGGAAGGAACGATAAAATAATGTAAATTAGCTACTGTTCCAATAGGGCGTGTTCGTGCCGCAAGAACTGGGAATGAATTTAGTTATAGGAACACATTTTGGGGGGAACTAAATTAGCTCCTACTTCATAGGGTCTAACCCAGCACAATAAGAACTACCAGTGACGTAAGTGTACGTTGATTGGCCGAAGGCATACCATAGGAAATAGCACCTGCCATTTTTAAAAAGCCGTGTTACAAGACACAACACAACAAAAACACAGCTCAGATCATGGCATCCTCCATCCTCTAGTTGTTGATGTTGTTGAATGCCACGCTTAAATGAGCCGGCTTATGTTAGCCTACTTCAGAGTTCCTACTGGCGGTGCAAATGCAATCAGAAAAATAGCCCCTTTTTTCAGCCTAGTCTCATGGAAAGACGTACCTGTGGAAACATTTTCGCGAGTGGCAAAAATGCATACCAATATGTACATATCACTGCAGTTTCCAACAGAAATGAACACTAGAGGCAGTAGAACAGCAAGCGCTTTTCATACACAGTTATGATTACTGAGTCAGATTATGGATTAATAAAGACTTGTTTTTACGTCTCCTCGGACAATTTGTAAACGAATATATAGTATTTTGGACTTTGCATCGCATACCAGCTCCATATGTTTCGCTTTTCTAAGCTTGCTCGGTAGCTCAGCTGATACGGAATTGTACTTAAGACGAAAAAGCCTTGAGTACGTATCCTGTGAAAGACGTGTCACAGTAAAAAAGATCAAAACAAGCTAAAACGGCACGATTACGGATGCTTTTTATGTCACATTTGCTTTTAAATAAGCCGTTAAATAAGCTCTGTGACAAAAACAAAAGTTTATGATTCTTACACATTTTGTTCTTCATGATAATCTTCACAAATTAACACAACTTTAATGAATTTTAAAAGCCTAAATATAATCGGCAGAAGTAAAAATATAGGCTATAAACAAACTCCACCATGTTTCTCCATGATTCCATGACTTCAACATCACCACCATTAGGCTTCTGACAACACTTTCAATCTCTATTTCAATCTTTTTCCCTGAAAGTCTGAGTTAAAATAATTCGCAATAGCATGATTATAAACACGAGGCTGTGAAAGCGACTAGTGAGTAGATGAGTTTTCCTGTTTGCCATGATGAGGATGAATGTCTCCAACAAGCTTTGTTGTCCCATTTAGCCATTAGCAACCACCTTTTTCAAGACAAGTAAAAGCTTTTTTTATGATATTTTTGATATATTTAATATTGTAGAATAAATGTGAAAATATCTTGAGCTTGTGTTCACCACAGACTTTTTTCAGGCAAAAAAAAAAAAAAAAAAAAAAAATGAAAAAAAACCCATTGACTTTAGCAGGGGTGCCTGCAGGATTTTATCTTAGGGTACACACAGAACTATAGCACCGCCCATCCCTTCTAGGAGGAACATTTTGCCGTCAGAGAATAGCAATTAAATCAATTATTGCTTTGATACTGTACTTGTTGTGTTCTATTGTGTTTTGGTGGGAACGATCTAATGCTGTACAAATAGACTGTCTTTTTCCTGTACACACACTTAAAAATCCAATGCACGTAACTGAGCACTCTGATGTGCTTGTAGATAGATGCTTCGTGACTTTTTTTAACGTTACTCCAGTCACTAGTTTTCAGAGAAACGCGTGATCAATGCTCTTTGATGCACGTGGGGAGCGAAGGCTGGTCCGTGTGGTCCGATCCAACAGATTAGCTCCTGTAGCTCAGATTGCTCAAGTTAATGCTGGTTCTGATAGAAAGGTGTAAGAATACACAGTCAGTGCATCGCAGTTTGTTGCGTATGGGGCTGCATAGCCGCAGACCAGTCAGGGTGCCCATGCTGAACCTTGTCCACTGCCGAAAGTGCCAACAGTGGGCATGTGAGCATCAGAACTAGACCACGGAGCAATGGAAGAAGGTGGCCTGGTCTGATGAATCACGTTTTCTTTTACATCACGTGGATGGCCGGGTCCGTGTGCATTGCTTACCTGGGGAACACATGGCACTATGGGAAGAAAGCAAGCCGGCGGAGGCAGTATGACGCTTTGGGCAATGTTCTGCTGGGAAACCTTTGGTCCTGCCATCCATGTGGATGTTACTTTGACATGTACCACCTACCTAAGCATTGTTGCAGACCATGTACCGTTCATGGAAATGGTATTCCCTGGTGGCTGTGGCCTCTTTCAGCAGGATAATGCGCCCTGCCACAAAGCAAAAATGGTTCAGGAATAGTTGGAGGAGCACAACAATGAGTTTGAGGTGATGACTTGGCCTCCAAATTCCCCACATCTGTGGGATGTGCTGAACAAACAAGTCCGATCCACAGAGGCCCCACCTCGCATCTTACAGGACTTAAGGGATCTGCTGCTAACATCTTGGTGCCAGATACCACAGCACACCTTCAGGGGTCTAGTGGAGTCCATGCCTCGACGGGTCAGGACTGTTTTGGCAGCAAAAGGGGGACCAACACAATATTAGGTGGTTATGTAATGTTATGCCTATTCGTTATATGTGTGGATGCATGTGTGTATCACGGTTCTGTTCATGCAGTATGACGACGAATACAGGCGATCCATACTCCAATCCAGAAGGGGGCGCGATTTTTAGCCTAATCTATTTTTTTAACTAGCATTAACCACATAAGCTCTGTGTTTTTGTTACTTTTGATGAGAAACAAAGTGCCATCTTTCAAACTCTGTTCATTTTATCACGAAATTCAAACATTAAATGCCGTTTTGACGCTTTTTGATGTGAAGTGACAAACGGCAGCGCGGAGCACGAGTGAACGCGATCATCCCTTCCTCTTCACTACTACAGAATGAACATGAATGAACATGAAGGTATGTTGAAAGATACAATACAACTTAGTGTTTCAACCGCGGAAAGATGTCAGTAAAACAATTTGTAAACAGTATGTCACATAGTAGGCTATTACATTTACCTCAGAAAAGCCATTCAGTGTCCACAGC
Source organism: Ctenopharyngodon idella (assembly GCF_019924925.1). Taxonomy (NCBI): domain Eukaryota; kingdom Metazoa; phylum Chordata; class Actinopteri; order Cypriniformes; family Xenocyprididae; genus Ctenopharyngodon; species Ctenopharyngodon idella. The sequence continues at coordinate 9,449,722 of NC_067239.1, read as the reverse complement.
TTGTTAGTTCGCTAGAGAAATGAACTGTTTCACTAAATAAATGCACTATATTAGCCTATATATTAATTATATTTTACTCAACCTGTTAATGTAAGGCCTAAATAAATCCGTCATGAAAACAAGTTATGACAGCCACTGTGTTAATGATATGTCAACAACGAACTGAGGGGAAAAAATTAATGCAAAAACTGCCTTATTTGTAATTTACATGCTTATAATACATACATTTTTTTTTTTATTATTATTATTTGAGTGTTGATGATTGTATCTAAAAATAAATAGCAACTGAATTTAATTATTTGGGCTCTGTTGTTAATTGTATAGCCTACCTTTAATAGGGCTCCCTAATATTTTACAGCATTAGTAGAGAGATTTTTTTTCTATTTTGATTATAATTGAATACATTTATAGACAGAGACACAGTTGGTTCAGTAAAACATTGTTTAATAAAAAAAAGAGAAAAAATTGTTTTGTTTTCAAACCCGTATATGTGTGTGTGTGTGTGTGTGTGTGTGTGTGTGTGATTAGAGCTCAATTTACTTGCCTCAAACAACTTTTTGCCACACCTTAATATGTGAATTATATTATCAGAAAACTAAGCACAGCGTTGTCAGGCTTTTATTTGTGCTTAATGGATAAAACAGAGGAGCTGCGCACTCGGGTTTATGGCTGCTATAAATTTTACCTACCACAAGATGGCACTGTTTTCTACGGAGCCCCGCACATGACATGCAGGGAAAAAAGTAAATCGTGCGCACGCTTTACTAAGTTGTTTCCTTGATTTACTAAATAGTGTGCATGATTTACTATTTAGTTCCCTCAATTTGCTAAATCATGCACACAATTTAGCAAATCGAGGGAACGAATTAGTAAGTCGTGCACACGATTTATAAATCGAGGGAACGACTTAATAAAGTGTGTGCACGATTTAGCCTATTATTTTTTTCCTGCATGTCATGTGCGGGGCTCCGTAGTTTTCGACACTCTTGATGCTTCCAATCTTTTCTCGAAACAATCAGAGAAAAGCTTCAAAAATTTAAGACAGAGGCTTCATTGTTCCATCCCTCCTCAATAGTTTTAGGCCTTTTTGCAAATGTTTCAATTGAGTTTAGCTGTTTTAGAGAGTGTTTACTCATTTTGAGCCTAATTTTAAACATTAACTATCTGTAATGTAATTTTTTGTGTGTGGAAAAAGCACCAATTAAACAAAACTAAACTAGCCAATCAGATTTCTTTTCACCCATCCCCCACCCATGCACTCACATACACACATTTGACTTTACAATACACAAACGCACACCTTTATTTATTCTCATTCTGTCTTGCTTTCTCAATATGTCATGAGTGTACACAGATAGATTACTAATCAATTTAAAAATTATGTAAAAATAAAAATGGCATTAATTAGCACCCTCTCATGGTATGCACGGTGCATACAGTCGTATGGCTGCAGGCGCCACTAGACTTTAGGACATTTGAAAAGGAAGTGCTAAAATGCTAACTCGTTTTTGGGTTTTGGCCTACAAAAATACATCATCCCTGCAGAACTCTATTAGAGTATCATGTTGTTAGCTTAGCAACATGCTACCATCAAACTATACACTGTGAGTCAAGTCTACCCTTTTGCTTTGTGAACGGAATATTACTTTTATGACGTATGGAGTTGCTGCCTGTATAGAGCATTCCAAACAGTTCAATTTCAGTTAGCTAAAGGTAATAGACAGCAAGGTTTTAGAATCTCGAGTCCCTCCAAACAATCCGTCCTAACATGCAATAGCAGGCAGTTGGCAGGTCAACAAACATTGTAAATCAAGTAGTGAACATTCCTGCATTTTTAATGTCAAGGCTCTTTCACAATAATGCAGTATACCTGAAGCGGCTTCCCATGGACCTGATTATCATTTGACATGTCACTCTTCTGGTATTTAACTGATGTTGGCCGCTGTAATTAATTGAAGTTGATTCTTGCCTTGTGGTTTTGGGTGTTGTGGTCAGTTTACGCATGCAGAAACATGGGTGTGGAGTATTCACTGACAGTAACAAAGGAAATATCTTTTATCTCAGAGATGGTGAAAACATCCATTAAATCAGCTGCTAAATAAGGGTGTGATATATTCTTTCCCATTCTATATACTTTATTCTATTATAGTGAGTCAAACCATAAAGGTTTATTTTGATCAAAAATCAGCTTACAGAAGGTGTGGTGACTGTTAATTTAGTTCAGCCCAAACCTGTGTGACCACATTTATCTTTTTACCCTGATGCATCATTCATCTCTGGTCATCAAAAACTTTCCCATGACCATTTTATAACCACATGCATACTAAACAGCAAACATGTCAAATACATTTTAGCAGGTCATACTGAACAAATAGTCACCTTATACATATTTTTTAATTAGTTAAACCTTGATGTATCCATGCAAAACACAAGCTCTACTAGAGCTTTTATAGACCATTTATTAAATAGCTGATGTAAAAAATTCTTTATGCTCATTCAGTATTGTGGTAAAGCAAATGGGACACATGAATTTACTATATTCATTCATAAGAGGCCTTTAGTGTCCTTGACTGGATAACTTCAGTAGCTTTTAAGTCATCTAAACTGAACTTTCACACAAAATGATTTTTTATATTTTATGTTGCAGCTGTACATTCAAAGGTTTAGGGTCAGTAATATTATTTATTTATTTATTTATTTATTTTGGAAATAAATTAATACTTGTATTCAGCAAGGATGCATTAAATTGATCAAAAGTCAGTAAACAGTAAAGACTTTTATAATGTTACAAAAAATACAAATATATATATATATATATATATATATATATATATCCCGAGGTCAGGACTGTGCACCTCAAGAGGTTAAATGCTTATGTAATAGAATCTATATGACCAAATGATCAGATAAAAATGACTCATTGATGAATATTTTGTTTTTATAACTCACAACTCATCTCAAAACTTGTCTAATGCATAATCTCATTAAAAAAAAAAAAAAAAATGGAAAATGACCTTTGCTCCATTGTTTTCACCAAAACTTTGCAAAGCAGTTTGCTCAATATATGTGTCACCATTATCATCTCCATTGTGATAAATATCTTCGTTTTAAGTTCACTCTTTCTCTGACACACACGCTTGCGCACACTCACTCATGCAAATACACAGGAGGATGTATCATAGAACAGGAAATAAAACCAGGGATGAATCATACACAGATACACAACATCATTATGCTTCTGTTTATGGACTAGTCGTCTTCAGCATGTTGTGATCTTTTACATGCCTTTGTTATTTTCACCAACTTGAGTGACATGTCTGGAAATTGATGCACCGGTATAAAGGTGCATCTCTTTGACTTTAAACTGCTGTTTTGCCGGAGGGAGTCACGCTGATTGACATTGCTGGGACATTTTAACAACAGTTGAATTGATTGTCTCTGCCACTGGGCATTAACACAGGCTAGGTTACTGTGTCCTTTCAGGCTTTCTAGTTCTCTTTATTCCAGCTGCTCTGACTGTAAGGCCTCAGACAGTCAGGTAAGAGATCAAAGACCTGTAAACTGTAAAGAGGATTAAATGTTTGAGATTGAAGGGAAGATCCTGGAATTCTGACATTAATATATGAGATGGATCTTAAAAAAAAATTAATTAATTAAAAAACTTAATTTTTTGTGCCACGAGCAGGGTGCAGTATAAAATTTCTGTAGTTATAACTGAACAGCATGAGCCTGACAGAAACACTAACTCAGTGGTGTCAGTTTAGGGTGAAAGTTTTTGAAATTATATTTCAGGATGTTCAAACGACCAAAAGAAAAAAACAAAACAACAAATTTACATTTGAACAAGAACAAAGCAGGTACTGAGGCCCTCCAATCCCAGAGACACTGGTGCATAAAGGACACACTGCTATGTAGTTTCCAGAAAACGACAGACAGTTCTAGCACTTATAACTCTTTACAAAGACTACAAAGAGCAGGAACGATTCCCACCTAAAAAAACAAACAAACAAAAAAACATGCTTACTATGTCACATTTATGTTCCTTTCTATTTACTCTTATTTTGACATTCTGTTTTGGCTCCAACCTGGGGCACGTTCAAGCTCAAACCGGTGTGCAACGTTTTGCTACGGTTTCCGGGTTGAACAACATGTTTCCTGGAAACGGTGTGCAACGGTGTGCAACGGGTTTGAGATACGTTTTCTCTTGTTTGGTGGGTGTGTCAAAAATGTAAGCCCAATCAGCATCAACATACATATAAACCAGAAACATAATAACTTAAATAATAAGAGCACAAGTATAGATCTGGAACTTCTTTAAGTCTGTCTAAATATCATTTAATAATTGCATTGTCTTCTGGTCCATATCCTTTCCTGAGGAAGGTGTGCTAGACACTGATTAATGTAATATAAAAATACTATACATTTTGCTATTGTATTGTGGAGTGATACTTTTATAAACTTTAACAAACATAAAGGCAAATGTTGGATCACAATAATAAGGAACCACAGTTTCCACAAATCCCTTCACTCGATTGGGATGTTCTCTTTTATTCTGGACGGCAAGGCCAGTGACTGTAACATCGAGCGTATTTTGCAGTATTAAACACGTATTTATACCAACTTCATCAGGCTCTGATAATTCTTCAAAAAGAACACAAAGAATGGCCTTCTCAGCTGCCATCCGCTTGTTAAGTCGTGACGTAAGGAACGCCGTTTCCGGGTCCAAGCCTCAACTCGTTTCACTTGAGAATGCCATCGATGGCTGTTTATGAGCGCTATTTATTCATATTAAACATCAATCATTTTAACAAGTTAAACATTTTAAATACTTACAGTCTACACAACAGTCTCCGTGCGTCACAGACATTAATATTTTAACGATTTATAAAAGATGAATCATTGTCTGGCCATCTGGAATTTTGATATGGAGATAAAGGTTATGATTATAATTTTTTTGTAGTATTACACCACATCGTGTGTGTATATTAGCACCATTTGTTGTTTTCCTGTGGTATGAGAGAGAGCGTTTGGACCCGGAAGCGCTGCCGCGTGACGTCAGACTTAACAACCGTATAGTTGCAACTCTTGCGTCATCAGAACAGAGTGTTCAACGCATGACCGTTTCCGTTTAAAGAACGTTTTGCAACATTTTGTCAGGACTGAACGCAGCCCTGGTCTCATGGAAAGACGTACTTGTGGGAACGTTTTCGCGGGTCGCAATACATACCAATACCAATACGTACATATCACTGCCGTTTCCAACAGAAATGAACACTAGAGGTAGTAAAACAGCAAGCGCTTTTAATAGTTTTCATACAGTTACGATAACAGGGTCAGGTTATGGATTATTAAAGACTTATTTTTATGTCTCCTTGCACAATATTATGTTATGACTTCAAAACACTTTTTATCAAAGTGCACAATTTGTAAACGAATATATTTTGGACTTTGCATCGCTTAACCAGTTCCATATGTTTCATGTGTTTTCTGACATAATAAGCTTGCTCGGTAGCTCGGCTGATACGGAGTTGGCTTTAGGACGAGGAAGCCTTGGGTACGAATCGGGTAGGTTTAGGTTGGTGGTACGCTACTTTAAAACGTAATAGAGCATTTCGTATAAAAACCAACGTCATAAAAACGTGCCATATTCATATCTGTTCCGGCAAAAAAATGAACACGCTTTTAGCTCCACTCAGTGGACATTTCACATTGAAACTGCAGTGATATGTACGTATTGTTACGTATTTTGCCACTCGTGAAAACGTTCCCACAGGTACGTTTTTCTAATGAGACCAGGCTCTTCTTTGTTTCCATTTGTTCCTGTTCTCCTCGCTGTTTAAGGCACGTATACATGACAACGGTGTACTAAAAACGGAAAAGTTTTTCTTGAGTTTTTCCGAATACAGTTGTGAAAACAATCCCTGTTCACATGGATCCGTGAAAACGACTAAAAACGCTGTATTATAAATGCCAGGCCAGTAATTGGCCGATGTCACTTTGTAAAGAAACACTACACATGCGCGTGACGCCACCGTTTTCACGAATTCACATTTTTGTAGTTTACACGATAATGGTATTGTTTTAAAAACTTGACTTTGAAACCATGCATGCATATGCTCTCTGTAGATTGTCATGTGGAACGAAATGATACCCAATCAAAAAGCAAGCTGACGGAAGCATAACACTACTTCATCCAAACCTTTTTCTTCATCCAAACTTTCTGTTAAAAGCAGTCCAAACACTATTATCGCCATTTCTTCTTGCCCGTCGTCCGCCATGTTTGTTTACTTTAAAGTCACGATTGACCATGAGAGATTTTGCGAGATTTCCCATGTTCACAGTCTAGAATCTGGTTGTTTGTGAGTGGAATTAGTGTGTTATGCTGTCTTGGTTACATTGCAGCACTCCACACACTATAGGAACAAAACTGTTAAATCTATGATTTTTTTTTTTTTTTAATCATCGTGTTTCCTTCAATATATTGTATTAGTTCATTGTTATTTATTTATTTGGTCACACTTTGTTTGGTAACATTTTATTTTACAGTGTCGTTGTTACATGTACTGTATTAATAACTATAAATTCTGCATAATTACATGCAATTAACCCTAAACCAAACCCTCATCCTAAACCTAACCCTATAGTAAGTACATGTAGTTAATTATTATTACTCAGTACTTACATGTATAATTACACTGTAACACGGACACCTTAAAATAAAGTGTAACCCATTAAACCTAACACTAAATCTTTAGTAAATACATGAAGTTGATTAATATTGCTCATACTTTGTGTAATTACACTGTAACAAGGTCACCTTAAAGGGTTACACTTTATTTTAAGGTGTCCATGTTACAGTGTATTTATACATTTAAGTACTGAGTAATAATAATTAACTACATGTACTTACTATAGGGTTAGTGTTAGGGTGAGGGTTTGGGTTAGGGTTAATTGCATGTAATTATGCATAATTTATAGTTATTATTACTACAGTAACTACATGTAACTTGTGTAACAATGAAACTGTAAAATAATGTTACCGTTTAGTGCTTGTAATTACACATAATTTTGTGTTACCAAAACATAAAGTGTTACCCTTTATTATTATTTTTTTTTTTTTTTTTACCTGGATCTCCTAGAATAAATAGAGGTAAATAATCTAAATAACCTCTCTTTTGACAGCAATTTTGAATTGTTGTTGTATCAACTTCCCATTAAGAACTTTAATTACTAAACAGAGCATAAAAAAATACTTGTGTGAATTTTTCAAACAGACTACTGAACATGTCTCTGTTGCATAACTGAAGAAACAGCTCTAAAATGCATTTTGTAAGAAGGCCAAGGGTGCGTACATTAATGGGTTAAGAATAATTCATGCATAATATTATGAAACATCATGTACAGTTGCAAGAAAAAGTATGTGAACCACTTGCAGAATCTGTGAAAATTGTGAATAATTTTTAAAAAAAATAAAGGAGATAATACAAAATGCATGTTATTTTTTATTTAGTACTCTCCTGAGTAAGATATTTTACATAAAAGATGTTTACATATAATCCACAAGACAAAAAAAATAGCTGTATTTATTAAAATAACCCCATTCATAAGTATGTGAACCACTGATTCTTAATACTGTGTGTGGTTACCTGGATGATCTACGACTGTTTGTTTGTTTTGTGATGGTTCTTCATGAGTCTCTTGTTTGTTTTGAACAGTTAAACTGAGCTCTGTTCTTCAGAAAAAATCCTCCAGGTCCTGCAGATTCTTCAGTTTTCCACCATCTTTTGCATATTTGAACCCTTTCCAGCAGTGACTGAATGATTTTGAGATCCGTCTTTTCACACTGAGGACAATTGAGGGACCATAAACACAACTATTAAAAAAGGTTCAAACATTCACTGATGCTCCAGAAGGAAACATGATGCATGTGGAAATCTGAAGAATCTGCAGGACCTGGAGAATTTTCCTGAAGAACAGAGCTCAGTTTAACTGTTCAGAACAAACAAGAGACTCATGAAGAACCATCACAAAACAAACAAACAAACAAACAAACAGTCGTAGATCATCCAGGTAACCACACACAGTATTAAGAATCAGTGGTTCACATACTTATGAATGGGGTTATTTTAATAAATTCAGCTATTTTTTTTGTCTTGTGGATTATACAGTGGTGGTCAGAATTATTGGCACCCTTGGTAAATATGATCAAAGATGACTGTAAAAATAAATCTGCATTGTTTATCCTTTTGATATTTAATTAATAAAATTAGCAAAAGTCTAATCTTCAATTGAAGGAAAAGAATTGAAAGTGGGGGGGAAATCACATTATGAAATGAATATTTTTCTCCAAAACACGTTGGCCACAATTATTGGCACCCTTAGAATTTTTTATGAGTAAAATATCTCTGAAGTATATTACCATTCATATTTACATTTTTTTAGCACACCAGGGTGATCATGAACATGAAATTGTCCAGCCATGACTTCCTGTTCCACAGGATTATAAACATGAGGAAACACAAAGGCCAAATTCCCTTAATTATTCATCACAATGAGTAAAACCAAAGAATATAGTTCTGATGTGCAGCAAAAGATTGTTGAACTTCACAAAATAGAAAGCGGCTACAAGAAAATAGTTAAAGCATTGAAAATCACCATTTCCACCATCAGGGCAATAATTAAGAAGTTCCAATCAACTAAAGATGTTACAAATCTGCCTGGAAGAGGACATGTGTCTATATCATCCTAATGCACGGTGAGGAGGAGAGTTTGAGTGGACAAAGACTCTCCAAGGATCACAGCTGAAGAACTGCAGAAAATAGTTGAGTCTTGAGTCTCAGAAAGCCTAAAAAAAATTATCAAACAGCACCTACATCACCACAAGTTGTTCAGGAGGGTTTCAACAAAAAATCCTCTGCTCTCATCCAGAAACAATCTCCAGCATATTCAGTTGTCAGACAAGACTGGAACTTCAAACAGGACCGGCTTCTATGGTCAGATGAAACTAAAAAAAGAGCTTTTTGGCAGCAAACCCACCAGATGGGTTTGGTGCACACATGGATAAAAAGTACCCCATGCCCCTGGTTAAATATACTGCTGGATCTTTAATGTTGTGGGCCTGTTTTTCTGCTGGAGGTCCTGGACATCTTGTTCAGATACATGGCATCATGGATTATATCAAATACCAACAGATAAAAAATCAAAACCTGACTGCTTCTGCTAGAAATTCAATAATGCGCCGTGGTTGGATCTTCCATCAGGACAATGATCCAAAGCAAACATCAAAACCAACAAAAAAATGTGTCACTGAGCACAAAATGAAGCTTCTGCCATGGCCATCCCAGTCCCCTGACCTGAACCCTATAGAAAATGAGTGGAGTGAACTGAAGAGAAGAAGCGCCAACATGGAGCTGGGAATCTGAAGGATCTGGAGAGATTCTGTATAGAGAAATGGTCTCTGATCTCTTGTCAGGTGTTCTCCAAACTCATCAGGCATTATAGGAGAAAACTCAGAGCTGTTATCTTGGCAGAAGAAGGTTGCAAAAAGTATTGAATAAAAGGGTACCAATAATTGTGGCCAACGTGTTTTGGAGAAAAATATTTATTTCATAATGTGATTTTTCCCCCCATATTCAATTCTTTTCCTTCAATGAAAGGTTAGATTTTTGCTAATTTTATGAATTAAAGATCAAAAGGATAAACAATGCAGATTTATTTTTACAGTCATCTTTGATCATATTTACCAAGGGTGCCAATAATTCTGACCACCACTGTATGTAAACATCTTTTATGTAAAATATCTTACTCAGGAGAGTACTAAACAAAAAATAACATGCATTTTGCATTATCTCCTTTTATTTTGTTAAAATTATTCAAATTTTCACAGATTCTGCAAGTTGTTCACATACTTTTTCTTGCAACTGTATATACTGAGGGCTTTCATTTTGTTTTACATAGACCATCACCAATCAGTTTCAATGATACAATACCATATATGTATTTGCTAATAAAGCAAGTTGCACATTTTTGCCCTGTTTGATTTCTTTACTATTGCAAGCATTTAGACAAGCCCAGATATAAAGCAGAAGTTCGACTTAACATGCAATCACTGACAGCCGTATTTGTGCATTCAGAAAACACAGCTTGGTGTCAATAATTAGACCTGAACCTTGATGAATACTGTTATCTTATATTCACTTCAAATATAATAGTTTTTAGTCATTAGTAGCAGCACACTATAGTCTTTTGCCATTAAAACAGGACTGTGGGGTAAAGAATAAGAATATTAGCCAAAGAGCCCAGCTCTTAAAGATACTGCACATTAAGTTAAATAATTATATTCTGAAGGGCAAACACATCCTTTCAATAGCAGTTCCTCAAGTGGAACCCATATATATAGCGGTGCGGGTGAAGCTGCACAGATGTACTTTAGTCCACTATTCAGCAGAAGGCCATTCACTGTACTTGACAGTAAAATAAATTTTTTATTTCTATATCATTTAACAGAAGCCTATCACTGGCTACAATGTTGTCACTGTTTTTCAGTGTCTCACGCTGTGAGTGCCATGTATTTAAGACTCTGTGTTAAGCATTTCAATTACAGCTTTGATGTTTGGACCTAGGAGAGAGTACATGATTACTTTTTTTTTCCTTTTTTTTTTTTTTAGAATAAAGCAAATGATCTGCAGAATGTGTAACTCAATTTGACTGACAAAAGTTGTACATGTGTATGGGTAACCTACCATAATTGTGACTGATGAAATTTTCCACAACATTTTTGGAAGTTGCTTGGCTCAAACATTGTTTGAATGGTCATTGATGTTTCTGACTGTAATTAAAAATCTCATACACTAGTAGACTGTTAGGTTAGGGTTAGTAGAATACGTTGCCGTAGTTGCAAAGCCACTTACAGTCTGTTGGGGAGCATCAAAATAAAATGTTACAGTCTACTAATACTCTAATGACTGGTAGTTGACATGTAGTTGCAAAGGGTAACACTTTATTTTAAAGGGTTAGTTCACCCAAAAATTTAAATTCTGTCATTATTACCCTCATGTCGTTCTAGACCCCTAAGACCTTCATTTATCTTCGGAACACAAATTAAGATTTTTTTGATGGAATCCGATGGCTCAGTGAGGCCACTATTGAGAGCAAAGCCACTGAACCTCTCAAGATCCATAAAGGTACTAAAAACATATTTAAAACAGTTCATGTGAATACAGTGGTTCTACCTTAATATAATAAAGCGACGAGAATACTTTTTGTCTGCCAAAAAAAACAAAATAACGGCTTTTCAACAAAATCTAGTGATGGCCGATTTCAAAATGCTGCTTCTGAGCTTTACGAATTGAATCAGTGGTTTTGAAATCAGCCTTCACGAGATATTGTTGAAAAGTCATTATTTTGTTTTTTTGGCGCACAAAAAGTATTTTCGTCGCTTTATAATATTAAGATAGAACCACTGAACTCACATGAACTGTTTTAAATATGTTTTTAGTACCTTTATGGATCTTGAGAGGTTCGGTGGCCTTGCTCTCAATAGAGGCCTCACTGAGCCATCAGATTCCATCAAAAATATCTTAATTTGTGTTCCGAAGATGAACAAAGGTCTTACGGTTGTAGAACGACATGAGGGTGAGTAATAAATGACATTATTTTCATTTTCGGGTGAACTAACCCTTTAAGGGTCCATAACTATTTTAAGGGTCATTTGGTTGTTAAATTTTAGCCATTATTTATGCAGATAACATGAACACACCAGAAACTGTCTTTACTAAACTGTGTTACTAACAACTTAGCCATAATTACTGGCTTATTCAGGTGAATAAACTTGAACATCACTCAATGAGTGCCATACAAATCAATAATTATTGTGGTTATACTTTTTTATCTTTATTACACAATTTTAGCAATTTATTACTCAAACCTGTAAAATCAACACAAATTAAACACATTGATTCATATTGTTCAGTTTGGTGAATCACAGAAATATAGCATTGTGAATCACTTACTACACACATACACACACACAAAAATGTTTAAGTTTGCATAACGGCTACAAGTACGCGCTGTTACAAAAATCCGGCGGTGCACGTTCCCACTTCTGATGATGAAATTCGCGTCGTGCTGACCCTCGCATATGCGTAAAAAGTAAACTATACTTTGGGCTTTAGTTGACATAGTGCCAAAGGAATGTCTAAAATGGACTATCAAAATAAAGTTTAACTGTATGTGTAACATTTACTGTACATTCAGTTAACCATTAATTATTGGCTTATTTCTGCTTATTTATCCTTCAAATGTTTGATAAGTTGTAAAGTTAGTGGATAAATTTATGTAGTTGCTGTGAAGTTGATTCAACTCATCGACTAGCATGTGCCATCATGTTAATCTTTTGTGCAAATCCAGTGTTGAATTGACCCTCGTTTGTGAAGCAACACTCTACTACAACAACTCTTCCTCTTCTCTAAAGCAGCCCAACATGGTCTCACCCCCTTTGTTGCGTGTTCTCGGGGGCAGGGTTTATGTACATTTTAGGGTTAGTGATGTCACTAACCCTGAAAGAAGCTTGTTGTAGTCCCTACCAGCCATTTGTTGTAGTCCAAAGCATTGAACTTTGAGTGTCATAACTTTGCAGATGTTGTTTATGCTCAAACAGCAACATTACACACTGAAGTTAAAAAAGTGAAATCATAATCAACCACCCCATAATTATGGAAAGCTTGGAAGTTACTTATAGTTAGTAGAACATTTAAAGTTGACTGTATCAAAATAAACTGTTACATAATTGTATTGTACTTGTAGATCATAAAAGGGTCCTAAAAACAGTCTTTCCCTCATTTTCTGTTTAAAAAAAAGATAAAATGTTGTGTCATGACATTGACCACAAGCGTACTATTCTAACAAATCTTTAAAACTGTCAAGCTTATTAATTTAGCTTGCGATGGCACAATGCAATTTCCTAAAGTCATTTTTTTGGTTCTTAGGATGTTAAATCGTACAGAAAGTATTCAAAAATCCCCCAGATATGCCAAAGGGGAAGATACAGTATACCGATCACATGGTGCAGTGTATTGCTTGTACTAGGGCATCTTTTCTTTTTCAAATGGCATTCAATAACAAAAACAGTTCAGGATATACTTCACAAGACATGCCAGAGGAAGAAAAGGAATACATTTCAGCAGGTCTTCATCAAAAACAGGGAGAGAGAGATAGAGAGAGGCCACGAGGGGAGAAATAAACAGATTAGAAAAGCAATTGACATTTCCCTAAAGCATGCAAGGGCTTATTTGCATCAGTTCACCAGCTCATGTTTTATTTATCTGTGATCACAACCGATCGTGAGGAAAATTAATCAATAGGAAAGCCACCCGGAGCGCCGGCCTGCGCCACGCCATCCCCCCCGCCCGCTTCGCCCCCATACCTTTACACCCTGCATCGAGGTGACGGATTTCTCTATCCGAGGAATGCTTGGAGGAGCTCCATATGGCCGGGATCAAAGGTGTTGTTCACTGCACGGTTCTGCTTGGTTGCCAGCCACTGCCGTTAATTAGAAAACAAGATCAGAGGCGGTATTAAAATCCAATTAAGCCGGAATGAACAGATTGCCAAGTGATGTTCACTAATGTATTACCGAGCACCATGCAAATTTCAGCGGCTGTGTTTGGTCGGTGTCGTGTGTGTTGCGTTGCATGTGGGTGTGCTTGTGTTTATCCCCTGTCTCTTCCTCCAATCTTCTGCACTCAATGAAAGTTCTTCAAATTGCCTGACTGATCACACTTCAGCAGCATAACATTACCTGGAGGGTGAAGACCCTGCCAAATTGTGAAGAGCAAAACAAATCTCATGCCAAACAGAGAGAAGGGGGTTTACATGGCCTATATGTGAGCTTCAGAGTGATTCTTTAGGATTATTCCAACAACATGAGCAAATGATCTTGTTGAATTGGGCTAATGATGCAGATTCCCATGGACACAAGGCATCTGAACTGCGAAGACATAAGTGCCTCCAGCTGGTGGTCCACGACCGACTGTGCTGCAGCGGATGAGGGGCTAGCAAAGAAAAACACACGATGCCACATAATAAAGGCTAATGAGTGACAGGAAGGAGACCTCGAGTGTCAGGAAATTACCCTGATGCAAAGACATAAAAATAATGGCTAATTAATAGGATTTTATAAATAGAGCCACGCAATGAAGATGAAAGCTGGAACGTTATTAGTACGGCAGATGACCCTGTGTCATGTGTAATGCTACGTTTGCGTTAGACCAGAAATTTGTTTATCTGCTTCTCTTTCTTGCCAAAATAGCTCACATTTCAAACAGGTTCATCATCAGTTTCCAGATTAACACTTGGATTAACATGATCGTGTGATCAAATTTAATCTCCCTGACCAACTTATCTAGTTAGCTAGAAATCAAGTTACGCTTCTCTCTCTTATAAAAACAGCCATCTATTCATACTGCCAGAATTTACATCAAGTCAATCTGGTTTTTTCCCTTGCTCATATTTTACACATTACGAGCATAAAAGAAGTATTCATTTATAAATTGTCTATTAATTGAAGCCGAAATTCAAACAATGTCATAATCAAAGTCGTCCTCCTTCCTGCTTCACCATCAGAAACTACTTTTCTTATCTTTTTGTCTGGTCAACAAATGGTGTTAATATTTACCTACAGTATGTAGTCAGAACCCATCAGTTTGAATTAACTAGTGGATAGAAAACATCCAAAATACATATTTAAGTGTTTATTTTATTACACTTCATCCGTTGATATCTGTAGATTTCAATTCGAGTACATATCTTTAAAAGCTACTTTCTGAAAATGAGTTTTTTTCTTATGCACCGAGTCAGAAATCTCCACTTAAGTAGAACTTACAGAAACTTTACAGTTTTACTCCTATCTATATTCTGAAGTTTTTTACAAAGTGGTTTGTTCACACATCATTTGCCTCATTTTATTTAAAAAACATGGTGAAAATGTTGTGGGGTTTTGTGGCTGTTGACGCAGAACCTGATTTCACCAAGTGTGAAACATGTTCCTGGATCAACATCATTGTTGAACATGGAACAACATTCCAATCAACCAATCAGATATGAGGGACAAGTTTACAGTTTAGGCTTACAGCCATGGTTAGGTGCTTCTACATCAGTGTTATTAACCTATCATTTGCCTCTGATTTTAGGGATAACTTATGGGTAGGCTTAGGTTTATGGGTAGGGATATGGTTATGATTAAATTTTCGGACAGGAATGTTGTACCAGGATCAACAAAATATGTTGACCCAGGAACATGTCTACGTCTGCAAAATCAGGACTTGTGGCTGTTGACAGTATTTTCTGCTTTACAGAGTGATAGAGAAATTAGTAAAAATCTACAAACTTTTTTTTTTTTTTTTTTTTTGCACAAACTTTGCATTCTGATTCTGACATTCCTAATTTGAATATTTTCAATAATTTTCTATTCTTGACAGATAATTTTTTCATAATTTTGGCAATAGATGAACTGTTAAATGAGTGATCTTGAGATGAGTCCCTGTAGTCATCCAATTTGACTCTCAAATGCTGATGTAATATATATTATGAAGTGAAAACATAAAGTGTGGTAACCCATACTTGGAATTTATCCTCTGCATTTAACCCATCCAAGTGTACACACATTAGGAGCTCCTGGGGAGGGATTGTGGGTTAGGTACCTTGCTCAAGGGTACCCCAGTCATGGGTATTGAGATTGGAAGACAGCGCTGTTCATTCACCCCCACCTACATTTTCCTGCCAGTATTGAGAATCAAACCCACAACCTTTGGGTTACAAGTCCAACTCTCTAACCATTTAGCCACAACTGCCGCTAAACTTGACAAGTGATTTTTATGAAATGTAGTTTGAATACTATCTTCTCAGTTGTTTAAAAGATGACGGCAATTATCAAGGTCTGATAAAGTGATGTCTAATTTTCCAATAAAAGATGATAAATTTTTACGATTTGTTACATTTTAATGCACATTAAAACATATTCAACACGGCTCCGGGGGGATAATAAAGGCCTTCTGAAGCGAAGAGATGCATTTGTGTAAAAAAAATGTCCATATTTAACAAGTTAAAAATAAAATATCTGGCTTCCGCCAGACCGCCTTCCATATTCAACTTACATAGAAAGTGTAAAACTCTTGCAGTTCAAAAAGCTTACGCTACATCCTACGCCTTCCCTATTCAACTTATGGAAAAAGCTTAACTGACACGACACTATAGTTTACACTTCCTTCGTAACTTGAATACGGAAGGCAGTCTTGCTGAAGCTAGATATTTTACTTCACAACTTGTTAAATATAGATTTTTTTTTACACAAACGCATCGTTTTGCTTCAGAAGGCCTTTATTAACCCCCCGGAGCCATGTGGAATATGTTTATGATGGATGGATGTGGATGGAAGCACTTTCTTCAGCTCATACTCGTTTGATAACGCTTACTGCCATTATAAAGCTCGGATGCATCAGGAGGATATTTATTAATATTTCTCCGATTGTGTTCATCAGAAAGTCATATACACCTAGGATGGCTTGAGGGTGAGTAAAGCTTGGGGTAATTTTCATTTGAAAGTGAACTAATCCTTTAACAGGTTTAGTATTTTTACAGTTTTTCCGTAATTTTTTTTAACATATTTTAGAGAACACTATATGACTTATGTTGTGTAAAACCAGATTGGCTCTGAATACAGTAGCATACAGTAACATTAATGACAATTAATTATCAGCTGTAATCTGAAAAATAAGTCAAAACAGACACCATTATTGAATCAAAAGCATTTCCTCTCTCACCTCTCACCTTCACCCTCTAGCGCCTCTCTCTCACGCCAAAGAAAAGTCTATTTTCCTTAACCTCTTAAAAGCCCTTTAATGAGGCAGAGTCCTTTAAGCCGAGGGACAAAGAGGACCCTCATGCGGGAAGATGTGAGCTCTTCTCCAGCCACCTGCCCAAACACAGGTGACTGCATTATAAAGAACTCCCGTCAGTGCTCACAATAGGAACGCATCCTACAGACACGCTCACAATGACCCCGGGGCCCTCCAGACCCTCCCATTGATTCCCCAGCATGCACTTGAGACACAAGAGGTCAAACTCCAGACAGCCCAGATTCACCACCATCGTCTGTTTTATGCCGTCTGTTCTAACTCAGTGATCTGCTCACGTTTTGGACTGGGAATTTACCCCACACGAGGTCTTCAAGCTTCTGTCTTCCTGTTTCAGAAAATGGTTGGTTGGCTCTTGACTGCAGTGATGTTGTGCTGCGTTTCACTTAAGGTGGCTCGCAGTAGTATGAATGTGAAGGCTATATAGATATAATTTTGCAAGATGTGAAAAAACTACAGAGGTTTTGGCAGCTTTGAACATTTTATGGATGGTGTTAACCAAAGACAAAGAGGCTTATTCAATTTATTTGACAGTCTAGAGGGTTTAAATTTGAACAGAAACACAGCACAACCTGAAGCGTATGGTATCCTGCTGGAGCATTTGAGTGAAAGTATCTGTCTTCACTTACCATGTAACAAGCTCTGTGCTGAGCAGACACTTCTCAAGATGTCTTGCCATAAAACAGACAGATATAAAAGTCACTTGAATATGAGGAGCTAATTATCTGCTTGTAAAAGAAGAGCATATATTTATTCACAAAAGCATGGGACGTCCCTGCCTAGAATCAGTCTTGTCATATCTAAATTTTATAATGCAAATGATATATTGTGTTTCACAAGCATTTAAAGGCATTTCAGAATAACTCCCATTTCGTAAAGTCTGCTGTGGAGCTTGATTCAGTGCGGGCTCGGCAAAAGTACGCATCGAGGGCGCATATCGACCACAAAGGGGGCGCTCGCGAGCACACTTCTGAAACCTAAAATGACAAATGGGACACCCTAAGGTCTCGTGGACTCCACGATCACGTACACACAGTGGCCATTTTAAGTCCACAAGACCGTAAGTGCATATAAAGCCAGGCCTGGTGCCACGAGGGGGCAAAAGAGGGCATTGGCCCCTCAAATCTGATTTGTGCCCCCTCATTTTCAATTTGTCCCCCCTCCGACCTCGAAACGTGATCAATTTATTTCAGGAAAAATTGGATGAATTTACATGATGTAAATCCGACAGATCCTCTGAATTGCGGTGCAAACTCATCACACGTTATATATCAACTAACATGATCATTATAAAGGTGTTTAAACAACAAAAAACATTCACTTCCACATATTTGACAATCAGAATATATCATATAATTCATTATATAGTTAACAAGTTTGTGAGTATTTTAAATAGAAGGAAAAACTAAATAAACGTGATACACACCTGTCATAGTGTGGCTGCATGACGCGTCACCAAGGAATTAATAGCCATTCTAAAATAATCTTCTAAAATAATGCCTTAAAAACGTGCGCACAATTGCCCCCTCCAGAATTATAATTGCCCTCCCAGTTTATGTGACCTGGAGCCGGCTCTATATAAAGCGTTCCATTTGGGACAGGGCCAAATGCTTATACAATGTTCAGGATAATGCCAAAGAGCTACTCTGTACTGTAATGCCAATTTGTCGTGCAAAGAAAAGGGACTATTTTAAACTATTGTCTCACATAGATATGTATAGTCTATAGTCTCAAATATACCACTGATTCTTAATACTGTGTGTGGTTACCTGGATGATCTACGACTGTTTTTTTGTTTGTTTGTTTGTTTGTTTTGTGATGGTTGTTCATGAGTCCATTGTTTGTTCTGAACAGTTAAACTGAGCTCTGTTCTTCAGAAAAATCCTCCTGGTCCTGCAGATCCCTTTCCAGCAGTGACTGTATGATTTTAAAATCCATCTTTTCACACTGAGGACAATTGAGGGACTCAAACACAACTATTAAAAAAGTTTCAAGCATTCACTGATGCTCCAGAAGGAAACACGATACATTAAGAGTCAGGGGTGAAAACTTTTGAACAGCATGGAGATGTCTAGATTTTTCTTATTTTGTTTAAATATAAATTTTCTTCATTTAGTACTGCCCTTTGGAAGCAACAGAAGATAACTACATGTTTCCCGGAGACAAATTAAGTACAATTTACCTTGATCGTCAAATTCAAAAAGTTTTCACCCCCCAGCTCTTAATGCATGGTGTTTCCTTCTGGAGCATCAGTGAATGTTTGAACCTTTTTTAATAGTTGTGTTTGAGTCCCTCAATTGTCCTCAGTGTGAAAAGATGGATCTCAAAATCATACAGTCGCTGCTGGAAAGGGTTCAAATATGCAAAAAATGCTTGAAATCTGAAGAATCTGCAGGATCTGGAGGATTTTTCTGAAGATCGCTGGGCAATTTAACTGCTCAGAACAAACAAGGGACTCATGAACAACCATCACAAAACAAAAAAACAGTCGTAGATCATCCAGGTAACCAAACACAGTATTAGGAATCAATGGTTCACAAACTTTTGAATGGGGTCATTTTAATAAATTCAGCTGTTTTTTTGTCTTGTGAATTACATGTAAACATCTTTTATGTAAAATATCTTAATCAGGACAGTACTAAATAAAAAATAACATGCATTTTGTATTATCTCTTTTCTTTTGTTAAAATTTTTCACATTTTCACAGATTCTGCAAGGGGTTCACAAACTTTCAAGTGGCACTGTATATATAATCAAACTATCATAACAGTGTAATTTTAATTACCTCATCTGTCGACATGATGCTGGAGAATTGCAGAGCTGGTGCAAACATATCCACATCACAATGATCAGATGCTTTCAAAAACAAAAAACAACTTTGCTGTGAGTATATCTGGGCCTTGAATCACGTTACGTGGGCACGAGTGCGAGCACAAGCAATATTTTTTTGGCTGCAATTCACTTAACAGCCACCGGTGTCACTAATAACAAGGGTTTCTGAGTTCTACATATAGCCCCTTTTGAATTAAGTTTAAGTAGTTTAATTTAATACCTCTAATTTTGTTGAATTTATAAAACATTTTAGGGGTACAATAGGGTAAGAAAGTAAATGTAATAAACAAATTATCTTTCTTATTAAGTCTTATTAATGCAATTAAGTACATTTATGTTGTTTTAAATCTGTAATTTTAATAAATTATATATTTAGTGCACCACTGGTGACAACAAATTTAAAGATTATATTCAAACACTCCCCTTTCTGTCATTGATTTGATAAACAGTCCCACCCTAAATTCACACCAAACATCGTTAGCCAACTGTGGTTGCAAGTCCCGTTGAATTGTGTTGTAACGACGGAACTTGCGGCCATAATTGGCTTTGGGAAACGCACCCCTGGATGGGATGCGCAAACAAACATGTTCTGATAATGCCACCAAGCCACAGCATTTGCATTTTTAAGGGGGCTCAACCTACGAATGGCTTACTTATACTTGTCTCTGCATATTTTAACCTTGAAAAAAATGACACTTATACACATGCAGTGTTGACATTGATTTATGGCATATCTGACACATTTTACTTGCGGTATCTGCCTCTATTAAAATGCACTATCACTAGGAATACCTGACCATTAAAAAATGAGGAGGGCTAGAAGTTTACCCAACCTTGAAAGTTGCACAAGAGATCACCTAGACTCTTCGCTCTTGGTGTCAAAATTCCTCTCGAGCTGCTGTGAACAGCACAATCACCTTGTGATTAGCTTCAAATAGAGGAACGATACGGCTCTGAAAATAAAACAACAGACGAGGCTTGTGCGCTGAAAGATGGCTGATCTTGTACTCTGTAATTAAGCCAGTCTGCACTTGATGAAAGCAAATTCAACTGGCGGGGCCGCAGTTTCACAGCCAGTTTGCTTTTACGACATAATTACAGTCCAAATCAAATGAGAAGATTTCATATTTCGCCGGGACAAGCGCGGACTCCAGTGTCAACAATTACACTGACCCCCCCGAGGTAGAGAAGAGGCAGTCTAAATAGTTCAGTAATTCACCTCTGTTTGGGTGCTCCAGGGAGGTCTGACTACAGGAATTCAAATGACTGCAACTTGGAGAGAGTGGTGGCAATTATTCAGACCGTAGGTGTGGTTTTTCATTATATACAGGCTACGCTTCACTGTTTCCCCCATTCCAATGTGTCATCAAGTATCTCCAGAGCTTGTATCAGCATGACCCGAGCTCATATTTCATTTATACAAATGGAATTGTTCTGCAGGGGAAAATTAATATCGGACTGTGCAGAATGGGTGTCAGCATGCCATTGAATACAATGGTAACTGAAACAACATAGTTTCACACCCTCAGCCCCCTTTTCTAGGGTGACGTACATCTCACAAGCTTAGCAACTAAACAAAACATTGGTTGTTAACCATTAAAAAAAACTACATTTAGTTAATGTTGAGGAGTATCTAACCAGTTGTGACACTAGTAGCTTAAATATATTTTTCTTTAGCAGAATATAGATTTTCCAGTAACAAGGTACATCTTTCAGCGATTAGTGGTTTACATCATGCTATATCAGTGTTCTGACTGCAATATATTTTTGCCCCTTCCCTAAATAGCTTCAGTGTTGAAATAGCAATTTGTAGTGAAGCTCACTACATTATCAAAATGGTATAGCTTGACAGTAGTCAAACTACTTCAAATTATTAGCAGCATGTAGTTTAGCATGCTACAATTTCAAAGTAGCTTCTCCCACACTGCATTTATTGCATGTTATATCTGCTGCCTATTTTCATAGTCTCTGCACTGACTGAATGTAAATCCTGCAGAATGTGTGAAAATATGGTCAAATGCTGTAAAGCGAGCTAAAAATGCTACACTCTTAAAAAGATAAAACAGTTTCCAAATGGGGATTTTTGCAGCAATGCCATGGTAGAACCATTTTGAGTCACTGGGCCCTATTTTAACGATCTAAGCACATGGTCTGAAGCACATGGCGCAGGTGCACTTAGGGCATGTCCGAATCCACTTTTGCTAGTTTGTGACGGAAAAAACGCTTGGCGTGCCAGGCGCATGGTCTAAAAGGGTTCTAGGCTACCTAGTCTCTTAATGAGTCATGGGTGTGTTTTGGGCGTAATCTCCCATTCCCTTTAGAAGCCAGTTGCAGTTGCACCATGGTGGATTCACTATTTACATGGCGGAATTTGCAAGCGGGAAGATTGAACGTTTCTCCAGAGAGGAATCCTTTATATTTAATATTTAAAAATGTTTGTGTGCTGCTGCGCGTCCCTGCGTGTGTAACAAGCCGAGTGTACGCGCGTTGTGCATCCGCCTATAGGCACATATTACTAACACACCCTTTAAATAACAAAAAAGACACTTTAGACCACGTTTTTGTTGGTCAGTGGCGTTTTTTGTTGCCTCAAAATAGCAACACACCAACAATGCACCTGAACACACCTCGTTTTCAGACCAACACACCCATGGGTGCACAGATGGGCACGAGTGCATTTGCTATTTAAACAACATGGCGCTGGACATGAAAATGATAACTGCGTTGTGCTGAAACTAGCAAAAAAACATTTGTGTCGCACCTGGCTTTGCATTGCGCAGGGTGTATGATAGGGCCCATAAACACACAAGGGAATGGGAATATGTAGAACTGTGTGACAGGCAATTCTTCATCAGCAATTCTGCATAGGGCAGTTGTGGCCTAATGGTTAGAGAGTCGGGCTTGTAACCCGAAGGTCACCCGAAGGGTTCGAGTCTCATTACCGGCAGAAAATGTAAGTTTGGTGAGTGAATGAACAGCGCTCTCTTTCACTTTCATTACCCACAACTGAGGTGCCCTTGAGCAAGGCACCTAACCCCCAATCACTCTCTGGGTGCCGCAGCAAAAATGGCTGCCCACTGCTCCGGGTGTGCTGTGTGTGTGCACTTGGATGGGTGAAATGCAGAGCACAAATTCCAAGTAAGAGACACCATACTTGGCTACACGTCATAAAAATAACAAGAAATACATCAATTTAGTTTTCATCATCATACAGTTACTCAGTGGAACAGGAGGCATCTTACAGGAAGTAAATGGTCTTTAACTCTGCAAAGTCTTTGTTCCTTTAGGTCATATCTCTGCTTTGGACAGATCTTCAGAACCCACAGCTGCTGAATAGCCACAGTGTAACCAAACATCCCTGCATCTCTGTTTTATAAAAAATCCTCTCCATACCCTCTCATTCCCACGGCAAGCCAGCTGGAGTAGATTTTCCCTGGTTGCCGTCTTGTCTGCCTCATGGGCTCATCCTGCTCACAGGACGCAGTTTGATTGGGCAGTGGTCAGAGGAACAGAGATTAGTAACTGGATATATAGAGCAGGGGACTGCTGGGAAGACTCCCTGTCATCCGGTAAAAACCTAGGACTCTGCGGTAGCGAGGCATGGTCAAGGCGCGAGCCACAACCCCTGCTGACAACCCGTTTGTTGCGACCGCGCTTCGTTCAGACCCCTCATTTGCCTGCCACTCTCTCTGTGTGTGACCCATTTGGATCCTAGGCGTTTTAGCCTGACAAATAAGTGGCTACTTCACCACCATAGAGAGATATGTCTCTTCCCATGGCAGCGAGAGGACAGGCCCAGTGGGACCTGCCATTACGAGAGCCTAAAAGGGACCTTAAATGGCACACCATATCTGAACTACGACACCAGCTCATGTGGGGACGTGGTCAGAGCTACTTGGCAGCTCATTGGTGTGGCCGGTCATAATTAGAGTGTGAATAAAGTGGGACCTCGAGGGGAAACTGGTGCCATGAATGAGGCTCTGGGAATCTGACTTCTTAAGCTGTTGGGGACGTGCTGGGACCAGGATGTTTGTGGGCAGAAGATGTCTCCCAGATGTCCGGCTCCATTGTAACCATATTCATCCTTCCCTCTTTGAAGGGACATTCACTACATGTTGCTTAAACATGAAGGATGAACAAGACAACACATGATGAATGAACTATGAAACAATTGTTTGTTTACAATATCTCTAGGTCAGACTGCTTTTAGCTTATGGGTCTCCACATGAGTGGCTCATTCAGAAGGAAATGTCTATGCTGTGACTGGCCATGTGTAAATGTTCTATGAAGAGTTTTTAAGTGCTTCCCCTCCCCAACATGAAACATTGTTGGAGCTACAAAAGACCCACCTGCCTCACAAAAGACAAGAAGGGATAAGGCAAGATGGGAGAGGTCAAGAGAGGTCAGACGAGATTCTGTGCACTCTGCACTCAGACTAAAGAGGAGGAAGGGCAGGTGCAGTGAAGACGGAGGTTTTACAAATTAGTGAAGTGCTTGGGTCAAAGGTCAATTGCAAATCAGCCCTGTTGGGCTTAATTTGCCAGTTTAAGTGAATTAAAATGGAACACAGAAATGCATTTAGACTTAATAAAAATGTGTTTGCTGATTCCTCGGACTATCTCATGTAGGGCTCTATGATTTAGCGATCCGGAAAAATGTGGACGTAATCATGGAATTCAGTCATAAAAAAAACAAAATTAGGGTTGTACACTTAGACATATTGTGATATGAATTAGTGTCTGTGAATATTAAACCACAAAAATACAATTTAAATATGAAGTCTGCATGTTCTGTGTGTCTCTGTGTGAATGAATGGCACAGTTTTGTCTACTACACGTACTCAAGCACGCGTGATGCTTTCTGCGTCTGCCGTATGAGGACATGAACACATGAACTTCTTCTCCGGATCTGCTTTGAGAGTCACTTCACCAGCATTTCACATTTTCACATATGAAAAAAACAATCGTGATACACATAGAAACTCAAATGTCTTCACAACGACTAAAAATACAAGTTCAGTTTCACTTGAAGAAAGTGTGACTGAAATATATTACTATTGTAGAGTAAAATGTACATCTCAATGTATTAATAATAATAATAATAATACATTATTAAAACTTTAAGAAATGATCACACAATTTTTATTGTTCTAATTTTAACAGTAAAGCTGTTGTGCAGCATTTTTTGCCAAAAAATAATAAAAAAATTTAACTTTCATTATATTTTAAAAGATTAATAAATGTTTTATGCCACCATTTAATTACCACCTTTTTTTTTTTTTGATAATAAATTTGTGTTAAATCAGAACACAGAAAAAAATAAAACATTCATAAAGCCATATTATTGTAATAAAAACATTAATAAATTATTAAGTTGTTAAAGTTTTATGAATCCAATTGATTAGACATGCTTTTTATTAAAAATGTCATTAAACTATTAAAATTAAAAATTAAAATGGAAAACAGAATTTAGGAAAAATAAAATGAAACTGAGAAAAATTAAAATGTACTTTAATACGTCAAGTTTTAATAGATTGTTTTTAAATTGTAAATGTATGATATGGTACTAACATGATTATAACTTTTATTCTCTGCACAATCACATAACACAGACAAAAGTTTGCCTTATTACATTGAAAATAATTAACAAAAGATGATTTTCTTGTTTGTTTTCATTTTTATTTTATTTTTTTACATCCTCCTGTGGATGGAATTACCAAAATTATGAACAGATATAGTGACAAAACATTTGAATAGACTCACAATTTCATAATGGACTGCAAAATATAAAGATTTTTTGCATCATTTCATAAAATGCCACTGAAATTACAAATACATTGAGTATTTAACAATGAACAAAACATACACGCGCATATATCCATAGAAATTTACGGAAATACCTGCACCAAAAAAGGGGGGAAGGAAAAAACAAAGGGAATAAGGAGAAAACCCTGCTATGGTATTCAATATTGTAGAAAAACAGAGGACAAAACATTTTTGTCTCATTTAAAACACATATACAGAAGAGCTCAGTATTCTTATACTTCAACACTGTAAATATCATTTAATACCAGTGTTATAGTTATTTTTTTAAATTCCAATTGTTTTGTTTTGCCTCCACTGTCAATAATTCTCTAGTCCACCAAAATAAATCAGTAAAGAAATGGCTTAGTAATTTCTCAAAGAAATCTGTGCGTTAAGTCTTTCCCTCAAAAATGAAGCACACTTCACTTTTTCCAAATAAATGGACAATCATCCTCTACAACTTTATTTGATTTGATTCCTCTTAATGAATTTAAATGATACTGGTTAGTGATAGTTTATTCGTGGATTGTTTTTTTCCCCACTTTATAGCAAGGGTTTGAACTACATCAGAAGATAAAGGCTGAATATTAATTTGAGGCACGTCCGTGTTGTCTGGTTATGTCTGTCTCCAAAAGCCACTGGTAGCAATTAAATTCAACATGCTATCTTGACTACACATTTCCTCCTGATTTTCTTTCAAGTTATGGCCACTTCCTGTCATTTACGCAAAGAGAGCTTTGACAGTTTGCAAAGTATCTGACAAGTAGGTGATAAACTAAACATCTATATTTAAAAAATGATTCTCGTCCTTATGTACATTTCTTTATGATGTACCCTGCTGACTAATTTTGAGCGGGAAACATGTGCAGCCTTAGCCTAAATTCAAATTTCTATTCAAGTCAAATAAAATGTAAACTGTAGAAAGTCACAAACATAAACGGCAGGATGTTGTAAATAACGAATATGCAGATACAGAACGTGGTGTGTGCAGAGTGGAGGCGAGGGATGGCTGTCGTGTAAATTTGAGCTGGTGATGTATGAAAGGAGACAGGTGGAGGCGATTCAGTGTGTAGAAACAGAGGTCGTAATGAGGAAATCATTTAATTCCAGGATCCTTTAGAGGACAGGCAGTCACCCAGGGCTTCCAGAGAGCCCCAGCACAATTCAGTGATTGCAGTTTCAACAACGCACAGGATGGTGCATAGAATGCTGCTACAAATGAATGGCCTGTGTGTGCGTTTACTCAAATGATTTCTTCAGGTGAGCACCTGTGCTTTATATTGGTGTCCAAATAGCTGCTAATTCATTTTTGATTTCAGAATTGATTCATTTGTGAATGAACACATTCCTTTAATAATTTAATAGTAAATGCAACAATTTGAGCTTATGAATCTTATGACTTGCCATGAACAAGTGAATCCAGTCTGAATTAGTCAAGACTGCACAATAAACATATCATAATACCATTAACATATGAAAGGATTTGACCTTGAACAAGGTTTTGACATCACTGAAACACAATTAAGAGATAGATGAAGGTGGAAGAAATGGCAAGAAATGGCAATGGATGTTATTTTGAGCGAATCTAAACATTTTCTAATCATCTTTAAAAGTAAAATATGGGATTTATAAAAATGTCAGCCTTTCGAAAAAAATATGTTAGGAATGCAAGACTGGTGGCCTCAACACTGTTTATATACAGGAATCATAATAATGTAGAGGAAATATTGTCATTTTTGTTGTCATTTGCACATTGTCATTCTCATAAATGTCATGGTTGACTAACTTTCATTTCATTTCATTTTAAAGGTTGTCAATAGAAAATCATTCAGATGCAGTCAAACTGCATCAGCTGCCTTAAACATCCCTGGGTTTTTTGCCCCTTAAAATTGTTGAATATTTTATTGTCAAAGTGACATTCAGTGCTTTACATCTATCTACTGAATATAACCCATGATGAGTGGGGCAATTAACAGCAACAATAACATGAAAACTTTCTCAGATTTTTAGAAGTTGACCTCTTCTTTAGAAATTACCCCCTTTGTTTCCTTTGAGGAAACTAGTTTAGAACACATAACTGGCTGAATGCCAAAATCTCAGTATTTGTCATATCATAAGATGGGGTGTAGAAATATAATTTCAGGAACTGAATGCATTAGAAACCCATCGATAATGTACCTGCACATGCCATGTGTCATTACAAATAATCCAATAAATACAGAAATTATTGCACAGTAGAAAGGCTCCATGAATTCCTAATGGACTACTCCTCTGTTAGTTGCTGGGAAATGCAAGAAGGGTTTTAGAACCACAGACTAACATTTCCCTGTGTTCTTGTTTCTCAGGTGGCAGTTTGTTTTCACAAAAAAAAAAAAAAAAAACAACAACAAAAAAAACACTCCAAAAAATATATAGTCAAGAAAAAAACTATCCAGCTAAACCCATAATGCAGTGCATTGAAAAGTGGTCTCAAGCTCTGTCAGCCTGCTCAAGTTTGACCTCATTGGTCAACAAATGCTCTCCATGCCACTTCTTCATGTGTTTTTCCAGGGTGCTGTACACACTGAAGGGCATGTGACAAATATCGCAGCGATAAACCTCTTTGCCAAACTGCCCATGGGTCTTCATGTGCCGGGTAAGCTTGCTGCTCTGGGCACAAGCGTAGCTGCACAGGTCACACTTGTAAGGCCTCTCACCTGTGTGGCTGCGCCGATGCACGGTCAGATTGCTGCAGTTCTTGAACACCTTACCACAGAACTCACAGGTGTCACTCCGTCGACTCTCTTTGGAGCTGGGTGGTCTCCCTGGCCCAGGACCCCGGAGCTGGAGGTGAGGTGTACTGCTGCCACTTCGCCCTGACATCCCACCACCCTCCAGAATTTCCCCTGGAGGGGTGGAGAAGCGCAGGCTGCCTGTCTCCGATGAAGAGTGCTCGGAAGAAGTGCCGAAAGGTGACTGCCTGGAGTCGTTAAAGCCCAGGAATGGCTCCCTTATGAAGTGGCGGGATGCAGCATAACCGGCAAGCAACTGAGAATACACATTTTCAGGGGATATGACGGGCACCTGTGGCAGCTCCACATCCTTCTCCACCTTGATCCTCTTGGCGGAAGACCCAGAGAGGCTGGAGCTGGAAATAGGCATTGGCTTCCGGTGAAACATCGCTGAGATGGAATCCTCCGGGCCGCAGCCTCTGCCATTCACCATGGGCCGCCTGTCTCTGTCGATATCCCTGGCTGCCGAATCTGTGTCCATCTCCTGGCATGGCCTGCTGCCTGGTGGCAGTCTCAAGTGATTGTCGAGGTTGTTGTATTGGCTTTCTGTCACTCTGTCAGTGGCCAGAGGCTTCTCCTCTGGGGAGGGTCTCGGGCCATTCTCTCTGTTTCTGCTCAACTCCGAGTCCATGCTCAGGTTGGAATCAGGCCTGCTCCCATTTTGCTGTTCTTCCTCTTCTTCCTCCTCCTCCTCTTCCTCCTCTTCTTCTTCTTCCTCCTCCTCATTATCCAATCCCTCCCTCGTGCCATTGTCCTCACTGTTTTTAAGCCCCTCTCCAGCTGAGTCTTGCCCTCCCTGCTCAGGTGAACTCCCTATGGAGCCTGACTTGTGCATGTGCGTCTTCATGTGGCGCTTTAGCTTGCTGGCCTGCGAACATGCATGGTCACAGAGATGGCACTTATAGGGTCTTTCGCCAGTGTGGCTACGTCTGTGCACAATCAAGTTGCTTTGGAACTTGAAAGTCTTGCCACAGAACTCACAGGACTTGGCTTTGCCGACCTGATTTAGTGGTGGTGAGGAATTGCCTCTGGACGGAACTGATGGCGGCTGTGAGGGTGTGGTTAGGAAAGGTAGAGGTTTGGAGCCATGCTGGAAGAGAGTGGGGCTGAGAAGCCGATGCATAGGGGGTACACGGTTAGGTGAAAGAGGGGGAGTTGGACCACCGTTGTTGTTGTTGCCCGCCAATTCACGAAGACGCTGAGAGAAGCCCATGGACGGTTCAATTCCCATCGGTGTCAGCCGCATCACTCGCTCAAAAGCACTTGGATGCTGGGACAGTAGACCCATCTCCTCTGGGCCAAGGCGTTCCAGAGGATGACGGGGTGGTGGAGGGCTTACAAAGGGCGGGGTAGATGGCAAGCGGGTTTCAATGTATCCAGGTGGTGGAGGCTCTCGTAACAGTGGGGTACCCATACGCAACAGTTGGAAAGGGTTGCTGCTATCACCCAGAAAGCTGGCTAGAGGGGAACGGGGCAAGGCATCAGCCCCCAATGGAGGAGGAAGGGCCAAGCGAGGGGTAAGCGAGCAGCTAGTAGGGTGGGTGTCCAGGTAGATGCGTATCCCATGGGTGTTCTGCGCATGCTGCAGCAGAAACCATGCACTGGTAAAGGGTTGCTTACAAGTGGTGCAGATGTAACTGGAGGGCTCATCTCTTCCTGGAAGACACAAAACAAGTGGATGGAATTAATATATACATATTAGCTATTAACTCTCTGATCTGGTGCGAGGGGAGGTTGAGATAGCACACTTTAATAGCTTTCCATGTCATTTGCGCATCTGTTTGTTCTCGATGATGGCTTTAAATGTAATCAAAGCTAAGAGTCCTCTATGGTGAGGTTCATGGATCATTTCTGTTTAAAAATTAAACAGGCAACATGTGAAAGACATTTCATTGCGTTGCGGCGACAGCCATTTTATAAGATTGAATGAAAATTACATCACCCTAAGAGGGGAGACAAGAGCTCTCTGATAGCCTAGCGGGTTATCTACTGTGAGACAGGGCCGGCTGCTCTCTAAAGCTGTGTCAAAGAGGATCTGCCTGTATGTGACTCACCCAGAATCTGAGTCACACTAGGGGGTTAGTGAGAGCACGGAAGCTCCCCGAGGGCTGGAGCCTAATGCAGATGGCAGGTATCGCCCACAGGCCACAACGCATTGTGCTAATGCTAATGTCAGCCAGACGTTAATATAGAACTCCCCATTCAACACCCCGACACCCCCACCTTTCACTATTTCCATATGGAGATAATTCTGTGGCGAAAGAAAGAGAAAGAGAGGATTAAGAAAGAAAGAGAATGAAAGGGAATCGTGTTGACAGGTCCATACATTGACAAAGTCAGGTGCATAGTTAGCTATTGTCAGTCACCCATTTACTTATATTTTTGTGATATATTTTCAGTAAAATGTACTTTGCAAATACATGCCAATGCTGTCATGTGCATGCTATCACACTGAAAAAAATTATGAATATTAACAATGCAAAGACATATCCGTTTTTGTTTTTCATAATATAAAGCAAATAACATTGCATGTTCGTGCACACAGAAGTGTCATCTGAACTGATGCATTGATTTAGATGATATATTATTTTCCTCCCCCTAAACATGTTTAAGGAGGCCACTGGTTATCAAAAAATTTGATATTTTGGGGATAATATTTTTGGGGGGGAAGGATGGGTATTTTAGAGTTTGACACCATTTAATCAGTAAGCATGTTGAGAATTGCAGGGGGAAAAACGTATTACAGGTAACATGTTTAATTTTGATAATTCTGATACAAAACGGTTAGCAATAGCATCAGTAAGCAGCATTCCATATACCCTCACAGAATCATAAGTATTTATGGTTAAGGTGTGATATCAAGGATTTGTTAAGATCATCATATTTCGTTGTGAGTGGTTCTTTGCAGATATGATTTGAGGTTTGTCTAAAAACACCTGACTAATGCAGTGAAGAGAGAGAGAAAAAGACACTGGATGTCTAAGTGGTTGTGTATGACAGGTCCACAGCCTGTGTTTGGTTTGGCTGGCCTTTAAATGGACACCTGGCAGGAGGGATTTTGGATGATAAGAGAGTAACAGAGAGAGAGACTGAGGGGACATGAGAAAAGAGGTGGTGGAGATTAGATACTAAAATACACACAGGCTGTTCATTTTCATTTTGAGGCCCTGGACATGAGCCCAAGTCTGGATAAAATCAACAACGGACATATTCTGCGCCCAACGCTAGTTCCAAAAAAGCCTCATTAACATCCCATATTCCTCTGATGGCTGTACAGGACTCAACATAGCATTGCATCGACAAAAGAGTGCAATAGAGCATTCGTGCATGCACTAATATATGCATTTGTGTGTGTGCGCTCGCGCTCTTACCCCAACATAACTGTGTGCTTGAGCTATTGCAATTTGCATCCTATCACATCATACAAAAAACACCATATGTTACTAAGGGACCGTGTCAGCTAACAGACAGGCAGACTTAATGACGACCAAAGACAAATTTCATCAACTTTCCAAACAAGCCAGAACGAGAGAGAAACCCATAGTGAATAAGTTAGGATATGCTAATGACCCATCAGAGATCCATGTCTTGTGACAGCAGCTTGTGTGGCATGATGGTGTGAAATTACCCATCAGGCACCTCAGGAACACAAATCTCCATCTGATCATGGTCCATTGGGTCCTACTGTGTGTGTGTGCCACACTACAGAGGCCTGGGAGGGCCATGTCACAGCAAAGCGCTCCAGCCAATAAAAGTGCTCATTATAGAATCATCGCTGTTCGCTCTGTGATTCAATTTGCAGTAATTACCACGGACCGCATCCATGAAACCGTTCGCTGCGGGCCGCAGAGGTCAACTGCCAGTTAACAGAGTGTCTTTTCTCCTCTCAATGTATTCAATTGCAAGAGCCTAATAGCCTAATTTTCTTCCCTCTTGCACTTCAATAAATATTGCCGGGATTACAGGTTAAACAGCTAAATTGAGTTGTGGCTGTTATATTACAGAGCTGGCTGTTGGCGTGCGTGAAGCTAACAACTCTGCAGTAGCGTTCTCGCTGTGTTAAACAGTGCTGGGATGTCTACGTGTGTGTGCGTATAGGATATGTGATTAATGACAAGCGTGCGTGTGTACGCAGAGGGGGTTTTACACTAAACTTATCCACCCTCTTGGGTTTAGTATTACAAAACCTCACGGCCAATTAGTCCATCCTCAGGGACCTCCAACCTGGGTTTAGATATGTTGATTTCAACATTTTGTGGCAATTAATTTCCTTTTAAGAGCATGAATGCAGTGACAGAGAAGTGAGGAGGAGGGGCCGGAGGGTGTTTTTTAATTATCTGCGAACAAATCTGGCAGACTTGAGAGCACTGCTGTTTCATGAGGGAAACAACATTAGCATTAGCTACTGCTGTCTCCAGCATTACCCGTCCGTGAACCAATCACTTACCGAAGCTGGACTAATGGAATAGTCATGTGATGATGTGCGAATGTGTGAAACTCGTTTGGTGTTGTCACAATGCAAGGACATGTGTGTGTGTGCGATAATATGCAGCTCGTTTGGTAATGTCACAACACAGGGACATATGAGCATGTGTGAATGCGTGGTTTGATGATGCCACAATGCAAGGACATATGTGAAACTCCTTTCATAATGTCACAATGCAAAGATAAGATTATGCATGTCAGCTGTTTTGTTGGTCCCATCGCAAGACGTGTGTGTGAATGTATTTGATGATGTCGCAATGCAAGTACAAATGCACTCATGACAATACGTGAAACTGATGCCACATTGGAAGGACACACATATGCAACTCGTTTGATGATGTCACTACCAGTGTTGGGGGGTAACGCATTACAAGTAACGCAAGTTACATAATCAGATTACTTTTTTCAAGTAACTAGTAAAGTAACTAATTACTTTTACATTTACAACAAAAAAACTGAGTTACTTTTTCAAATAGGTAATGCAAGTTACTTTGTTTTCTCATTTATTGGCTGACAGATTTCCTGTCCCCATGTCCCCATGAGAAATCGGGAGTGCAGAGACGTTGTGTGTGCTGTGTAAACATAATGGTTCTTCTAGACTAAATGTGAGCATACATTTACTCATTTACTTCTCCTGCATCCTATTCTTCTGTATTCCAAAATGGCAGCAATGCTAAAAGGTTTGCTTGTTTGAATTGCACCCTCTAATGTACAGGTGTGAATTTGCATTTCATTCAGCCTGAGGCT
This sequence comes from Ctenopharyngodon idella, assembly GCF_019924925.1. NCBI lineage: Eukaryota > Metazoa > Chordata > Actinopteri > Cypriniformes > Xenocyprididae > Ctenopharyngodon > Ctenopharyngodon idella. The sequence goes on along the minus strand of NC_067239.1, from coordinate 9,416,173 downwards.
TATTCATTTCAGTTTTGGTGTGAAAGGGCCTTTACATTTGCCAAAAATATAACTTTTTTGTTGTTATAAAAACAAACAGCCCAGCCCAGATGAGAAAAAGTAACACAAAAGTAATGTATTGCATTACTTTCCATAAAAAGTAACTAAGTATCGTAATTAGTTACTTTTTAAGGGAGTAACGCAATATTGTAATGCATTACTTTTAAAAGTAACTTTCCCCAACACTGGTCACTACGCAAGAGCATCTCACTATGTGCAAATGTATGCAATTTTTGTGATGTTGGCACAACCCAAGGGTACATATGTGTATGCAATTGCGTGCAACTTGTTTGATGATGTCACAAGACACATGAGCATATGCAAATGCGTGAAACTTGTGTGACAACGCAAGGGCATCTATGTGTGTGCAAATGCGTGTAACACCTTTCTGAATTATATACAGACAAGTGCATGTGTGAATGCATGCAACTTATTTAATGTCACAACGCAAGGACACGAGCATATTTAAATGTGTGAAACTTCTGTGACAATGCAAGGGCATCTACATATGTGCAAATACATGCAATGAGTTGAAGACAAGTGCACGCGAACAATGTGTTTGATGATGTCGCAACGCAAGGACATATGAGCATATGCATATGTTTGAAACTCATGTGACAAAATAAAGGCATCTATGTGTGTGCAGTTGCATGAAACGCATTTAAGTATGTGCAAAATTGTGCAACATGTTCTGTAATCATACCACAAAGACAAGTGCATGTACAAATACATGAAACTTGTTTGATGATGTCACAACGTAAAAAAAAACATATGAGCATGTGCAAATGCGTGAAACTCGTGTGACAGCGCAAGGGGTGTGTGCAAAAACAAGTGCGTGTGCGAATGACTCTAGATAAAGTCACAATGCAAGGACATTATGTGCACATGAAAATGCATATAACTAGTATGATGATGTCACAATTCTAAAATAGCAATGCAAAAATGTGTGCATGTGTGTGTACAACTCGGTCCTGGCAATCTCACAGCTCTGCCCCTTGAACCCGTTACATTCCTAGCTGTCGAAAGCCACAGCAGTGGATTTGCATAGAGAACAAAGGACGAGGTGATGCCATGGGGACTATGACACGCCTTCACTCCCCTCTGGACCCTCCCCCCCACCCCAAACGTCCCCTCTGTGCACCTGTCACAAGTCTGGCTGACACCTCACGCCGCAGTAACATGGGCCCTCATTAGCATGCCTGTGATCTGGGGCTCCCAGGGGCTTGTGGGGCCTCACCTCGCATCACTGATGTCTTGTTTGTGATGATCGTGGCTAATCAGGGGGCCAGACCACTATGCTAATGAGAAACACAGAGGTGCAGCATTCTGTGTAGTGCAACTCTGCTATCTGTGCCACCAACACACTCTAGGGATTGGTGATGTGATCTGGATGCGAGTGTTTGTGTCTGAGAGAGGTAAACAATGCCTATGCACTGCTATGGGAAGAGTAACATGGAATATGTTATTTTTCTAAAAAAAAAAAAAATACTTTTATTGATTCTTTGAAGTCAATTTAGATCAGGGGTGTCCAAACTCATCCTGGAGGGCCACTGTCCAGCAAAGTTTCGCTCTTAAGTGTGCCTAAACACACCTGCCTGGAAGTTTCTAATATGCCTAGTAAGACCTTGATTTGCTGGTTCAGATGTGCTTAATTGGGCTTGGAGCTGAACTCTGCAGGACATTGGCCCTCCAGGAGCAGGATTAGACACCCCTGATTTAGATTAATTGCGATATAACTATGCCTCTAGTAGAAACAAATGGAATTGCAAAAATAATGATTGTTCACCGACAGGTTTTCTGAACACTCCTCCTGTCTGTCTTTCAACAATCAGAACTCTACTTATAACTGACTCTGCATATTAAGATTTAATAATTAGAATGCTTTAAAAATGACATACTTCAGCTTTGAATTTTATAGGTGGTTCACTCTCTATCCTTCTCTTGCTGTTTCTCTCTGTCTGTCTGGATTTCTCTCAGTCCTCATGATAGATGTGACTGTACTACTGTATTGATTGAGCTGTAGGCCTTAACAGACCATGATATTGTCCTTGATAAATGATTATGACAAAGAAATAAATGATTTTGGCAGGAAGATGATGAGTGGAAAGCCAGACCACATGCTGGGGCCAAAACCACCATACCAGTTTCTTGAGGGGATTCTAATATTTTCATGCTAAATTCAGCCCGCAGCGAAGTGTGTGTGTGTGTGTCTGTCTGTCTGTCTGCATCCTCTTTGATGTGCTCTGCTTGTAGGAAATAAACAACTTTGTTGTTAACAAACAGTGATATTAATCAATAATTTTCACTAACAATATCTAAAAATTCCTAAATCAAGATAAATTTTATTTGAGAAATAAAATGAAAAATAAAATAAAAACGAATGTATAAAAATAGTGTTTGTTTTCAGATAATATACCATTGGCAAAAATGTGATGCTTAAAACTTGTTCAGTGACCTAAGAATAATAAACTAGGCAATATAAATACTTCCTGTATCTTATTTTAGGAATATTTAGACTTCATAAAACAAAACAAAAACACTGATTAAGAAAGTGATTTTTGTTGGCCCAACAAGAAAACAATCTTGATAACCATGAGCCAGGTGCTTAGTGTGAAAGCCTGCTCTGACAATACCATAAACTGAACTAATAATTACCTTTATCAATTTCACTGTAGTCTTTTTTTACCCATAATCCTTCTGTAGTTCAGTGCTCTGGTGGATTAGAGTTATCTGTGATTCCTGGCCATAATGAGGACGGACAACTGTATATGAAAAGACTCCCATTCTACAGTGGAAAAAATGTGTGTAGAGAAGCCACAGAGGATAGTGGCAGGCATAGTGGTTATGGCAGGCACACACACATACATATACACACGTCTCCTGTCTAAGTGAAAGCAGGCCTGTTGCAGTAACCGTTCCAATCTGTCTCCATCTGCAGGAGCACAGAGGAGGGACATCACAAACTGTGGCCTCACAGCACATACACAAGCATATTGATGCATATAAATGCAAGAGTCACCTACATACCCACAGTCACACCTACACATACACAAACTTATATGTTCTCAGCCATTGTTGCAAACCAAAAAAAGAAAAAAAATGAACGAAAAAACACCTAGACCCCATATCCAAACCCACTAACACACAAAATCTGTTTAGCAGTTTGGGTTAAGGCCAATTCTCAAGGCCTGCACTGCAAAAAAAAAAAAGAAAAAAAAAGAAAAAAAAGAAAAATAGCAACAACTTCTAATCAGTGTTTTTTCCCTTGTTTTCTGGTGCAAATTACATTACTTAATATTAATCCTTAAATGCATGAATGTTTCGCCAATCATTATTACATATTTGGGTCTTTAGAGACCCGGATTTATATCTAACACGGATGGATCTCTAACTGCCACAATAATCTATGTGCTCAATTACTGCTTTCTGATGCACCACGCATTATGTAATCATATTGGAAAGGTCACGCGTTTCGTAAGCGGAAGTACAGCGGTAGGGCAAAAAACTAATTTTCTCCTCCAACTTCAAAATTGTCCGACATCATTGCTTTACCTATTTTTTGTAAAGGGTGTTTGACTTAGTCTTTGCACACTTGCTCTGTAGACACTGGATCTGCCTACGTCATGTGTGACCTTTCCAACGTGATTATGTAATGTGTGGCGCCTCGCAGAGCTATTGCAAGATGAGCATTTGTGATTAAAAAATGACCAATCGTTTCGCTAGATAAGACCCTTATTCCTCGGCTGGGATCGTGTAGAGCCCTTTGAAGCTGCATTTAAAATGCAATTTGGACCTTCAACCTGTTGTACCCCAGTGAAGTCCACTATATGGAGAAATTTCCTGGAATGTTTTCCTCAAACACCTTAATTTCTTTTCGACTGAAGAAAGAAAGGCATAAACATCTTGGATGATATGGGGGTGAACTAATCCTTTAATTAGAAAACAGACACAACAGGTTTTAAGGGTCGATAAAGACCCAAGGTATGCTTTTAAGAGTTAAGGATCCACTTATACTTTTTTTTCACTGGCTAATATGACATTCCTCTGAGACTTATACTGACACCTAGAGGTGTGGATTCAAGCGAAATGTTTCAGTTACCGATGCCATTGTAGAAATGCATTATTCAGAGTTTGCCATGATTAGCAAACAAACAAACAAGTGTACAATAACAGATTACTGAGATAAAGCAAGTGTTTGGGCGGTTATGTGAATGGCAGCGCTCAAGAGGTGGCCTGCTTTATGTAAATTAAATCATTTATTGGGCAAATAATATTACTGTTATCTTATAAATGTGTACATGATTTCTAACATATATATATATAAAACATAACATATATACATTTGTAAAAGCAAATTTATATTGCTTTAAAGATCTTAAAACAAGACAAAAATTCTTTTTTTTTTTTTTGCAGTGCACCATGAGCCTTCACCTATCTGACACACCTACATCAGCCTTCCACATCCTCTTGCACGCTTACTGCCAGTCTCATGAAAAAACAGGCCAGCCAAGGGTAGCATAACCGTCTAAATGAAAACACATGCCACCCTAGAGTGCCCTGTCATCATCTGATACTGCCAGAGCGAAGACGTCCTACGGCGCAGACGGGAATGGACAGTGAAAAACAACTGGAAAGACTTCTCTGTCAGTAAGAGCTATGACTCTTGGCTCGGTGAGAACAGAGAGAAGTGCATTAGCACAGCATTTTGTGGCATTGCAACTAGTCTGAATCATAGCTTGGAGTGTGCGTCACCGCGTTAAGATCTGGCTGGCGTGAAAAGGCGTTCAAGAAGAGCTGCAGGAACTTGATGGATGACACTGGTGCTTGCGGCTGAAGGGAGACTCGGAAAAGCCAGCGGGGTGGAGAGAAAAAAGCAAATAGGGGGACAGCAAGGGACCAGTTCAAAGCAAACATTGCTCCATGTCATCGCAATCACACAATCATACCCTGGATCACAATCAAATCTCCCACCCGTATATCTAGCGGTTTGCGCTAATAGCTAATCTCTGTATGTTTGACATGAGACAGAATGAAAATAGCCTTGCGTTAGTTAAGCTGTTACTTTGAAAAAGTTTTGCCCTTTAGATCATTTTAATCCTTTCAATTTTACATGTTTTAGAAGTAATGATCGATTTAAAAAAATATCCATTAACATACTCATTCATCTCTGTTTGGCTATTGCAGGACTTCCCAGAAGTGCACAGTTTGAATTCTGCCATTTTGCTCGTGGCCGCTCAGTTCTATTAAAGTTTTATTAAACATTAAATCTGACTACACTGCAAGAAAAAAAAAAGATTTTCTTCTTTTTTTATCGTATTTTACAGTACAAATGTCTAAACATTCTTAAATGAAGATACAATTACTTGAAAAGCAAAATCACATAATATAAAGTCTTGATTTCTGAAAAATGTATCATAATTAAGTGACTTCACACTTAAAACTCAGCAAAGAAGACTTTATATCTTAAAAAGATTAATGTATGTTTTGCATGCTGGGATGCTGGTTACTGTTTTGCTTGTCCCCAGTAAGACCAGCACTATTACTAGCTCTAATCAGCATAAACCAGCCTGGACCAATATAAAATTCATGCTGGTTCATGCTGGATTTTTCATGTGTGAGCAAGGGAAGCAGAAAAGAACGGAGAGCTATCCCGTATGTGAAATAATTGCCCTGGTATTTTTTGGATTACGTCTACTATAATGGTCCCCAGCTGGGCTCAGGCTTCTATACCCATTTAAAGCTCACTGTAAAAATCCCCAGGCCCTCAGTGCGCCTTCCCAAACAATCAGGGCCCTGTAAAACAGCTCCTTAGATACCTTATGTGCCGGGATCTGCGACACATGCCAGTCATGTGAATGGGTTCCACTTCTGTTGCGTTCAGCAGGACCAAAGCTGCAGCGCTACGACTGGTGCAAGAATCAGTGAGTACCCATAATCCTTAGCACAGATACAGGTGACCACAAACTCAGATGCCAAATCTAAAGCATGTAGTCCAAGGCTAAAACTTAGGCTGCATAATATATAGCACATTCTAAATTTTATGCAATATTAGAATTAACATGTCTCAAATCATCAACAACAACAACCAAAAAAATAAAGTGCCTGGATGATGTTTTACACTGAGATAATGTGTCCTCATTATGTGTTTCTCAACATTAGAAAATTAGTTTATGTTGGATATTTAATTGTGGACTTATGTATCTGCCAACTTTTAGATTTATACTATGTTCAGAATACTAGTTTACTATGGTTAGTTACTGTTAGTTAATGCATTAATTAACATTGACTAACAATGAGCAACACATTTGTTACAGTATTTATTAATCTCTGTTAATGTTAGTTAATAAAAGTACAACTATACACACTATACACTAAATAGTATGTTAAACAGCATGCATTATATAGTGTTTCAAACAGTTGTATGCTACATTAGAAATACAATATTTAGTAGTTGCATAGTGATGTCCACTTTGTATCCTGGAAATAAAAACTGATATTAGACATTTTTAATCCAGTCCAATTAAGATGTTTAAAATTGTGTCTAATATTGTTTCGGATTCATCTGCCACACCAGAAATGGAAGATCAAGCGCATTGCATTGTGGGATAGAGTACTGAGTGCAGTGTCCTCTTTTGCATACTGCACATTTTTAAACGATGAAGTATATGTAGTACATAACCATGCAATAATACAATAATCATTAATCATACAATAATAAACTTAAAGAAAAAGCTCCAGATTATCCCAATATTAACCCATTTAGAAGCACTATTTCTTGAAAAGCATCTCTTTAAAGATGAAGTGTCATGTTCTTGGTCTAATTTTTATTATACTTTTTTTGCATTTAACATGTAAATCTACATTATAAAACATTGAGTTCTAATTTTCACTTTGAAAATGAAATATTTTCTGTTTATCTCACTACAAACAATAATAGTTGTATTATGCACATTATAATTGTTATTTATACTTAAATACCGCATGTTTATACAAATTTTTTTCAGGCCACACACACACAACTTATCTGACACCTAAATTAATCTATCAATATTAGCCAATGTTAGATATTTATAGTTAATATTGGGTGTTTAATTGTGGACTCTTTTATCAGCATACTGTAAGTTTAGATTTGCACTTGTATATGTTCAGAATGGAATAATATATTGTACTTTAAACTTTTTTTTTTTTTACATTTAACGTGCATATACACTAAAATACATTATAATAATGTAAGTTCTCATTTTCACATTGAAAATGAAATACTTTCTATGTTTATCTCAAGGCAAATGTTCATATGCGCATTATAATTGTTGTTTATACTTAATACCGCATGTTTATCCAACTCTGTTTCAGACCACACACACAAACTTGTCTAATACCCAACTTAATATTAAAATCCATTGTTATAACTCTCTGAGCTCTACTCTTAGGACTAACCAGCATCCCAGAAGTCCCTCCTCTATTATTTATAACTTTTTTTTTGTCAGACAGTAGACCTTTGTTCTTCTACATCTTTCATACTGTGCATTATAATTATTGTGAGATGTAAATTAACCTATACGTAATTCATAATATTGATTTGTAGTTTTTAGTGTTTTATTTATTTATTAAAGTTACAATTTATCTTACTACATATACTTTCCATCCATGTACTACTTTTAGTGTGCAGAAATATGCAAATTAAGAAGAGAAGTTTTGTATCAACAGTTATAATTACTGATTAACAACATTGACAGTTAACTGCTTCATGCCAGTCATACTTATGAGAACAAAAGTTAAAAGAGAGAGTGCCGATTCCTCCGTCGTGTGTCATCTCGCCCTCAGTCCTGCACCGAAGCCCTCTTCATCCTCTGCTGGGGGAGATCAGCTTCTCCCAAGGCTGTTTTCACAATGATGCGTTTTCAGCTTTTGGCACAGCTCCCCGCATAGCTTATGGTTAAGAACAGTCTTTCATCTAGCCAATGCCTTCAGCAAACATACCGGGAGGGCCACATCTGCCGCACACTACATGCAAGAACAAGCCCTTACTGGCATGAATAAAAACTGATAAGATCCAGGGTTTATTCATTCAGTGGGCTGCCAGGGAGGGTTTAATGCTGAATTATCATGGCGGCTCTCATCCTACAAATCTCAGACTGTAATGTCATCAACCACTATCAACATGACAGAGCAGCCCCCTCCCCTTATTTTGGAGTACTGGACTCGTGCTGAAGTACTTGCTGCTGATTCGTGAGATGGGAACAAACCAAAAAAGACAGCTAATAAAAAAAAAACCTGCTGTGATCTCACACTAAGATACAAGCATGGTGCATTCAACTCTGTATACTCCCAGTAAAGTATGCCAGAATGCAGTAGTCTGCAGCAAACCGACCTGCAAGATTATGAATTGCAACATGCAAATTACATTAATTGATTTGAATTATTCCTTTAATGTATTCAAGGGACACTCCACCCAAAAAGGAATATTCTCTCTTCATTTACTCACCCTCATGCCATCCCAGATGTATGTGACTTTCTTTCTTCAGATGAACACAAATTGAGATTTTTAGAAAAATATTCCATGTCTGTGATGGTTCGAAACCACGCAAAGCACACACAACAACAGCTGATAAATCAATGTGAAGCGAGAGATGTGTGTAAAAAAAACCACTAATATTTAACTGTTTCCCCGCCAGTGTTTTTTTTTTTTTTTTTGATAATTTTCACAAAACTTTCATGGTCCCTAAAATATTTTGTTGTATGAATATCTGAACATGCCATATATCAAAAGAAAGAACAGAGCCTCTGCTTAAAAAAAGGGACTACAATGTGCATAAGCAATGCTTTTATAGCTCGTTTTTGCTTCTGTCTGTGTTTTGATCTGGATTCCAGAGATTGTGTACTCCTTCAGAAGATATGTTATAGTGTCCCCTACCGTATAACAGTGAGAACACGGAAATCCATCAATGGTGGGGAAGCGGTGTGACATAAATGACAGAAAACTCTGTCAATGGCGGGGAAAGAGTTAAAAAAAATTTAACTATAAACCATTCTTTCCGGCCAACTGTCACAATAGCGTCCCCTACCGTATAACAGTGAAAATGTGAAAAAACAGAAAATTCCAGAAAATCAATGGCAGGGAAGCGTTGTGACATAAATGACGGAAAATTCCGTCAATGGCAGGGAAGCATTGTGTCATAAATGATGATAAATTTTGTCAATGGTGGGGAAAGAGTTAAAACTTTAACTATAAACCATTCCTTCCGGCTAACTGTCACAATAGCGTCACCTACTATATAACAGTGAAAACACGGAAAGCCAGAAAATTCCGTCAATGGCGGGAAAGCATTGTGTCATAAATGACGGAAAATTCCATCAATGGCGGGGAAAGAGTTAAAACTTTTTTAACTATAAACCATTCCTTCCAGCCAACTGTAACAATTTTCCCCTACCGTATTAAAAGTGAAAATGCGGAAAACCAGAAAATTCCATTAATGGCGGGGAAGCGTTGTGACATAAATTATGGAATATTCTGTCAATAGCGGAGAAGCATTGTGTCGTAAATGATGGAAAATTTTGTCAATGGCGGGGAAGGAGTTAAAACTTCAATAACTATAAACCATTCCTTCCGACCAACTGTCACAAAAGCGTCCCCTACCATATAACAATGAATACATGGAAAGCCGGAAAATTCCATCAATAATGGGGAAGTGTTGTGTCATAAATGACGGAAAATTCCATCAATGGCGGGGAAGCATTGTGTCATAAATGACAGAAAATTCTGTTAATGGCGGAGAAAGAGTTACAACTTTTTTAACTATAAACCATTCCTTCCGGCCAACAGTCACACTCAGATTCATGAGTTTACACTTGATGTAAACGTTAGCACGTGAAGCACGATGTAAGCAAGTTGTGAAACCCACGCGAGAAGTAACGTGGAAGCACAGAGGACCATCACATCTTGTGTGAGTTTCATAACGTCCTGATGTTTACATCAAACAAACGCGCATATGACAGTTGACTGGAAGCCACAGTTTATACATTTAAAAGGTTACACTTTATTTCAGTGGTTCACTTTAGACATTCTACTATTGTACTACATGTCAAATAACTCTCATTAGATTATTAGTATACTGTAGTAGACTGTTAGATTAGGGTTATGTGTTAGGGTTAGGGTTAGTAGAATAAGTTGACATGCATTTGCAAAGTTACTTATAGTCAGTAGAAGGTCTGTTGGGGGAGCATCAAAATAAAAGTACTCTAATGACTGGTAGTTGACATGTAGTTGCAAAGTTACTTATAGTTAGTAGAATGTCTAAAGTAGACCATTAAAATAAAGTGTTACTGTTTAAAAAAGCATTGTTCTCACACACACCTATCAGTTCACTTGAGAACACAATTATTCATCAACTAGGGTTGTGTGGATTACCGTAATGTTTGCTTTGTGTGGTTTTTGAAGCGTCAACTTTGGATGTCCCATACACTTGCATTATATGGACTCACTGAGATGTAATTTTTTTTTCTAAATATCATCTGAACAAAGAAAGTCATCTGGGATGGCATGAGGATCAGTAAATAATCAGAATTTTCATTTATAAGTGGGGTATGGTGAAAAAACACAGACAGTATGCGCAAATAAACAATGTTATCAGTGGCCACAATTCATTCCCAGTGAATTCTCTGGTTATTTTAAAACTGGCATTAATATACTGTGAAAATACAAACAGACTGAGAAAAAAAGTAAAGTTGTATGAGAAAGAACTACTTTTACTTTTACGGTGCCACCCAGCAGGACTCCACATACAGTGACAGAAATTTGCCACCAAACTCTGACTGACGCTAAACCACAGCAATGGAAGAAAACACTGTTTACTGCAGTATAACTCAGTGCAGTCTCTTGATAATGACACTGTTTTTATTAACATCCTTTCAAATGTTCACAGACTCAGAGCTTTTCTAAACTAAACACGTAAAATGTTTGTTGTCAATAAACCACGTGCCATGTGGAAGATGACATTAAAGTACAGACAGATTGCACATGTTGCAGGTTTGAGAGAGTCGTAACCGATAATCCTTCACTGTCTGCCCGAGACAGCCCCCAAAAGAGCCTTCTCCTTTGGGCATCAGCATGTGTGTGGCTTGGCTGCCTGACTGTGACACTGTAGTCAGTGTTTGGCAAATAACTCTCCACTTTCTCACCCTGCAGTGCCAAGACTATTGTAATGTCTTACTGGCAGAGCCATCCTAATGTCAAGTGAATAAAAGGAAAGAGAAATAAAATACATTAAGACTTGTCTGTTTTACTTCTTTTTTTTTTCAATTAAAATGGCATAAATTAACAGATGTGACCTGACCATGAATATACTGAATATGAATATACTGCTGAGAAAAACAGTTTAGACGAGCCTAAGTCTGGTTTTAAAGGGGTTTCGGGCACTTACTAATTCAGACTGGAAGATCAGATAATCACCAGGGTAAGAGATCACTAGGGCTGCACAATATCGAAAAAAAAGACATTGCGATTGTCTGTGTTGTATGTTGCGATGTCACTAGCTTTTTAAATAGTCATATTTGGAAAGAATGAATCATTCTAGAATGACTGGGGTGATTTTGTTGGGGAGTGCATCTGGATAAAAGCTAAAAATTGAAAAATGACTGTTTACTAATTTTTACTCATTTACTAATTAATGGGAAAGACCAACTAAAACCTCTTTCAGTTACCATAATGTGAACGAAAAAAAAAAAAAAACTCTTTCCACTTCAGTTTTGTATATCCTGTAGGTCACATTCCCACTGTTTTTGACCCATGATATGACTATAAAATAATTATTATTATTTTAATAATTATAATTATTATTTTATTGTGACTATTATTCAATAAAATATATATATAATGTATTGTAACAATACTATTGTAGTGTAAAATTAACGAATATCATAAAATTGTAGTATTAATATTTACGTCTTAATTTCTTAAATGTCAAATATTTAACCATTGTGCTTTTACTGTGTTGAAGCTCTGTGAGTTTCAGAGTGAAGCGTGGCACTGTGTTCATTTACACACATTCAGCTCATTATACGTTAATTCAGCCTCTTGTGGTTCATTTACTGTGAAACAAAATGCAGAAACACTGTATCATGAGCTGCATGCATGTAGGTGAACACAGTGAATTTCACTCTCAAACTCACAGTGCACGTATTTATTAAATCACTGCCGGTGCGATCTGATAACCGCACTAAGCCATATCTCAATATTGATTCATTTACAATACATCATGCCGCCCTAGAGACCAGCTTAAACCAAAAAAGACCAGCAAACCAGCTTAGAAGGGAAGGTTTTAAAATAGAGCTGCAGTGTTATATTGGTAGCAGTACAGATTACATCCAGCATTTTGAAGCACTGTCATCTCACCATCCTTGCAAGTTCTTCTTAAATATTTTTCTTGAATTCAATCATGGATAATTTGACAAAAGTGCGATAGTGAGACAGAAAGGAAGAGGGAAAAAAGCGTTACACATCTGGTCAACACCATCAGCACATGTTGAAATTTAGTGGCGACGCTCACAGTCCAAATTAGTGGCGAGTTTTATTCCCTGCTGTGGAAGGAAAAATATCAAATCTGCTGCCATATGACTACAATAAAGTGGTATGTGGAGCGTTTGATGCCTTCATGTGGGAGACTTTAACTCTTTCCAGGACTCGGCGTGGAGCGCACATGCAGCGCTGTCCTGCTCTATAATGCATCCAACATGGACCAGGTTGACCCCTGCCGGCAGACAGCACCAATCAGACTGCGAAGGGGTGGTCTCGTTTGGATGGATCCCAAAAATAAGCAGGCCTGAAATCCCAGAGGCTCTAACCACAGGCACCCTGCAACAGAGATGCTGGCATAGCTTGGGTGTTGCAAGGGATCATGGGTATGGTTTTTGTTAAGTGCCAGGCATCATGGCTTTATGTTTTACTGCTACAGGTCAGAGGTCAGTGAGATTGGTACAGCAGGACTATCCATCAAACACTATAGAGACATCTGAGATCTGAATGAGATTTGATGGCTTGTAGATCAGCAAAATGTTGAAGTGTGTAATTGTTTTGATGTTTAAATACTTTATCCTACCTAAGCGTAGTAAATAGGGCATTTATAGGTTGATTCTTTGAAAAATTATGAATACTGGGTGGGGCTATGTGTTTGTTGACCAATGGCAAAAGGGAGAAAAACAATTTCAAAACAATTGTTGTTTTTTTTGTTTTTTTTTTTAAAAATACATACTTCAACCATTCATCTTTGTGCTCCTTCCTTTATGAAAACTACCTTTAAATATGGTTTTAATTGCAATTTTAATTGCTTGTACAATGGTAAGTTTTGCCACTATTTGTCAGTGAAATTAAATAATCTGTCTTTATAATGTATTAATATTGCCTGTAAAAAAATCTGACTAAAATGTACTGGTTTTAATTTGAATTTGAGTTGAGAATTTATTGCTGTTGATTTGCTGAATTGAAAATAAACTGATCTTAATCTGGTATGTGGCGACACAAAAATGGGTCGCAGATCTGTTCAGATAAGGTTGCAGATAGCAGGGGGAAAACAAAACTACAGTAAATGCAAATAATAAAATGCAATTACTTATCAATGGATATTCAATTAAAAAATGTTTTAAAAAGGGTGAAAAAAAGTCTCCCTATGATTTGTTTTTTGACAGCAAAGGATGTACATCCAATCAAACTCACAAAGATGCACAAACACAAGGACAGGATGTGTGACATGCACTTATCCTCGAAAACTATGAACAAGACTATGCAAAGCAAAAGAGAATATAACCCAGGCGACATTAACATACATAAAAGAGGATAAAGAGGATAAAATAAATATGGTTTGTGTGACCACAATGTGTTTTCAGCAGTGAATTATTGGCTGCCAAGAGCATGAAACAATCAAAATTCAATTTACATTTATAAGACAAACACCAAAACTATAAAGACAATAAATCACTGTTCTGTGGTTGCTTATGAATTTATAAAATTGTCCATTTTCAGTAACACTTTATTTTAACATTGTGCTTGGTACACATGTTACATGTAGTTACTGTAATAATAACTATAAATTATGCATAATTACATGCAACTAACCCTAGATCAAACCTAATCCTAACCCTATAGTAAGTACATGTAGCAAGTTAATTAATACATGAATTACTCAGTAGTTAATAAATGTATAATTTCACTGTAATAAGGACACCTTAAAATAAAGCGTAACCCAATTTTCATATTTAGGAGATAATTTTGAGTCTCTCATATTGTTTTATTTTAAGTTTGAGTTTTTGTCTATTAAACAACTATGTCCAATGTATAATGTGGGTTCAGAGACAAAACCATTTAAGAACCATTGATGTATAGCATAAATTTTAATATTGAAACAATTTTATAGATTTATGTTGCGATCTTGTGGTCAAGGATAAGTATAATTTCCTTTATGGTATAAACGTGAGAAAACAATGTTTCTCTGCACTGCTGGATCTGTGGTTCATTTTGCATAAAGAGACAAAAACCTCCTGATGATTTTTACATTTAAAAAAATGCCTGTATAAGAGTACTTGACACAGCACCTTAATGAAAATTCAAAAGCTGATCCTTGAGCTTGCTGAACACACTGTGTATTTAAAAAATTGCTCTGAACTTCAAAAACATTTCTTTTCTTTTAACTACAGAATTCAGAAGTGCTGTTTTCATATGCCAGAATATTAGAAGGAGTTTGGATTTAAAAAAGAGGAAAAAGGACTGTGTAACTGACTCATCAAATTCACTTTCTATTCTGCTTCAGTCCCTGACACACACACACACACACACACACACACACACACACACACACACACACACACAGTCTGAAACAGCCACTGTAACCCCTAATCACAACCCCGAAGGCTGGACATCAAATGCTGCAACGTTGAAAACAGATGATCAGAGGTAATTAACGCAGTTTCATATGCAAATTTAATTAATGCAAAACTACAAAGTCATTATGCAAATGGCGTCTTCTTGAGCCGCTGTGCAAATATTCATCACTTGGAACAGGGATCAGTCTCCCCATCTTTTGAAACTCTCTCACAACACACACACACACACACACTGTTCTCTTAGGATCATGTATGAATAGTGTATTTATTTTAAACTTCTTTCCATTGATACCAGACTGGGGCCATCAGAGCAGACAGCTGAGAGGCAGGAAGACACGATTTGGCACAGGAATGAGACAATGAGACTGTTAGACCGGCACGGTATGAATATTCATGACACTGATTACTTTCCATGATTAAAGCCTACTCTAATATTTAAATGAGCGCATGCTAGGTGATTAGAGGAGCGACGGAAAGGACAAGCGCACGATGCGGTACACTTTCTCCGGCGTTCATGGAGTATGATTAGCTAGACAGTTCAGAGATTGATTAGAAACGAAGGGCAGTTTCAGATATGAAGGATACATTTGAAAATAGCATGAATGATGCTGGTATGCACTTGATGGCGGCATCCTATCATAAACAGCAGGTAATGGGCACTTCCCATGAATAGGATACAAATTTATATATAAATTACATATCTTTTTTTTTTTTCCTGAGAACTATTAGATGCATTAAATTAACTGTTATCTAGCATAAAATACACCTAGCACAAAAAATAGCAAGTTTAAACACTTAAAATGTCTGAATTTTCTATATTAGAGGAACAGAGAGAAGGGGACAAAATATGTGACTACATGAAGTCATTTAAAAATGGTAAAAATAAATAAATAACGCTTCTTTAATCTATTTTTGGTGCTTTGCGCCTTTGTTTTTCTTCAATAGAGCACAAAAAGAGAAGTTTAGCAGAATGTTCATGCTGCTCTTTTCCATATAATGAAAGCTGTTGAGCTCCAAAAATGAAAAAAGGTCATGCATTATATAAGTCTTCAAAGCCATACAATAGTTTTGTCTGAAGAACAGACAGAAATTGAAGTTCACTGAGAATCTTCTCAAATCTCATTTGCATATGCTTATATTCAAACATCCGCAATCAGTTGCATGGTGTTATTGATGTCAAATCTGGAGTCACTTCTCAATGCACCATATTTGAATGCATGTAAATTAGGTGTGGGAGAAAAAATTGATTCTCTGATGCATAGCGGTTCTCTTTTCATCAAGTCTTGTATGTTTTGAAGTTATATTTAGTTAATCATTTTTAAAACACAATTGTTTTAATTTATTATTAATTTGTTTTTAAAAAGTACATATAATTAAGTAATTTTATTTCATTATTTATTTAATAAAAATGAAAAATTAAAACTCAAATTCAGTAAACTTATTAATTAATGATTTTTTTTTTTTAACTCTGGAATCAGATCAGACTGTGAGGCGCCTAAAGATTTATACCCTTAAAGTAAATTAGAATTGACAGCTGCAGTGGAGTGGAAGACTTCTAAATGTTTGACAGCAAAGCAACATGAAAGTGAGTAAATGACGACAGAATTTTAGGAATTGTCGTTTCCTTTAACAAATCTTAAAGTGCCATTTTTAGCATTCATTATAACATCTCCAGATGAGATGCGAAAGGGTTAACGCTTGGCATTTTGGCCCACAGCATGTATGGTTTTTGCCTCTAGGCAACCATAGCTCCATATTGTATTTAATTAGCCCCATTAAATATAATCTAATTTGGCTGAAACTTAAGACAGTTAAGTGGCAATCTAATGTGTTGAGCAAAGCTTTCATGCTCTGGAAATATTTAATTCAAGCCCAAAGCACCTTCCTGCCCTGCATTTCTGTGGATAACCTTGACGACTTCTCCACTTCTGTCAACGAAGCAAAACTAAAGCTGAAGTTGTTCAGTAAAAAGTTCAGATAATACTAAAAAAAAAAAAACCTCTCAAGATAAAGGGCTTTGAAAAGGCACATTCAAACAAATACAGAAAACTAATAACTTCGTATAATTTGGTTTAAAAAAAGAGAAAAAAAGTCTTGACGAAGCTGAAGTCCTGCTGACTATAGTGTAGGGCAGCAAATGTGTGTGTGCGTGTGTTTGATTTGTTTCTATTTGTCATATTCTGACTAGCAAGTGAAGCATTTCCTTGCCCAGGCTGTGTGTGCTGAGAGGAGGGTGGGCGGCACTGTGGTGGAAGATAACATGTGGCCCCTCCAGGCCCCACACGCTAAACTGAGTCTTTAACCCTCGGAATAAGGAATCTTCTTCATTAATCCGCACACTATGTCTCTTAGCACTTGAATTTTAATGGGCTTTCTTAGCCTTTTTTTCTTAATACGATGATATTTCCCCCAAACACGTCGGGTAAGGATTTCTGGAGTTTTTTTCCTCTTAGAGAATTGGTTTCAGCTGCTGGCGCACTCAAGGCTGTTATGTTTCACTTAGAGATGAGAGAAAGAGAGAGAGATGCTGCGTCTTGCTCTAATAAAATCATGCAAGGGGTGTTAATCCCTCTTGAAGGCCCGAGTCAAAAGAAAAGGACCTTTTGAGAGAAGCGATCCAGTCAGAACCGGTGAACAGTATGTGTGTGTTCATATATATGTGTGTGTATTTGTGTTGTAATAAGCTGAAGTGAAAGGCCCAGTTATACTTCATTTTCCACGTTCCGCTCCGTCTCGCGCACAGTCGTGTCCGCACAGCTTTCAAGGTATACTGCTCAACTGCGCATGAGTGCCAATGGATGCGTTTGGCATAGTACAACTGCTTTTTTAATACTCTACCAAACATCAGAGGGCAGCACTGAGTCATGTCATTTACAGGGCATTCGCTCGGAAGGATAGAAGAAGAATAGTAGTGTATCTGCCATTGCATGCAAAGTTTAGAACAAGAACCAAAACAAAAATGATGGAGAAGGATTTACTGTGTTGTTTGCTGTTTTGCATTGCTCTTTACGCACTCTTCTTCGACTACTGCACAGTACATCACAGCTCTGCGTATTGCCACCTAGTGGCCTCTTCTGTCTCAACATTCACCTGCGCGCGGTCAAAAAATGGTGTGCGCAGACATCCGCAGACCCTCCTTGTGACGAAAATTACATCACGGGGACAGTGTGTGGACCATCGCGAACCGCAGATGGTCTAAGAAGGCTATACTTTGGGCTAAAATATTTAAAACTACACTCTTAGATGAATATTCACCCAAAAATGAGTTTATCCCAGTCCCATATTAATGTTATTGTTATTATTATCACTCCAAAAGGAAATGCAAGGCTGAATTTCTGAGCTGCTCTTTTTCATATAACCAAAATAGACATAAACATAACATAAAACATAAAAGTATGCTGAGAAAACTATGAATGAGAAATAGCTCTTAATGTAACAAAATGCAGGTTACCACTTTTTACAGTGCATCAAAAATACATTTTTAGTTGCTATGTATTGAAAGATCTTCAACAGATCATACAGCTGAAGAACAGCGAAAAGGTTCTTGACAAGAAAATACTTTTTTGTAACACTTTACAATAGGGTTTTATTAGTTAACATTAGTTAACTACTATAGCATGAACTAAGAATTAACAATACTTCTACAGCATTTATTAATCTTAATGTTAATTTCAACATTTACAAATACATTATTAAAATCAAATGCTGTATTTGTTAACATTAGTTAATGCACTGTGAACTAACATGAACAACCAATGAACAGCCGGATTTTTATTAACTAACATTAACAAAGATTAATAAATGCTGTAACAAATGTATTGCTCATTATTTCTCATGTTAGTTAATACATTAACTAATGTTAACAAATAAGACCTTATTGTAAAGTGTTATCACTTTTTTGTTGGTTCTTTAAGATTATTACACATTTCAAGTATATAAGTAAGAATCTTTGTGTGTGTATGTGTTTGTAACATACACACACAAAGACTTCTCTTTCCTGCCAAGCTTCACTATTAAACCTTCCCCTCCTCCAGCCCTCAGTATAAAACACCTACCTGTTGGGACGCCCTCCTGCTTGGGGCAGATTCCTCTGGCAGGCGTCAGTCGTTTTTCCTCCTCCTCTCCTGGCGTGACCTGGATCCCAACCTCCACAGGTCCAGACCTCCGGCAGACTTCCACCCGTGGGGGTCTGGGGGACGGGGAGCCACCGCAGTCGTTTGGTTTGTCGAAACAGACGCTGGGTCCGGGGCACAGTCTCCTCTTGTGCTCGATAAACACTAGAATATCTCCCAGGGGGAAGTTGGTTTGACATTGACCGCAGGTCAGCAGGTCACTCTCTCCGGCTCCGCCCACAGGGCTGGCTATGGAGCCCTCCGATGGGCACTGTTCCACCCCTGCGTCATGATCTGGCCCAGCTGAGGCGTGAAAGACGAGGGGGAAAAATATCAGTCAGTGCACGACTCTTTTTAGGCACATTATGTTTAATAATAATAATAAATGGCTTATAATAATCAATTTTGAGATGTAAACAGATCAATTTGATAGCTGCAAGTAGCTGAAAAGAAAAGTCTGCCGATGTGTTTCTGTCTTTTTGTATAAATTTAAATATTGTTTTCTTTGGCTATTTCTCTTTTTTCATATATAATGATATATTTCATATATCATTGATCAAATCCATAAGGGTCTAAGTTAATGTTCTGCTCATCTGAATCTTACAGGATTTAAATCGAGTTTTAAATTTAGGCCTCAAGTCAATACCAAATATTTTTCACTATTCACCAATGGCTGTAATTTGTAATTTGCAAAATGTGCTGCTAGCTATAGTACATGTGTGACTAACTACAACAGTGTGAACAACATTCCAGGTTTGGCAAGTGCAGGTTAACAATTTGATTTCCAAAAGATGTCAGAAGTTCCCCAACTGCAACCACATTCAAGGCCGGACTGAAAACATCTGTTTGCATTCTCAAATTAACCACTGTGCTGAAATTTTTACTAATTTTACTGATCTTGAGTTGAATCTTCAAACTGTCATTTTGGCTATCAAGCTCCAAAAAAAGACCAAAATAGCTCCAAAAAACACCATAAAAAGTAAAGTACATACATATCAAGCATATATTGCAAGTCTTCAGAAATCATTTCATGGATTTTGTGGGATACATAGAACAGTTATTTAAGGTATTCACTGAAATTCTTGTTCTCCACATTTGATGGAAGGAAAAGAATTTAAGTGAATTACAGTTTAAATTGCTGTCTGTTAGTCACAAAAAGCTGTCATATGAATTCAGAAGACCACTATAACTTCTTTTATGCTGCTTTTTGTCATTTATAGAGCTTGAGAGTGAATTGTTACTTTATGGCAATGAGCTGCATGAAGATTCTTCAAAAATACTCCTTTTGTTTTCTATGGAGTAAAAAAATATTTAAACTTCCTTTAAATATTTTTAAACTTTTATATGTCTTTTATATATCACTTTATAGTTCTTTTTTCTTCATTATGACTGTGTAAAGCATTATGAATTAACATTGTGTTCTATATAAAATGTGCAATATTTTAAATAATAAACATATGCCTTGCTTTCGTCTGACTTTAAAATAGTTGGTTTACCTAAAGTACCTGTCAGGTGTCTAAATGACAAATTGTTATTGGTGTGTCTGTGATTTTTACTCTTCAGTTATTGTGAGCTGCAAATCTGTTTTTCTGTCTGGCTATCAAACTGGTCCAGACATGATTAACTTGCCTGTTGGGGAATTGCATGTACTGTAGACTATACACACAGTAGACGACAAATGAGTTCTTTTAAACGACTTCATGGACTAAAATTTTCCACACACATTTGCAAGCTATCCTCACAAATCACTGTGAGCAGCTGAGAGCAACTGGATAGAATCTGTTAATGAAAAAAATATCTCAATCTACAGTATTAGCACTAGTCACAAGCAAAAACTGACTCTCAAATATTTACAAAGTCAAGTCCTAAGATCTCAAAACTATCTTAAGCAATTCTTTGTGGAACTGATGTGTCGATATGGTCCTCTGTGTCTGATTCTGTCCTCAAAAAGCAAAATTCACAGCTCACACGGCATAGACAAACACCTGTGAGTTGCACAGTAAGATGAGTGGAGGGTGTGTGTGTGTGTGTGTGTGTGTGTGTGTGTGTATGTGCATGTGGCAGGTAGTACAGTCGCAGTCATGCAGTGGTATCTGTGTTTCCGGTCTACTTTTCTGCATGCTGGACGGATGTTGGAGAGGTGCACATGCACCATACAGGTATATCGCAGCAGACAAACTAGCGCTCGCAAAAGCCGCAAAACAGCCTCAAAATATGTTCTCAGGCATGGGTCGCCTCGCTTCACAGGTGCACGTTGGGAACAGTGGTTAAGGAGCCTATAACAAACAGCCGTTTCCGTATGTGATAACCAGCTACATTATCATTTTAGTACCCTTGCGAAATTCCCTGTTTGGCACCCCAATGCCAAAATTATTATCAATGACGAAAGAGTCAACTATTTGCTGTGAAATGGATCTGACTCAACACACAAAACCACAATGAGATACAAAACAGATTCACAGAGAGCATAAATACAGGAAGAAAAAAACAGCAGCAGTATGAGATCCGATAGCAAATCAACTCCACTCTCTGCCTGAGGGACAAACACACTCTTGAACAGACACTGGTTGGCTGTAGGAGCCCTGGGAAGAGCAACAGTAACTTAACTCCTGTAGAATTTTTGACTCAGCACAGTGACCCACAATCCCTTAGGGCATTTAGTGACAAATTAAAATTTAGAGTTCTTTTGAAACAATATTCTTGATCTGTATTGAATTTAGAACCTCTGCCTTCATAGTTCAGGGTTTCCCAAGGGAAACACAGGGGTTTCGTGAGTTGAAAAGCTAATAATTAATTTGAATGTAAAATTAAAATGAAAAAAAAAAAAAATTGGGGCTCTTGAATTAATTGAAGTAAAACTGTAACAGTTTATTTTACAGTGACAAGGTTACACATGTTACAGTAACACTTTATTTTAAAGTGTCATTGTTACACGCTACATGTAATTACTGTAGTAATAACTAGAAATTATGCATAATTACATGCAATTATCCCTAAACCAAACCCTAACCCTAAACCTATAGTAAGTACATGCAGTTAATACTTAAATGTATAATTACACTGTAATACTGACACCTAAAAATAAAGTGTAACCCATGTTGCATGTTACAACTAATTATGCATAACTTCATGCAACTAACCCCAAACCAAACCAAACCTCATCACCTATAGTAAGTACATGTAGTTAAGTAATATTACTAAGTACTTAAATGTTTAATTACACTGTAACAAAGACACCTTAAAATAAAGAGTAACCTAAAACTGAAATCACAATATAACTTATTAATAAATATTGATCATTGTTTTCCAGTTTATTACTGTAAAGCTGCTTTGAAACAATCATATTGTATAAAGCGCTATATAAATAAAGGAGACTTGATTTGACTTCAAAAATACTTTTAGATATAGTTTTCATATGAGATGAAACGTCATTTCACTTTCAAACTCATGCAAACTAATTGCACTATAACTTCTGGCCAAGTCGTGCAGCCTTATATATATATATATACATATATATATATATATATATATATATATATATATATATATATATATAAAGAAATTAAAAATGAAAACAATCAAAATAAAACACTTACTAAAAAAGATGAGATTTTTTTATCTCTTTACTTGCATGTCATGTGACCTCTATCAGAGAACCGTGAACATGTGAATGTGTCGTTAAATTATTGAAACAATAAATATTTTACCTCTAAGGGGTTTCTGCTGACAAGAAAGTTTAGGAACCCCTGATACAGTTGACCAAAGTGGGTTTCGGCAGCATGTGATATCTAAACAGATATTAACAGACATTACAAGAGCAGCACCGGGCCGCTACCACACGCTCGACTGTCTGCAGCTCTCGCTGGCTGACAAGAGCAGAGCAGAGCAGAGCAGTGGAGTAATGCCAAGGAGGAGAACACAAACATCGTGGACTTGGAATGCATCCAATGCCACGGAATTGTGCGCGGAGGGTGTGCTGGGAGGCAGCCGTGCCGTCCCAAACAGGCCAGACGCGAGCAGCGGACACGACAGAAGAAGGTGGTTGTGGGAGCCACAGGTGTACAGCAGATGATGTGTGTGGTGTGATATTTCAATCAGAAGCTGAAACATAAACCTTTAAAGAACGTAAAGCCTGTAAACAGGCTGATATATCATCAATTACATCATATATCATCAGCTTAAGTTTTCTATTAATAATAATATTGTGAATTTACAGATATTTGCTCCAAAATGTCCATATTTAAAATCTTTGATTTGCAATCTCATTCAAATTAGGAAATCAACATAAAATTTTAAAACAAAGAAACATTGATATATAATGAGTAAGATTTATTTAAGATTCTTCACTAAGGCACTAATCAAAAAAGCTCTGACACTGACCATGTGAACTCTTTTGAACAAATAGTCAGATTTGATTTGCACTGAAGTGTTAGATGATCTTTGAAACATTCTCTAATGATCCTAGAGAAAATAATCATCAGGTTTTGCACAAATTGAGCATCTCATGCAGCTCAAGTGCTTCTGTTATTAAAGCAAAAGGGGGACATACTAAATAAATGTTCAGAAATCCATGCATTTTTTAAATCAATTTTTCTCTCAAACTGTTATACGATAATATAATGTACAATTAAAAAAATAATAATTAAAAAATGCAGTCATCTCAGACTTTTGAACCCCACTTTATGTAAAAAGAGAAACAGGAAAAAAGTACATACATACATAAATAACACTAAGAATACTACGTGTGCAATGAAACCATCTAAAAAGAAATAGTGAATAACTAGATTTTCTAGTTGTCTTATTAAAAAGCATTTTAATAATACTGTAGTAATTAGAGTAATTAATAATAAAATAATATTTGTGATGGGAGCAAAGATAAACATTTAATAACTGGTCACGAAAAAAATCAACAATTTGAATAACTATGAATAATTCTATATAATGAATAATTTGAGGTCAAATCTATGATGGTTATGGCTCTGAATTAAAGTAATAATAATTAAAGAAACACACAGCGGACGACAGACAGCACCAAGCGCATTCAGCACAAAGCCTGTGAGTGATATTTGCGGAACTGTTAACGTCTTCAGCATGTGTGAAAAGATTTTGTCTAATTGTGTTTTCTGAGCTCACCAGGTGCAATTACAAAAAAATTATCCATATGCGGACGTGCTTGATAATGCCTGCATTTAAGGCCTATACACTCTCAACTGCTTCTGGACGTGTGCCAAACAAACGCGCACAATTCTGAAATGCACGTGTGCACTGTAATTTCCCATAAAGCTGCATATTTGAAAGCAGAACCACAAACATTGTTTTAAAAAGTTAGTGGAGGCAAGGACATGAAATGTTTAGGAGCAATGAGCACAGTGGGCACAGCGTCTATATTACTGCTCCCCAGGGTGAAGTCTATACTGCAATAAATTGAATTAATTACCTTTAGCGTAAGATAAGAGATTTATACTGAGCCTGTTGTGGGAATGATACACTTGGGAGAAGAGATAGCAATTTAGGGTATTAACCATTATAAATACAGTTATCACGTTTCCTGAAGGCAGTAATCAGATTCTCAAAGAAAACACACACACAAACATACACCCTCTCGATCACTTTCCCTCTCGTAAGGACTTACAGCACCCCCTATCAGCTTCAGCAGTGCACACTGAAGCTGTGCAAAACAGCAAATACGACACTCATAAAATAAACCGAAATATTGTGCAGTCGAACAGAGACTCGCCTATAATATTTGCCAAGTCAGGTCAGACGAGTCCGATCAGCGGGAAACCACACGTCCATCAAACAGCTTTCGGCTCACACGGTCTGTGAAATAAGTTCTCTCGAAGGCTGTGCTAACACATATAAAGAGGGTGGACATCACCATAAAATCACTCCTAAAAAAAGTGTGCCAGTTGTAAAAGGCTGATGTGACCCTTTCCACTCTCAGAAATCAAAGGCACAGTGGTCCAGTGGTTCATGCTTTGCGTTTCATTAGCATGATGACCAGTGGCTACTAAAAGATCATGGAAAAAATCATGTGAACATTCAAAGCAAGAATCGTTTTACATTTTAAGAGCCAGTAAGGGCCCTAATGGACGGCCCCCACCCACAGTTTACGTTGCGACCCATCCAAAAGTCTGTGTGAAGCAGAGACAAACAACTCATGTAATGAATCATACATGTTCACACAATTTACATGCTTCTTATGAAGAAAAACTAATGAGTTTCACTGAGGTGGTGTTGCGGAAATCTAAATACGAGCGGTTTTGTCTCAAAGACTTCCTTAAGAACCCCTATTTGCATCTACAAGAGCCCTGCCATTTTAGGTCGCGGCTCGAGACGTCTTTTTTAATGCGCACACCTGTACGTGTACATGCGGGCGGAGAGTGCACCCCGCGTTTATTTCAAGACGTGAAGTATGTTGATATTCCTGTTCCTTGGTTTTCTCTTTGAGTGTGATCTATAGGTCCTGTCGCTCTGGGCGGAATCTCTCTATTGTGCAACCTCCAGCTAACTGACATGTTTTGTGCCAAGAGCATTGACATAGCCAAATGAGGGCACTTTGGTTTTCCCCTGCAGACAGACACCCCAGAAAGAGCAAGATCTCGCCCGTGAAGGCTGGAATGGAGGGTGGCGTGCAAACCTGAGCGGAGTCCACTTTAAAAAGTGTCGGTTTACGTTCTGCACACATGCGATAGAGTGTATAGAGCACACAATGTAAACTGCGCATTTGCCAACCGACACACACTACCGCCAGACTAATTATGTTTGAACTAAACACGTATTTGAGACACAGTATAATTATTCTGCGCAACACATTTGCACACTGAAACACACACTGGATGGGTTTTGCTGTACAAACATACATATTTAAGTAATCACACGACATTTTAGTATTTATTGTTAATCACTACAACTGGAAAGAAACCAAAAACAATAACTCTGAGGGGGAAAAAACAATCTGCTAAATAAACCACATCAGGTGAAATGAACTGGCAGACTAGCAATGGTTTGAATTTAAAGGCCACCGGCTCTTCATAAGCCCACCCACTCCTTTAACACATTTTTCTCATCTCCCGTCTTCACGTTTTCTAAAATGGCAACATCAGCATCATTAAGAGTGTAAAATTTGACGTGTAAAGACCATCTACTCACTACTGAATCAGATATTTTCAGGAAGGCACGCCTTCGCATTGTACCCACTTTCTCAGTTAAACCAGAAATACCAAAATGAATAACAAGGCATAAAAATGTCAAGTTAGATAAAAAAAAAAAACCCAATAATTTGTAATAGGAATTATTTGCTAAATGCATCTTGAGGTCAGTCAATAAAATGTATTGAAAAAAAAAAAAAATTTGCAGTTTAATTCACAAATACAGCTGGAGTACGGGATAATTCATATCAGTGATATACAGAGTATTATTAATGGGGAAAAAATAACTTTCCTGGTCTTTTATTGTGTGTGGCTACAATCAGTGTTGTGTGAACATTTTGTGAAAATTATATCATTGAGCTGTTAAGATTAGGTTAAAAAGTTTTTATTATTATTATTTTTTTTAAACTCTTTGCATTATGCAATTCTGAATAGTTTACACCTCAGCTAATTTATGCTTCTTTTTATTGTGCAAAATAAAAAAGCTTTTAGAGGAATAAAAAAAACTAGAGCAAAAGGAAACTTAAAAGGATTTAGAGTACTTGGTGCTTTTACATAAAGTTTTACTAGTGGAAATAGTGTGTAAAGCATCTTCGATAAAAGGTTAAATTAAGGATGAACATAAGGAGTGTGTTGCTTTGAATGATCAACACCAAAGTTCATGTATGTAACCCCTGATATTGTAAAACAGAGATTATACTAAAATACACAACAAATTAAAAACTTATAAGCTCTTTGTTTTTAGATGTAAATGAACACCAGATGATTTAGCAAAGTTTGGGCCTTTTAAATAAACTACATAAAGTAAACTTGATAAGCCATGTATGCTGTCTGTGTGTGTGTGTGTGTGTGTGTGTGTGTGTGTGTGTGTGTGTGTGTGCGTGTGTGTGTGTGCTCAGAGCAGATGAGTGTGTGGGTCTCTCAGTATTTTGAATGAAAACTGTATGCTATGAATTACGCTTAGCACTTGGAAATTGATCGTTTATTCACAGTAAAATAGCCAGTATGACCATAGTGATTGACTGACATAAACAATAAAAACTAACAGGCTCCAACTGTTGGTTATAGATTATCGATAAATGGAAATTTAACAATAGGATAGTGCACAAAATCACAAGTGCCTTTTAGTTAGGACAGTGAACATAATTACATTTGGCAAAAATATAACTTATATATGGTTTATGAGCTGATAACGCACGTGTAACACTGTCAGTGCTACATTAAAAAACCAAATCATGTTTACTTACAGATATCAGTCTGACTAACAAATAATAATTGTTGTTTTTGTTAGATACACCTTCTACGAAAGAAAGAAAGAAAGAAAGAAAGAAAGAAAGTTTTCATATTGATGGGGGTATGTCAGTCAGTGTGACAGAGGTGGCAGAGGGCTTGTACTCACTCGGTAGGTTCTCCCTCTGTGTGAGGGACAGATGCTGTGGGTTGCCTTGCTTCCGTCGGGACATCGCCCCGCATTTACAGCAGCATCTCACGGACACTCGGACTAATGTGCGCGCTCCCGAAGCTCTCCAAACTTTCCTCTACAGTCCAGGTACTGTTCCACTGCGCTCGCGGGCTATTCTAGTCGTTATCGCGGCACAAACTAACACTTGTACTCTCTGAACAGACTAAATTGTGCTCGACTTTTGTGAAGCAGTGACTAAGTGCCACTTAACCTGAGACAGCGATGCGAGAAAATCACTCCGACTCGCAGCAGCTCATTTAACCTCTGACAACATCGATTCCAAAACACTGTCTTTAAATTCAGGTATTCTTTCTTTAAAAAGTCCTAAAACAGTTGTTGTCCAGTTATAATGGAAATCCAAGATCCGTGGACGGCGGGCTCGCCAGGTGAGCGAAGTCTTTGGCACAGTCCTCCATGTGCGCTTGGCATCAGAGCGCAGAATGGCTCAACCTCTGAAGACAACACCTCCTCTCCAGATCAATCAGGACCCGAGCAATTACGTCTCACATTCACGCTCCTCTCAGGGAGGACCCAGCGCCTGTGTGTGTGTGTGTGTGTGTGTGTGTGTGTGGTAGGGGTTGCCTCTGAAGAATGGAATGGGATTCAAGTTCAAGTACGGACGTGATGTGACGTGTGGCGCTGGGGGCGACTAGTGGCGGCAGTCTAGGTACAGAGGGGTCTCCTTGCCCACAAGCACTGAAAAAAAAAAAAATACTACAAAACTTACAGGGAAAACAGGCAACTCTGGCTGCAAGAAATTCACCGACAATACGATGACAACGTTTTAGACACTATATGGGATGGCATGTGCTTGTTTATGTTAGGCTACAATTCAAAACCGTAGGCCTATATTTCATTAAATGAAATTATATACCAACATAACTAAATTCTACCTTAAAATATAGCTTACTGATATAACCACCGTAAACAGAAGAGCACATGCTGAATTAAAGGTTCAAAGAGCTACAAACACAAAACGCCATCAGGGTAACGCATTTGACGCTTATAAAATAATGGAATATAAACACTGCATAATAACACAATATACATAAAACACAACACTCCAATGTAGCCTATATAACTGTTGATGAATAAAAGAGCCTGATAAAGTGATGCGTCACGCCGTTTGTTTTGACGTTTTAATGTTTTTACGTTTTAATGTAATGTAGGCTATTTCGATTTTACGTTTTAATGAGATGAGAACATGTATTGTTTTGTTATCTAAAAATGATTTTACCGTAAATATTTATAATTCATTATTATTCACAAAACTTTTTAAATGTAGGATATTTTACAGTAAAAATAAATATTGTCCGGTTAAATCGAATGTAGGCCTATAATGTTCGCCGTGTAATATTTTTACTGTAGCATTTGCCATTTTTTCCCCTGTTGCTTTAGTTGCCTTAAATTTTTAAGTACAATCAACATGGCTGTATAGGCTAAGTTATTTCAACTTAAATTATATGAAACTGACTTAAAAATATTAGTTGAATCGTGAAGAAAATTATTTGCAAATTGCGTATTTTGAGTTAAATTAATGTAGAAACATATGTTGCCATGATTTATTGATCATATTTTTTTTTTTACAGTTTATTAACATTTTAACATTTTTGTAACTTGGTATTACCCATCACTGTTACCGTAAAAACAAATTAACAAAAGTTTGAAAGCGTTTTACAATGTTACGAGGAGATATAGCCTACTATAGGCCTATGTTATTAGCCTATTATAATTTACTGGGAGAAAAAAAAACAGCATTGTGGCAAAACGATAGAAACTAGTGCTGTATTTTTCAAATCCATATAATAAAATAAAAAAATTCTAACATTGTGTCCTGTGCTGTCTTTTGCATTTATTAATTTACAAAACAATAATTTATAAGCCAATCTGTAGCCTATTGCAGATCCCAGTAGATTTAAGGTAGAAACACAATTTTGTGTGCTATAAGCCCCCTGCACGTGTTTGTCCTGTTTCATTTAAGCCAATAGCGACACCTGATGGTCTTCATTGGATCTGAAGAGTCTTCATTTGAGACAAGGGGTTAGGATAGGTTTATCTGCTCCAGATCTGCACATATAAAGTGTGACATGGGCTATCCCTGTTGAAAAAAACAGCATATGCTGGTTAGGTATGTTTTGAAGCATGGAAGCTGATTTGAGCTGGTTTATGCTGGTCATGAGCTGGTTTAAACTGGTCAAGTGCTGGTCCTGAATCATATAGGGAATCTTAGACTGAAGACATTGTGGATCATAACAACAATTTTAGGTGTAAAGAAACTTAAAATCTTAAAACTAGATTATCCCAAAAATTAAAATGTCCCTGATTAAAAAAAAAAAAAAAAAAGTTAAGCACAATTAACAGGCATCTTGCCGTCTTCTCTTATAAA
The DNA here is from genome assembly GCF_019924925.1 of Ctenopharyngodon idella. Taxonomy (NCBI): domain Eukaryota; kingdom Metazoa; phylum Chordata; class Actinopteri; order Cypriniformes; family Xenocyprididae; genus Ctenopharyngodon; species Ctenopharyngodon idella. The sequence continues at coordinate 9,386,152 of NC_067239.1, read as the reverse complement.
GCAAATGAGCAATGATAAATGGCATATAAGCAATATGAAGCAATAACTTCCATACAATGTACAGTCTATGTACTCAAGCCACAGGGCAAAGTCAGATTCATCAATAAAACATGATTTTCCATAAAGGGTTACCGTTTTTGCCTCTGGGAGAGGAACACTATTATACGATGCCGACACACAAAACACTGGAGAAAAAAAAAAAAAAAACATTCATGCTGTTAGTTTGGCCATGTCTTAATATTGACTTGCCTATATGTAGACTAGACTGCATTTTGGGCATAGACGCGTTCTCAAAGGACCTGAAAAACCTATGATGTAAAAATACTCTCTAGGTTTTGAGACTGTCTCTGTCTCCACTCTGAAAAGTGTAGATGGTTAAAAACAGCACACCAGGATTTTGGAGGACTTTATTGCACTTAATTACTTTATTATATTTTTTTGTACATCGATAGCCTATTGTAGATATTCTGTAAACATCTTGAGTTGACCAAACTTTTTTACATGCAGTGTGAGGCCAATATAAATGTAAACAATGCAATGGACAAACATACATCAAAATAAAAAAAATAAAATAAAAATGCTATTTGAAAAATTATTTTGTATTCCACATTAAACAGAGTGAACTGTTTTCAAATAATATGATTAATGAAACCCTTTTCGCACAAATAGCACTTTCTTGAGATTGAACCGGTAACTGTCATTTATACACAAGCAGGCTCTACAAAAGGCCCATGTAATCTCTTTATATATATAAATGAATGTGTTGATTTTACGAAGATATATAAACTATTCAACAAAAGACTCATTTATTTAAAACATTATCAAATAATTAATTCGTTTAAATTATTTGCCTTACTGTAAACTCTGCTTATAAGCTTAAACCAAACATCTGATAATATTGTTCTAAATCTGGAAACTTCACCAATAGGCAAGCAAAATGTTGATGATCTTATACAGATTATTGGTCTTGAAGTAGTTTGGGACAGAGAACAGAGGATCTGACCGGTGAATTCACGGTCAATTCCGCCCTCTAGTGGATTCCTCTGCACAGTTTCATCTTCACGCACACTTTGGGTTTTTGTGTTTTATGAGTCTCAATAAGACAGATTTGTTTTTTTGTTTTTTGTTTTTTAATACCGTATAAAGTTTAAATTATATCCCCTAACCCTAACTCCACCCCTAAACATAACCTTTACAGAAATAAAACATAAATTAGTAAGGTTTATAAACTGTTTCCGTACAGGAACGACATTTTGCCCCCACAACATAAACAAATCGTTTCAGGACAGAAATTGCGAGTAGGCCTAATATTTTTCTGTCATCTTTTCAGTAATGTAATGTTTAGTATGTACAAATTAACATTTATCTTTAACAGCAATATAATAGTGAATAGCAGGTTTTAAACGGGCTATATGTAGAATTCAGAAACTCTTGTTATTAACAACACCGGTGGCCGTTAAGTGAACTGCTGCCAGCAACTTGCTGCTCGTGCTCGCTCTCGTGCACCTGTACGTGCAAAAGACTGAACGTCATTCAAGACCCCGATATACTCACGGTGGTGTTTATTTTCGTTCTTTGCTTATAAGAAAAGAAGTTGGAAATACCTTCGCAGCGATATAGGCCTACTGTTACCGAACATCCCATGCTGCTGTGAGCGACGTTTAGATGAATATGTAAATATGTGCTGCGCGCTTTACTCTCAGTGACAAAATAAACACAAAACAACAAAAAATGACAGAGAAAACAGCAGTTAAGAAAGCAGATATGTTTGCACCAGCTCTGCAATTCACCGCCATCATGTCGACAGAGGTAATTAAAATTACACTTATAGTTTATAGTTTGTAGTTTCTACTTATAGTGATAGTTTTATTATTATAAAGTATATTAAAACTATATAGGCCTAGATAGAAATGTTTGTAGACAAACTGATGTTGGCTTGAGAAAGCCTAGCCAGAAGTTTGACGTAGTTTCAAATTTGGAAGTTTGAAAGTAGTTTAAAAAGCTTGAAGTATGAAGGTTAAAGGGATAGTTCACCCAAAAATGAAAATTCTGTCATCATTTATTCACCTTTAAAGTTGCCCAAACCTGTATGAATTTCTTTCTTCTGCTGAACACAAAAGAAAATATTTTGAAGAACATGGTTAACCAAACAGTTGAGGGCCCCATTGACTTCCATAGTATGGAAACAAAATATCAGTATCAGTATTTTAACAATTTCCAGCAGAGTTCATTTTCATGATATGACCAAATACATTTATTTTTATTTTATTTTTTGCCTCAAGTGACAACAGAGTGGCTGTGTTGATGGAAGAGGTATGAACCAGAGGCCTACTGCATGAAGCCAGTTTCAGTAGCTACCCAGGTAAGTTTGAGATTAGTTTGAGCAAACTCTGTTTTTTCAGGTTCAAGGAGGTTTATTGGTTTTTAGTGATGTGTACTGCCACGGATTTATTCTGGGTTGGAGCAAACCAAAACTGGACCAAAGTGTGAAATATGTGACAAATGTGTAATACCAATAAAGCCACTCCCCCTGTTTCTATCATTCCAAATTAAAGCAGTTTACAGTGAATGATTTTTACAAATAGCTCGTCTTTTGCTGCTGATCATTTAATATATTTACATTATATTAATTATTATTATTATTTTAATTCATATAGTATATTCATATAGTTAATATATGAATTGAAAGTTAATATTAAACTTTGCATTTAAATTAATATAAATATATAGCCTAAATGTAAATGCATGCTTTTTCTTTTGAGCTCTCTGTGAACCTAAAGAAATTATTTGAATTCAAATGATTCACTTGCATTGATAAAGTCTGATCTTTCAGCTGCCTTCTCAAACTTTCACTACAGCAACTGTTTATTCCTGACTTGTAATCTAAATTTCATGATATTTTTAATCTACAACAGAGAAGTGAATTGCGCTGCTCTCTCGTGAGAAGTGAATCAAGCTGACACTCTCATGTTCCGTGTGATTGGCCCTTCGCTGCACGTGACACACTTTCAGCTGCACACACTTAATCACAAACTCTGGATCAAACCCTGAGTTGACAGAGAATGTTTATATCGAGCGTTGTAAACCGGTAAACCTGATCTAAACCAGGCTGGATTTGGATGGGTTTGTCAACTCTAAACCTATTCTGTTCTGCTAGCTTCATGTAACAGGCCTCTGGTTTATGTAACCATGCCTAGAAATATCACATATCCTTTTTTATTTTTTCTGTTGCTTCTCTGTCTAATAAGATTTTTTCTGGGGTCAGGTTTTATGGTGTCTTCTGAAATCTCCAAGACAAATGACGAGTACACAGACGGTGAACACATAATATTGAATAAGCTACTTAATAGCCTGGTCACCGTGATTTTGCCAAGTAAGACATGTTCCTGGATCAACATATTTTGTTGATCCTGAAACAACATTCCTGTCTTAACCTAGTCTGTCTTAACCCTATTCCTACCCCTAAACCTAATCCTACCCATAACCTATCCCTAAAATCAGAGGGGAAAGATAGGTGAATAACATTGATGTAGAAGCACCTAACCCTGGTTGCAAGCCTAAACTTGACATAAACGTTAAACTTGTCCCTCAAATCTGATTGGTTGATTGGAATGTGGTTCCAGGATCAACAAAGATGTTGATCCAGGAACATGTCGTACTTGGTGAAATCACATTCACCTTAATGGCCTATCACAATACTCTGTCAACAAAAACAGGATTCAGGTATTGTTAGATTTTTCATATAATCCATAAAAGTAATGGTGATGAAAGGTGATATGGTGGAATCAAAGAGCTGACGGTTGAAATCAAGGTCAATTGCGCCCTCTAGTGGATTCATCTGCACAGCTCCATCTTCACCACTCACTGTCCGCAAGAATGCTTGAAGGGATAGTTCACCCAAAAATGTAAATTCTGTCTTCATTTACTCACCCTCAAGTGGATCCAATCCTGAATGAATTTCTTTCTGCTGCTGAACACAAAAAAAGATATTTTGAAGAATATGGGTAACTAAACAGTTGGGGCACCTTTGACTTCCATAGTAGTTTTTTCCCCATACTGTTGAAGTCAGTGGGGCCCATGAACTGTTTGGTTACCGACATTCTTCAAAATATTTTCTTTTGTGTTCAGCACAAAAAGAAAAGAAATAAAGAAATTCAGGTTTCGAGCAACTTGCGGGTGAGTAAAAGATGACAGAATTTTCTTTTTTGGGTGAACTATCCCTTTAAGAACAGAGGTACATGAGGTTGAAGAAGGTATACTGTATATCCTGTACTTCCAAGGACAGATTTGTCATGGAAGACCTTTTTTAGTAGGGTCCGACAGGACTAAAATATAATAGCACAACTTTTTATTATAATAAATGTCATGTTAAGAATTGTGGTTATCTAGTGTGAAATAAGTTCTAATGTTGTTTCTCTGTCTTTCTGTTTACCACTGGCAAGCAATGCTCTCTCTGTTATCCTCCGACCGTCTTATTCGTTTAGTAATCATGGTAATTTCAGTTTCAGCTAATTACGTTTAAAACAATGATTAGGCCAACAAACTGCAAGTAAATACAGTAAAATCAGAATCCAGAATCCATTTTTATTGCCAAGTACAACATGTACAAGGAATTTGCTTTGGTATGCAGGTGCTTTAAAAAGAATTAAGAAATAAAAAGAAGAATAACAGTTTAGATAACATAAATAATAAATAATTAAACCTTTGATAAGAATACACAATTTAAAAAGTTGGTGTAAGCGCAGCATACAGTCTGATTAATGTGTGTTTAGTGTAATACATATGAAAATAAAATCCACCACCATTTCCATTGTTTTCGCAGTATTGAGCTCTAGATTGTTCTGACTGTACCAAGATACCAGATGGCCAATTTCACACCTGTAAGCAACCTCATCCCCTCCGGAGATAAGCCCGATGAGGGTGGTGTCGTCTGCAAACTTTAATAGTTTAACAGACTGGTGGCTGGAGGTGCAACTGTTGGTGTACAGGGAAAAAAAGTAGAGGAGACAGTACACAACCTTGAGGGGAACCAGTACTAATGGTCCGATAGTCAGAAACCAGAAACTTTTCCCACTTTGACTTGCTGCCTTCTGTCAATCAGAAAGTCTGTAATCCACTTGCAGATGGAGTCAGGTACACTCAGCTCAGAGAGTTTGTCCTGTAGCAGATGGATTTGAGGTGTGACATCACAAGGCGCTCAAAAGACTTCATTACTACAGATGTTAGTGCAATGGGTCTATAATCGGTAAGGCCTGTGATCCTGGATTTTTTTGCAACAGGGATAATGGTCGAGGTCTTGAAGCAGGCTGGTACGTGGCAAATTTCCAGTGAGGGAAATACTGACATTAAAAATTAAAGTCAGTTTAGAGTTATTTACTGTAACAAGGATCCACTGTAGGCAAGTCTTAGAGAACCCATAGTGCAGATTATTTAACGCCACAAATGTGAACAAAATATAAAACATAGACTTGGCAGGCTTGACTTGGCTTGGCATAATCAACATTAAAAACTCACCAACAGTGGTTACAGGGACAATACTTCACAAAAACGCATGGCAAACATGAGGGCTTAAATACACAAGGACTAATCACTAGACAAGAGACACCTGTACACACTCAACCAATGAATTAATAGATGTGTTCGACATCGGCTGCGGCTGGATGCAACTGATCAGCGAGAGTAGCCGTGTGCAGGAAGGGAGGAGCTGAAAACGAAGACGTGAGGTCGGACACTTTCTGCTTCCTGTAGTGATGCTCGTGCTGCGTTTGCATACTTTTTCACAGCTGAAGTGGAATAAATGCAATATTTGACTAATACACTGATGTTTCAGAGACATTTTCATTCAATACTTTATGTACTGCTTACAGCTTCTGTTTTTACAAGAATAAAGTTCAACATAAGCATATATTATTTAAATACCAATGTAGTGGGGTCTACGTTTTTTTATCAGTTTTATTTTGATAAACATGACACAATACAACATTGCGACTACATGAAAAGAGCTTTAACTGTTTGATTTATTTGATTATAGCGATTTGGTGTAACATAATAGTTTTTTTCTTTTCCTGGATTTTTATAAAGCCTTTGATTCAGTAGAATCAAATTCATTTTATTTTTAAATCACTGCAAAAGTTTGGTTTTGGTGAATATAGGATAATAGAATATAAGGCTGTAAGAAATCTTTATTACAACTGTAATAGTACAATCAAATTGAAATATGGTACTTCTCCTAGGTTTTACTTCACGTGGTATTAGACAAGGGTGTCCAATATCCCCTTATTTGTTTTTACTAGTTTCCCAGATATTTGCATCTTATATTTCTAATAGTAGTCTTCGTGGTATCTCTATTTCTAACAAACAGATACTCATCAATCAGTTGGCTGATGATACCACACTTTTTTTGCACGATGCTAACCAAGTTCCCTTAGCACTAGAGAATATCCAGCAATTAATTCTCCAAAGCTTCAGGCTTATCCTTGAACCTTTCTAAATGTGAATTGATGTCCATCAAAGAGTGTAGCTTGTCAGAAATTTCTAATATTCAAGTTAGAGATCAGGTATCATATTTAGGTATTATTATTATTATAACAAAAAATGAATTGGGAAGATGCTCCGTAAATTTTAATCCACTGATTGAGAGTAAACAGAAAAAACTTTGTATATGGCTCCAGAGAGATCTGTCGTTAAAGGGCAGAATTTTACTAGCCAAAGCTGAGGGCTTGTCAAGATTAACATATGCTGCTCTTTCTTTGAGTGTCGACACCGCCATTCTTAAAAAATTGATACAATGCTTCTCAACTTTGTTTTGAAGAATAAAACTCATTTTGTCAGGAAATCTGTACTTATGAACACCATTGAGAAGGGGGGTTTAAATTTTCTTGATTTTACCACTTTAAACAACACCTTTAAAATAAATTAAATAAAAAACTTTATTAATAAGCCCGCATCTATCTGGAATTTGATCCCTAATGTCATTTTTTCAAAACTAGGTGGTTTAAAATTCTTATTAACCTGTAATTATAGTATAATGAAAATCCCTATCAAATTATCCCTTTTTCATAGGAAAATGTTATTAGCTTGGTCCCTCATTTTTAAACACAATTTTACACCTCACTCATATATAATTTGGAATAATAAGGACCTACTGTATAAACATAAATCTCTCTTTTTTTTTTTTTTTTTTTTTTTTTTTTGATAATTGGTTTAAAAATTTAATTTTTTTTTATCTCAACTTTTTTCAGTTCTTAGTAGAGCATGGAATTCCTGTTACTCCAAAAGAATTTACGATTTTGGCTGATGCAGTGCCACAAGGAGTTCTTATGCTTTTTAAAGGGTTTTCTTTTTCATCGTTTTGTCACTCAGTGGATCTGTGTAAAACATTTGTTGGTAAACTGCCTTTCTTCTTCTAAATCAAAAAACAATAAGAAAATTAGAGTCTTGTTTCAGGAGGAATCTGTTTCTATGCCATATGCAATTTCTTACTGGAATGGACTTGTGACACTCCCTGGAAAAAAGTTTGGACATTACCTCACAAGTATCTGATAACTAACAAAATGAGAGAAATAACCTTTAAGTTAATTCATAGGTTTTACCCAGATAAGTGCTCTCTCAAGACTTAAGGATGATATTAATACCCTCTGTTCTTTTTGTTTAGAGAAACCTGAAACTACTTTACATTTATTTTGGAATTGCTCTCACACACTGATATTTTGGTGTGACATTTGTGACTATTAAATGTTATGTAGATCCAAATTTTAAATTTACATACAGAAATGTACAGTATCTTACAAAAGTGAGTACACCCCTCACATTTCAGCAACTATTTAGATAGTAGTTTACTATCTTCTCAAGGGACAATACCATAGAAATGAAACTTGTATATATTTTAGAGTAGTCAATGTGCTGCTTGTACAGTAGTACAGATTTATTGTCTTCTGAAAATAACTCAACATACAGCCATTATAGTCTAAATAGCTGGCAACAAAAGTGAATACAGGTGCTGGTCATATAATTAGAATATCATCAAAGAGTTGATTTATTTCACTAATTCCATTCAAAAAGTGAAACTTGTATATTGTATTGATTCATTACACACAGACTGATATATTTCAAATGTTTATTTCTTTTAATTTTGATGATTATAACTGACAACTAAGGAAAATCCCAAACTCAGTATCTCAGAAAATTAGAATATTACTTAAGACCAATACAAAGAAAGGATTTTTAGAAATCTTGGCCAACTGAAAAGTAAGAACATGAAAAGTATGAGCATGTACAGCACTCAATACTTAGTTGGGGCTCCTTTTGCCTGAATTACTGCAGCAATGCGGCGTGGCATGGAGTCGATCAGTCTGTGGCACTGCTCAGGTGTTATAAGAGCCCAGGTTGCTCTGATAGTGGCCTTCAGCTCTTCTGCATTGTTGGGTCTGGCATATCGCATCTTCCTCTTCACAATACCCCATAGATTTTCTATGGGGTTAAGGTCAGGCGAGTTTGCTGGCCAATTAAGAACAGGGATACCATGGTCCTTAAACCAGGTACTGGTAGCTTTGGCACTGTGTGCAGGTGCCAAGTCCAGTTGGAAAATGAAATCTGCATCTCCATAAAGTTGGTCAGCAGCAGGAAGCATGAAGTGCTCTAAAACTTCCTGGTATACGGCTGCGTTGACCTTGGACCTCAGAAAACACAGTGGACCAACACCAGCAGATGACATGGCACCCCAAACCATCACTGACTGTGGAAACTTTACACTGGACCTCAAGCAACGTGGATTGTGTGCCTCTCCTCTCTTCCTCCAGACTCTGGGACCCTGATTTCCAAAGGAAATGCAAAATTTACTTTCATCAGAGAACATAACTTTGGACCACTGAGCAGCAGTCCAGTCCTTTTTGTCTTTAGCCCAGGCGAGACGCTTCTGACACTGTCTGTTGTTCAAGAGTGGCTTGACACAAGGAATGCGACAGCTGAAACCCATGTCTTGCATACGTCTGTGTGTAGTGGTTCTTGAAGCACTGACTCCAGCTGCAGTCCACTCTTTGTGAATCTCCCCCACATTTTTGAATGGGTTTTGTTTCACAATCCTCTCCAGGGTGAGGATCTTTTCCTTCCCTTCGCCTCTCTATTAATGTGCTTGGACACAGAGCTCTGTGAACAGCCAGCCTCTTTTGCAATGACCTTTTGTGTCTTGCCCTCCTTGTGCAAGGTGTCAATGGTCGTCTTTTGGACAACTGTCAAGTCAGCAGTCTTCCCCATGATTGTGTAGCCTACAGAACTAGACTGAGAGACCATTTAAAGGCCTTTGCAGGTGTTTTGAGTTAATTAGCTGATTAGAGTGTGGCACCAGGTGTCTTCAATATTGAACCTTTTCACAATATTCTAATTTTCTGAGATACTGAATTTGGGATTTTCCTTAGTTGTCAGTTATAATCAAAATTAAAAGAAATAAACATTTGAAATATATCAGTCTGTGTGTAATGAATGAATATAATATACAAGTTTCACTTTTTGAATGGAATTAGTGAAATAAATCAACTTTTTGATGATATTCTAATTATATGACCAGCACCTGTACACCCTAAGTGATAACAGCTCTACGTCTTTTAACCATGCAAAGCCACATGTCCTATTCATCATGTTCATGTTTTTGTCTGCTTGATAGGACCACGCAAATTTGCATATCTTGTATTTGAGCAGTTAAAATTTGGTGCTTTGAGTATAATCCTCTCATACTGCCCACTGGATGTTCAACATGGCACCTCATGGCAAAGAACTCTCTGAGGATTTGAGAATTAGAATTGTTGCTCTCCACAAAGATGGCCTAGGCTATAAGAAGATCAGTAACACCCTGAAACTGAGTTACAATACAGTGGCCAGGGTCATACAGAGGTTTTCCAAGACAGGTTCCACTCGGAACAGGCCCCGCAAGGGTCGATCAAAGTAGTTGAGTCCTCGTGCTGTGCATCAGGTGCAGAAGCTGGCTTCAAAAAACAGATGCATGAGTGCTGCCAGCATTGCTTTAGAGGTTGCAGAAGCGGAAGGTCAGCTTGTCAGTGCTCAGACCATACGCCGTACACTGCAGCAAGTCGGTTTGCATGGCTGTCGTCCCAGAAAGAAGCCTCTTTTGAAGCTGGCTCACAAGAAAGCCCGCAAACAGTTTCCTGAAGACAACCTGTCCAAGAGCATGAATTACTGGAACCATGTCCTGTGGTCTGATGAGACTAAGATAAACTTGTTTGGCTCAGATGGTGTCCAGCATGTGTGGCAACGCCCTGGTGAGGAGTACCAAGAAAACTGTGTCTTGCCTACAGTCAAGCATGGTGGTGGTAGCATCATAGTCTGGGGCTGCATGAGTGCTGCTGGGACTGGGGAACTGCGCTTCATTGAAGGAAACATGGATTCCAACATGTACTGTGACATTCTGAAGCAGAACATGATGCCATCCCTTCAGAAACTTCGCTGAACGGCAGTTTTCCAACATGAAAACGACCCCAAACACACCGCCAAGATGACAACTGCCTTGCTGAGGAAGCTGAAGGTGATGGAGTGGCCAAGTATGTCTCCACGCCTAAACCTTATTTGAGCACCTTTGGGGCATCCTCAAGCGGAAGGTGGAGAAGCGCCATGTGTCTAACATCCAGCAGCTCCGTGATGTCATTATGGAGAAGTGGAAGAGGATCCCAGCAACAACCTGTGCAGCTCTGGTGAATTCCATGCCCAGGAGGATTAAGGCAGTGCTAGATAACAATGGTGCTCACACAAAATATTGACACTTTGGACACAGTTTTGACATATTCACTTAGGGTGTACTCCCTTTTGTTGCCAGTTATTTAGAAAATAATGGCTGTATGTTGAGTTATTTTTAGAGGACAGTAAATCTGTACTACTATACAAGCAGCACATTGACTACTCTAAAGTATATACAATTTTCATTTCTATAGTATTGTCACTTGAGAAGATATACTAAAATGGTTGCTGAAATGTGAGGGGTGTACTCACTTTTGTGAGATATTGTAATTTTTGGCTTTCATGAATGTGAAAAGAAAAATATTTATTTTATAAACCTTATTTAATATCACATTGATAAATGTAAATTTTCAAAGTGCAAACCTCTTTTTTTAAGATTTAAACATGAGATGAAAATGTATATTGAATCTTCTAAAAACCTGAAAGCTATAAGAACAGTGGCTGTGTTTAAGGACTTGGCACTTAATCTGGACTGAAAGACTGTTGGACTCTGGCATATTGTTTTATTGTTATATGACAATGATGACAATTGTTGTTACTGTTGTTGTTGTTGTTTTCAAGCATTTAGTAACAAAAAAAAAAAAAAAAAAAAAATAAGAGATGCTGTGCTGGCTGACTCATCAAACTGCTCTCAAATCACTCTTGCGGTACTTAGATGCAATACGTCACACTTAGGGTGTGGTTATGAGTGTATCAGATGACCCCTCCCCCCCCTTTTGTAATACAGTGCACCAGTTAAGAATACTATCTTAACAATTTAAGAACACTCCAAAAGAGCTGTTCAATAATTCAGAATTAATATAAACTGGAGGGAGTCGGTCAACTAATTTATCTGAAGGATTCGTGAGAGTCTGGCCAACTAGTAGAGTCTTTGATCATCAACACAAGGAAGACACAGTTATAATAAAATCAATGAAATTTATTAACAATAGACATGCAAGAGTAAATACCACAACGATTAATCATGAAATAATGAATATGCACTTCTAAAAGATAGTAAAATAATAATCAAAAGAGAATACTGAATTAAATCAAAGAAACAAATAAATGAAGTGAACACAGAATGGATAAATGCAATGCTGTTGAACTGAATGTAGAATGGAAGAGAACTGTATGGGAATGCTTCTTATGGAAGCCACCTAATGGCTCTGGTAAAATGGTGATAAATAATTGCTTATTTATCATTCAACAAATAATATCCCTATTATTTGTAACAAGCTGACCTCAAGTAACCCCTTATCTAAACAGGTTAGAAAAACATATGCTGCATGTATAAACTAATGCCAAGGTCTCTAGAAAAGAGGTTTGGTAAGTTTATATTTACGTTCCACACAGTCGGGTGATCAATCCGGTAGCAGAGACGTCTTCCACTGAGGATGCAGGCTGCGTGCAGTGGGAGGGCGCGAAGTTGCGATCCAGTAGTCGTGCCACGCTGGGCTGGAGGATGCTGAACTTCGGTTGTGCCAAGAGGGTCCTTTAGGATGGACTGGGCAGCTGGGTCAGATCAATCTTCACAGGTTCCTTTGCAGGCTGGCTGCGTCGCTGAGGAGCCGTGTGGTACAGGCAATGTCTGCCGATGCAGAGGTCCTTTGCGGACTGGGCTTCGCTGCTGTAAGAGCCGTAAGGGTCAGATGAAGTCCCTCGATGCTGGGGCCCTTTTTGCAGCTAGAGTGCAGCTGGAAGCAATGTGAAAGGTTTTGCTTGCAAAAGCTTAACCTTTAACTGTCTTGTAGTCTCTTTCCTCGTCAGGTCAGAAACTCAGGACGTGGAGTGTCTGTTAATGTCTCCTTCCCTGTCGAGCTGGAAACCCAGAACAAGGGTGTGTCTACCCGGGGGACATATTTATCCCTTTCCGATGAGGAGGAGATTGAAATGTGGCGCCTTGCCGATCCTGGAGTGTGATTGGCCACTGTTATCTGAAGCAGCCCAGTGTTGCCCACCCTAGTGTGGAACTCATTTGCATAGCATAAAGTACAGTGTTAAAATAGTGTCTTTCACATTTTACCCATGCATTATTTCTTTACCAAACCTCTTTCAAATTATTAAAGGCATCGTAGGGAACAGATAGACACCAAACACGATATGAAATGGTTAAGTCATCGTCCATGCATTTGTTCATCTGTTAACAGGTCTGTCCCATGACCTGTTGTGTTAACAGTCAGTAACCATTAACATAAACTGTGCTTTGCATGAAGATGGAGTGGATGTGATGCAGTTTAAATCAAATTAAGGCCTCCAAACATAGGTATGAATGGATTTAGATAGATCTCTGTGGCCTCTCTTTATTTCAGTCACTGCTGCTCCATCCAGGGGGGCCTAAAGGATTTTTTTATGGCAGTCCTTGCCTAAACCTTAGGAATGAGTTTGGTGGTTAGAGTCAATGTGTCATCCAATGAGAAGTCCTCTCCTTGGTTTTGGTGGGTGCAGAAGGTTCCCCTTCCTGCTCTGGAAGAGGTGTCTGGCAGTTGTCCTAACATCTTATCTGATGTTGCTGAACATTTGTTATGTTCATTCACCAAAGATCCAATCACAGTGTGGCACATCTTCTTACACACCAGCAGATAGAGAGGGGTCCTGTTGTAAACTGGTCCCTGGAATGCCATCTTAACTGTTGTTCACAACAAAGCCTAATGAAAACATAACACATGAGAACAAGGGAATCACATGACACGATCACATGAGGACATGGGAAACACATGACAACAGGGAGCACATGGCAAACAATAGCAATCATAGCAAAGAAACATTACTAAACTTCAAAATAAAACATGAACATGAAACAAAACCAAAACTAGACATGACATTTACCATATACAGTTGTGCTCAGAATTATTGGCATCCTTGGTAAATATGAACAACGAAGCTTGTAAAAATAAATCCTTGTTAATCCATTTGATCTTTTATAAAAAAAATAAATAAAAAAAAATCACAAAAATCTAACCTTTCATTGAAGTAAAAGAATTGAAAATGTAGAGAAAATCTTTTTATGAAACAAATGTTTTTTCTCCAAAACACGTTGGCCACAATTATTGGCACCCTTTTATTCAATACTTTTTGTAACCTCCTTGTGCTAAAATAACAGCTCTGAGTCTTCACCTATAATGCCTGATGAGTTTGGAGAACACCTGACAAGAGATCAGACACCATTCCTTCATACAGAATCTCTCCAGATCCTTCAGATTCCCAGCTCCATGTTGGTGCTGCTTCTCTTCAGTTCACTCCACTCATTTTCTTTAGGGTTCCAGTCAGGGAACTGGGATGGCCATGGCAGAAGCTTCATTTTGTGCTCAGTGACACATTTTTGTGTTGGTTTTGATGTTTGTTTTGGGTCATTGTCCTGATGGAAGATCCAACCACAGCCCATTATTGGATTGGATAGCGGTTAGGTTTTGATTTTTTTTTTATCTGTTGGTATTTAATAGAATCCATGATACATGCATCTGAACAAGATGTCCAGGACCTCTAGTGGAAAAATAGGCCCACAACATTAAAGATCCAGCAGTATACACTATATTGCCAAAAGTATTGGGACACCCCTCCAAATCATTGAATTCAGTTGTTCCAATCACTTCCATGGCCACAGGTGTATAAAACCAAGCACCTAGGCATGCAGACTGCTTCTACAAACATTTGTGAAAGAATGGATCGCTCTCAGGAGCTCAGTGAATTCAAGCGTAGTACCGTGATAGGTTGCTGCCTGTGCAATAAGTCCATTCGTGAAATTTCCTCACTACTAAATATTCCACGGTCAACTGTTAGTGGTATCATAACAAAGTGGAAACAATTGGGAACAACAGCAACTCAGCCACAAAGTGGTAGGCCACTTCACCAGTTAAGAAGTTAAAATCACAGAGCGGGGTCAGCGCATGCTGAGGCACACAATGCACAGAAGTCGCCAACTTTCTGCAGAGTCAATAGCTACAGACCTCCAAACTTCATGTGGCCTTCAGATTAGATCAAGAACAGTGAGTAGAGAGCTTCATGGAATGGGTTTCCATGGCCAAGCAGCTGCATCCAAGCCTTACATCACCAAATGCAATGCAAAGCGTCGGATGGTGTAAAGCACGCCGCCACTGCACAGTAAATTTTGCAGTGTTAAATTAACTCTTTAAGAGTTAAATTTAACACTGGGTCCGAGTGTATTTGGTCCCACTCAGAATTGGTGATTAATTTACTCTTGTCATAGTGTTAAATTTTCAGAGTAAAATTAACTCTATTTTGAGTAAAAATTTAACACTGGTCAACACTGAACAGTGTTATCTCAGTTTAACACTAAGGGGAAATTAACTTTTATTAGGTGTTAATATTTCACTAATGTAGAGTTTATTTACAGCTTTAATATTGAAAAATTCTCTCAGAGTAAAATTCTTAAAACCCATTTGGTGTTGCAACAGGTTAATAAGTGTCAGTATTTCTCTTTGTGGTCCAAGTACAGTAAAACAATTACTCTTCTACAATGTCAAATGAACTCTTAAAACATGTTTTCAAAACAAGTCAGGCTCAGGAAACATTCAAATACACAAAAATACATCATGTCTACATTAAATGGCAATATGGCACTACATGCAGTGCAGAATCTGTTGTACCATATTTAATCTGAAGATCAAATGGTTTGAAATAACACAGCTCATTAACATTCACTACCTTAAAAACTCTGTCTGGAAGCAGTCTGACTGTAAAAGCATAGTAATGATCATCAAAACATACAGTTTACAACAGTGTTCCACACAACAGCACATTTTCATCTTTCACAGCAATAGTCTTGATCTTACAAAACACTGGCATCTCACATGCTACTTCTGTACAGATAATAAAGTCAGGGCGATACTCTGGTGCCATGGTGTTTGATCCACTTTACAGAATAGACAACATCTGACATTACCACTCCTAGTTTGGAAGCAATTTCTTGGTCACCTTTAAGTTCATTGAGTTCTACCATCTTCCCTGGGCCAAAAGACAATCTGTACTGGCTAAAAGACTCCCAGTGCATCGAAGTACAAAATTGGTGCTTTTTGGCTAGTGTTTTGGTGATGTTTTTGAAACTTTTTAATTGTGTTTTAAAAAATGTATGTTTAGCTTCATAACGCATACACCACATGTGCAGAATTGGTCCAATTTTTCTTATACACTGTGGGTAATGGATCATTATATAATGCTTTGGCAAAAGACTTCTTTCAGGAAACAAGTTTTTGAATAGCTGGTGATGTTCAATTATTAAATGTTTAAGATAAATGGTCATGCCTTCTGTTAAGACTGGTGAAAATACGATATTAACAATTTGCAAAAGTAAAATCAGAAGATGCCAGTGTTTATCATCTCTTTGCACTAAATCACCAAATAATAGGGGCATGTTGCGCAACAAGCACCAAGATTGGATGGCATTTAAACCCAAATCGTTGCTTCCATCAAACAATTTGACCATTGGAGGACGGTTCCTCTGCTGATTGTAACCATAGTCAAAAGCATGTACCCTACCAGCAAGATCATCAGTGCTCAGAAAATCATGCTGAATGTACTGCAGAACAAGTTTTACCTCTAGCTGAGCAACTGTTAAAAACTGGGGGGAACTGTTAAAAACTTAATTCGTTAATGTAAAATAGATTGCACCTAATTTGTGTATACCTTTTTTGGATCCCAAAGGATTAGCTGTCTCAAAATCGTCGTAAAATAACTGAATTTGTAAGGCATCATTTTCTGTATAAAATAGCGGATTACTTTTAAAATATGCCGCATCACTTAAGTCAACATAAATGCCTTCCTTTGGAACATGCCTGGGTTTAAACAAATCATTAAGTAGCGGATTTTGTAAAATTGCCTTTAGTGTTTCTAAAATGGGAATATAAGCAAATTTATCAGTTACAACAACTTGATCAAACAAACCTGTGGTTTTATTTCTCCTGCTGTCAAATCTTGTGCCAAGCACTATTTCGCTTGGTTCATCAATTCCCCATTTTTCCGTAAAGAGTCTCTTTCGTTTGGCTTCAGAATTTAACATAGAAAATGGATTTTCCAAGTTTTGAAATTAATTTTCTATCTTTCTTTTAGTAGCAGTGTCCTGTGGAGACAGACAGAGCAAAGCTGCATCCTGGGCCTGACTATGAATCTCAAAAACCATTTCTTCCATAGATGAAACAAAACCACTTATAGCAGACTGACTTAAACCAGCAACTTTTAGTTGTGCAACAGCAGATGCACACATATCGAAAGTGCTCTTATTTGACTTTAACAATTCAGATGTTGTGGCCACCTCTCCGGCGCTGCCAATCTGATCAAGTATTTCAGCATTACTTTGTCCATCTGCCTTGGCAGTCTCCTGGCTATCAATGGTGTCAAAATTCTGCTCACTGACATTTGGCTCAGCATGTTTTGTGTGCAGATGTTTCCGAAAACCTGGAAAAAGTACCAAACACAGAACCACAACCTGACTCTATGCACTTAAGGTGAAGATTCTTTCCAGGAACTAAACCATGAACTAATCTGAAGTGCCTAAGAAGTTTTTTTGAACCATTTAACTCTGACAAACAAAACACTTCATGAGGACAGAAAATCTTAAGGGACCTAGCTAAGCAGCCTTGCTCTGACCTCAGCAACACGAGGACTCTCTTTCACAAACTGTTTAGACAGTATATGTTAGGAAAACGTCAATAATGAAAACTGAAACTAAATAAATAATATGAAAAAATTAATGGGAACTAAATATTTCCCCCTTATGTTCCTTAAAATATTACACAAACATTATTAAAATTAGTAATATTAAATTAATCTGAAACATCTTACCAAAATTAACACCCTCTTCTGAGTCATCAGGAAATTTTGCTGCTAGCAGGAGTTCTTCTACATCACTGGTGGTTGGAAGCTTTCTGGACTGCTGAATCACTTTTTTCTTGAATGCAGTCGTCCACTTCTCCAGTAGCTTGCCTGACACTCCTTCTCCAAACATCAGAACAAAGTCTTGCTCAATCTAAGAAAAGGAATCATTATTAAATATAAACCCCTGCAAGCCTTGAACAAACTTATTTTAGACAACAGCAATGCATTTTTTTAAATCCTTAAAAATATGATCATAAAACACTTTACCAAGCCTTTAACGTCTTTGAAACGTGGAAAGACTGTCAATATATCGCTTGACTGCATAGGGTCCAGAACCAATTTGCGGCAATAGTCAAATGTCAATTTCATCTTCTTCTTGACTGTGTCCTCATCAGCAGAATGTTTCATGAATGCAATTGCTTCCTTGCATTCATCCTCACTCAAGACAATCTTTGGAGTAAACTCTGACTCCCGTCTTACAGTTGGTCCACCAGACATCCCCTCAGAAGATGATCCTTGTCCTGATGAATAAAGCATCTTACTAGCTTCAAAACTGCTTAGAGAATGCCATATGCAGTTAAAACTTAAAAAAAAAAAAAAAAAAAAGGAAGCTCATCTTTTTATAAATAAAATGACACAGTTAAAGGGATAGTTCACCCAAAAATGAAAATTTGATGTTTATCTGCTTACCCCCAGGGCATCCAAGATGTAGTTGACTTTGTTTCTTCAGTAGAACACAAATGATGATTTTTAACTCCAACCGTTGTGGTCTGTCAGTCGTATAATGCATGTCAATGGGAACTCCATCTATAAGAGTCAAACAAACATGCACAGACAAATCCAAATTAAACCTTGCGGCTTGTGACGACACATTGATGTCCTAAGACACGAAACGATCGGTTTGTGCGAGAAACCGAACAGTATTTATATCATTTTTTTACCTCTAAAACACCACTATGTCCAACTGCGTTCAGCATTTGCTTAGTGAGGTCTGATCACGCTCTGACAGCAGAAGTGATGTCTCTCACTCATTGAAGCAAAGCGCGAGAGATCACTTCCGTCATCGGAACGCATCTTTTGACCTCACTAACCGGATGCTGAAAACAGTTGGACATAGTGGTGTATTAGAGGTAAAAAATGCTGAAGCATTAAGAGTTCCTTTCGCTGGAACTAAGGGGCCAAGCCCAACCCCTCAAAAACAACCCCACACCACACCGCCAAACTTTACACTTGGCACAATGCAGTCAGGCAAGTGCATTGTGGTACTTGCCTGACTGCATTGTGCCAAGTGTAAAGTTTGGCGGTGTGGTGTGGGGTTGTTTTTGAGGGGTTGGGCTTGGCCCCTTAGTTCCAGCGAAAGGAACTCTTAATGCTTCAGCATACCAAGACATTTTGGACAATTTCATGCTCCCAACTTTGTGGGAACAGTTTGGGGATGGCCCCTTCCTGTTCCAACATGACTGCGCACCAGTCCACAATGCAAGGTCCATGAAGACATGGATGAGCGAGTTTGGTGTGGAGGAACTTGACTGGCCTGCACAGAGTCCTGACCTCAACCCGATAGAACACCTTGGGGATGAATTAGAGCGGAGACTGCGAGTCAGGCCTTCTCGTCCAACATCACTGCCTGACCTCACAAATGCGCTTCTAGAAGAATGGTCAAATATTCCCATAAATACACTCCTAAACCTTGTGGAAAGCCTTCCCAGAAGAGTTGAGGCTGTTATAGCTGCAAAGCCTACGGACAAAGAATGGGATGTTATTAAAGTTCATGTGCACGTAAAGGCAGGCCTCCCAAAACTTTTGGCAATAGTGTATTTAACCATGGGAATGGGGTACTTTTTATCCCTGTGTGCACCATACCCATTTGGTGGGTTTGCTGCCAAAAAGCTCTTTTTTTTTTTTTTTTCTTCTTTAAGTTTCATCTGACCATAGAAGTCGGCTCCATTTTAAGTTTCAGTCTTGTCTGACAACTGAATATGCTGGAGATTGTTTCTGGATGAGAGCAGAGGATTTTTCTTGAAACCCTCCCGTACAGTTTGTGGAGGTGTAGGTGCTGTTTGATAATTTTTTTTAGGCTTTCTGAGCCTCAAGACTCAACTAATCTCTGCAATTCTTCAGCTGTGATCCTTGGAGAGTCTTTGGCTACTCAAACTCTCCTCCTCACCGTGCATTAGGACGATATAGACACACGTCCTCTTCCAGCCAGAATTGTAACATCTTTAGTTGGTTGGACTTCTTAATTATTGCCCTGATAGCTGAAATGGGGATTTTCAATGCTTTAACTATTTTCTTAAAGCCACTTTCTATTTTGTGAAGCTCAACAATCTTTTGCTGCACATCAGTATTCTTTGGTTTTACCCATTGTGATGAATGATTACGGGAATTTGTCCTTTGTGTTTCCTCATGTTTATACTTATGTGGAACAGGAAGTCATGGCTGGACAATTTCATGTTCATGATCACCCTGATCATGAACCACAGGCAGTAGATCCTTCTCCTATTTGGCACCTAAACTCTAGAACAATCTTCCTAGAATTGTTCGGGAAGCAGACACACTCTGCCAGTTTAAATCTAGACTAAAAACGCATCTCTTTAACCTGGCATACACATAACACATTATCAATTTATGTTTTCAAATCCGTTAAAGGATTGTTAGGCTGCATAAATTAGGCCAGCCAGAACCGGGAACACTTCCTATAACACCAGATGTACTCGTTACATCGGAAGAAGAATGGCATCTACGCTAATATTAGTCTCTGTTTATCCCGAGGATTACCGTAGTCAGCCGTATCCGGGCCGTATCCAGGTCAGATTGAGGACCTGCGCCTAGACACGATGACAACGCAGCCTTGAAGTGTCAGTAGAGATTGTGTCAACTAGATCATCCCCTGTGAAGGCCTCACCGACACGACAGCCAGTGGCACAGATTCCCAACTAACCATCCCATACCGGCGTGATGAATACGATCTTCATCTAGATGGAACTGGATTAAATATTTTGACTGTTGCAATTCCAATTGGACTTATGACCTGTAAGGCTGCCTAAATCATAATTATGCACTGTTTGCTGTTGGCCAGAGGAGAACTGGCCCCCCTGACTGAGCCTGTTTTTTTTTTTCTCCATTTTATCACCTGTTTGTCACCTGATGTCACCTGTTGGAGTTTGGGTTCCTTGTCGCTGTCACCTTTGGCTTGCTTAGTTGGGGACACTTGATATTCAAGAATGTTTTTGATCTGCCTGCATTGACACCATTGAATGCGAACTGAACTGAGCTGGACGATGACATCACTGTTTTCTCTAGTGCTGATATATAGACAAATTAACTAAATTAATAACTATTGATTTTTACAATGGAATGAATCAATACAGAATTTATTTAAGCTGGTCAATGACACCATTTTCTTTAAGAGCTGCTGTGTAGCCAAAATGATTTACCTGTTACCACTGTAAAGCTGCTTTGACACAATCTGCATTGTAAAAAGTGCTATATAAATAAAGGTGACTTGACTTGACTTGACTGGTGTGCTAAAAATGTAATATGAATGGGAATATACTTCAAAGATATTTTACTGATTAAAAAATTCTAGGATGCCAATAACTGTGGCCAGCATGTTTTGGAGAAAAACATTTATTTCATAATATGATTTTTTCCTTCAATGAAAGGTTAGATTTTTGCTAATTTTATGATTTAAAGATCACAATGCAGATTTATTTTTACAGTCATCTTTGATCATATTTACCAAGGGTGCCAATAATTCTAAGCACAACTGTAAAATACACCAATGATTAACAGTAAAACATTTTATATTTCATTTGGATTAAAGACTTTTAAATTAATAGTTAACAAATTAATTATACAATTTGATGTGATTATTAATGATTTTAAACTGTTAATGATAAATATATTAACAATGTAGAATCAACATAAAGATGTATATTTTAACAATATTTGTTTAAAGGATTAGTTCGCTTTTAAATAAAAATTTCCTGATAATTTACTCACCCCCATGTCATCCAAGATGTCCATGTCCTTCTTTCTTCAGTCGAAAAGAAATTAAGGTTTTTGATGAAAACATTCCAGGATTATTTTCCTTATAGTGGACTTCAATTGGCCCCAAACGGTTGAAGGTCAAAATTACAGTTTCAGTGCAGCTTCAAAGGGCTTTAAACGATACCAGATGAGGAATAATGGTCTTATCTAGTGAAACAATCAGTCATTTTCTAAGAAAAAAAAAATGTATATGCTTTATAAACACACATGATCGCTTCGCAAGTGCTTCCGCCAGACCGCCTTCCATATTCTTCAAAAAGCTTACGCTGTATGTCCTACACCTTCCTTATTCAACTTACAGAAAAAACGGAACTGGCGCCGCGTTCGTTCCGTAAGTTGAATAGGGGAGGTGTAGGTCATACAGCGTAAGCTTTTTATTTTATTTTTTTAGAAAATGACTGATCGTTTCGCTAGATAAGACCATTATTCCTCATCTGGTATAATTAAAAGTCCTTTGAAGCTGCACTGAAACTGTAATTTTGACCTTCAACTGTTTGGGGCCAATTGAAGTCCACTATAAGGAGAATAATCCTGGAATGTTTTCATCAAAAACCTTAATTTCTTTTCGACTAAAGAAAGAAAGACATGGACATCTTGGATGACATGGGAGTGAGTAAATTATCAGGATTTTTTTATTTGAAAGTGAACTAATCATTTAATATATCTAGGTTGTTTTTTTTTTACTTCTGAGAACAAAATGAGTAATTATATGCTATTTAACATTTGATTGCAATTAATCTGTGTATACATTTTAAATGTCTTAAATTAATGCATATTATTAGACTTACGTAATTTTTTTTTTTTTTTTTTTGTACTTCAGAGCTTTTTTATTTATTAATTGTGATGCTAAATAAATAAAATCATAAGTTAAAACCGCTGATTGGTATTTTTATTTGAGGATTGATCCTCTCGAAAGTATTGATAGCCTACTTCATGATCTGTCTTCCCCTGCGTACTGATTTAATGAACCATTTGCCGCTTCATTGTACTGGCTCTGATCATTTACACCTGTATGGCTTAATCTTTGAGAAAAACATGTTACTGTCAGGATCAACCAGGTTACCAGTAAAAGACTGCAACAGGCGTAGTACATGTGTGTACACACATGTAGTTGTATGTAGTTAGTCATATGTTATAGATCCTATCCTATAAGTCAAAATGGTTATTTATGGTGGTTTTAAATAGCCCTACTGTAGTTCAAAATACAATTTCTGTTCTAGACTCATTCTCCCTATTTCAGATTTGTGGTGTTAGGTTTTGCCCATAGCAATAAAGCAATAGATGTAAAAAGGGGGGAAAACTGTCACATGGTGGCAGAATACCCTCAGGAATTGATTCTGTTCTGTTATTGCCTGCAGGGAAGTCAAACTCCATTTGTCATAATGTCAAGTTGAGCACTAAAAATACACCACTTCAACACTGCACACCTGCAAAGTGACCCCGTTTAAATGTGTTAGATCATTTAGCTCATTATGTGAGACAGATGGAGAAGCTTTTGTGTTCAGCCTCGCAGGAGCCGTTCTCATATGCAGCCCATCTGAAATGACTGAGCTTTAGGGGGTTTGGCAGTAGGTGAGCTCAACTGTTCACAGCAGAGGTCACTAATTAAACCATTTTCATATGTTGCAAATAAATTGTTTTTTTTAACATAGTTTCATTAAAAGTGCAAACTGGTTATCTTAAACAGCTTGTAATATAAACAATAGATTTTTTTTTTTTTTTTTTTTTTTTTAGTTAAATATAAAAAAATAAATATAAATAATTATAATTAAAAATAAAAGGTAAATAAATTAAAGGTAGGGTAGGCACAAAGTGTTTATAAAAGTTATAAAAAAGTCATAAAAGTTTGTCCAATCATTGCATTCGGTCCGAACTAGCTTTGCACTCTGCTCTTGCTGTGTGCGTTCATGTGTTTTGGAGGAGGCGTGGCTTTGGAGACGCTCTGAAGGGAGGGTGGGATCAAATGCTTTCAAAGCTAGCTTGCTATTGCTAGCCTCTCCAAAATTGCCTACCCTACCTTTAAATTTAGAATTGAACAGGAATTCAATTATAACAGAAAAGAAAAACAAGAATTGAACAGAATCAATTAGAGACAGATTCAAAGTTTATTTGGGTTCCTCTCCTTCACCTGTGACTGTTTTTACTGACCACAACCCTTTGGTGTTTCTGTCTCGAATGTACAATCACAAGCAATGACTCATGCGTTGGGCATTGATTGCGCTGAGTTACAACTTAGAAATTAAGAAGGGTAGACATTAAAATTAGAAATTAGACAGTAAAAAGGGTCCGAAAACGTGGTATGTTTGGAAAAATGCATGTCAAATTGCCAACAAAAAATACAATACAGCAAAAATGTCCAAATAACAAAACAACTTATAAACAGTTCTGACAAACAAACAAACAAACAAACAAACAAAAAATGCTCTTCATATTTTCTGAAAAGTAATGACAGTGTAAACATTGTATGAATTACTATTTGGATTTGTTTAACTTATAAACACTGAAAAAATTTCAGTAGTTGCTTTTACATGTTCTCCTACAATATTAGTCCAGTTAAAACTTTACAATTAACTTCCATTTGTTAACAATATTAGTTAACATGACTAACAATACTTCTACACAATACTTCAAAAGCATGTTAGTTAATGCATTAACTAACATTAACTAATGGAAATTTATTGTAAAGACAACAGGGCTTCGGGTTAAAACGCAAATTACCTCATAATCATAGTCTTTGTCTGTTCGCGTTCAAAGGAGAATAAGCATCAGTTTGTTGTGGAAAACAGTACCTAGCACAATGTTTTTGTGTTTCACTTTCTTTCCAAAAAAGACGCATCCATTTAGCTGATACCAAACATTGTACTTGCTAATATGATGCTTCAAACACATTTGGCTCAAGAGTTTTCAATCTATAAATCCATCACCTGCAGAAAATCTGGTTTCATTTGTAAATGGTTCGGTTTCATTGCTAAGAGCGATATCCTTATTATACTTTAAAGAATCGACTTACTGGTATTTGATTCACTATTTTCAAATTCAACTCCACAAACACATGAATTGTACTATTGTCCTTGCGTCGTAAAGATAACATTGTGTGTGGGACTAACAAAAATTGACGAATCATCATTTTGACAAGCATAAAGCAAATGATATGCACCTACAGTACAGAAAGAGGCAAAACTAAGAAACTGCCTGCATTGGACCATGAACTTGCATTTAATCTTTTTTAAGATAAAAAGTGGTAATTATTATTATCGTTTAATAAATGATCTAGTTGGAAAATTCTCAATGGGTGGGCAACAATTAATAACTAATAGCTTCGCCACTGGTAGCAAGAACAATGATGTAGTCAACAAAAAGATTTATTTATAATAATAGAGCCAGATGCAAAAAAGCAGTCCCCCTGAAATCAAAATATAAGTTTTTTAGCTTTTAGTATTAATAGCCTTAAGGTTATGAATAAGCTGGTGTGTTCCAAAACAATGACAAAATTTACATTTAGGAGATATAAGCATTCAAAACTTAGAGTCTCTCACTTCCGATAAAATGGATCACAAATTTTCATGACATCACCACACACTTCAGCTTCTCATCAAATCTTCTGTCCAATCAAATGCTCTCTAGAATCTGAAGTCCCGCCCCTTCTACACTATAAACAGACGCTAAAGCTGCGGGTGAAATCGGTCATTTGTTCACACATTTACTAGTTTCTATATGGTGAATGGCACATAGTGCACTATATAGAGGATAGGGAACGATTCAGACAGTGTAAATATGCTTTCCATCGACAAGAAAGAAATCCGTTTTCGCATTAGTGTCGCATGAATTGCTGCAGCGCGAGCAGTCTGCTCCGGTCCAGAGAGCACAGAGCGGATCATATTTGAATTCTGTACAGAATGCTGTATTTTAAAGCGATATTGAGGAGATTATGAGGAGAAACGGTTAGAGATTAGAAGGAAACCAAAGCTTTACCGAGCTCAGAGGCTCTGGCTGAGCTGAGATATAAACGAAACGCTATTAGCTATTTTTTTTTAAAAAAATGGGCGGGGCTGTTCGATATATTCCTGTTTCAGTTGAAATTACGTCAGCGCATTGAATAATGCTGCGTGTTCCAAGACTCTTTAGTGGGCCTTTTAAATGTCAGTTCACACTAAATGTATCTTAGTAAAATATACAAAATGAATTATTTAATTAATTGAATTTAATAATTAAAAGATTTGATGATCATTTTTATTGTGGTGAGTAAAATACATCATGATACAATGCAGCACAATGATGATTTAAATAAAAATACCTGCTGTATCATACTTGATGCACAAATTTTCAGAACAATTTACCATAAATAATGTAAGTTGCTTAAATCCCAGTAGCCCCTCACTACAGACACACGAGATCCAGGGGGCGGAGATGGGTAGATTTAGGGATATGTAAAGTGGGAGCCCCCTGGATCTTGTGTTCTGCAGTGAGGACCATCTCGAAATTATATTAAAAGTGTACGACAAGTAGTAGTAATGTAGAAGACTGTATACAAGTGTTTTGTTTTTGTTTGTTTTTTTTTTTGTTTTTTTTGGATGGGTCATGATCAAGGCCCTAGAAAACCACATATCAGATAGGAAATGCAGCTTTTAAGGGTTCAAATTTGATTTGTGATGTTGTTTTTTGCTTTTTAAAGTATGCAACACCAAACTTTACTGTATTCATTGAAGTGCCTTGTAAGGAGAATAAAGATATACAGTAGGAAAATGAATGTCACTATTGCTGATCCCAAGAGCTCATAAACACAGTGCGGCACAGCTTCTATTCTTTTGATGAGTCTCTTACTCTCAGCATTTGAATTGTAGAATCAATTTCAGTGTCGTGATCGAGATTAAACAATGTCTCCATCTGTGTAAACAAAGCACATGTAAAGCAGCAGATGAATATGACAGCTGATTTAACCTTAGTCTGATCAGCAAGAGGGGGTGTGTGAAGTGTGCCTGGCTTAATCATGAATGCTTAGTGAAAAAGTGGCCACACTGTGTGATGGGCAGTCAGCTGTGTAAATGGAGCTTATTTGATGCTTGGATTCACTCACAGAGGAGTATGCAGATTCTCATTTGGACAGGCATGACTCCTGGCCGACGCAGCCAACCAAGACACCTCGTACCACACACCCCCATTATAAGGAGGCATTTGCAGTCAGATCACGAACACACAACAAAGAAGGAATGATGTGAAATAGAAGTGCCAGTTGTACAAAAAGTCCTTGATGTGAGCATTAGCTCAAAATGGGCAAAAATTAGAAAATAAGGCCGTGGTGTTGCACTTACTGTGTTTTCTGGAGTCAGTACATGACAAAAACAAACATACAAGTTCTGCTGTACAGGCATGTGCTTTAATTGGATTTGATAGTTCCACATGATTACTGGCCAAACATCAGCTTATAAATGGACTGAATGAAGCCCTTATTTTGTCGAGCAAAAAAAGAGAATTCAAAATGACAAATTCAATTAAATGAAGCAGTTTGTTGTGCCTACATAATATTATGGCAAATGGTTTTCACCTTTGCCCAACACAGTCTTATAAAACTTGTAGTCAACATTCGCTGTGTCATGATAGAAGAAGAGTTTTTAGTAAAAGGTAAGTATTTGTCCATCATTGTCTCTCAAATGTAATGTACATGTGCAAACATTCACACTGCAAACCAAAGTACCCAGTTCCGAATTTATGTGCAGTTGTTCACATGATATTTTAAATGTGACCAATATCAGACACTGGACTGAACAGGTGACTCCTAAACTGACCCATGTGGAAAACATCCTTTCCTGGCATGTTCATCATAACATCGATATATTTAATTATTTGCTATAATAGAAAATATATAAATATATTTTTGCTATGTAATGCTTCACAATAAGGTTTCATTTGTTAACATTTTGTTACATTAACTTGGACTAAGAAATGGACAATACTTCTTTAGCATTTATTAATTTTAATGTTAATTCCAACATTTACTAATACTTTATTGAAATCAAAAGTTGTATTTGTTAATATTAGTTAATGCACTGTGAACTATAATGAACAAACAATGAACATTTGTATTTTTATTACATAAAAATTATTCATTAACTAATGTTAACAAAGATTAATAAATACTGTAACAAATGTATAGCTCATTATTAGTTAATACATTAACTAATGTTAACAAATGAGACCTTATTGTAAAGTTTTACCAACAAAATTGATTTTTCTAACAGCAAAGGGTGAATAAGATAATTTATAAGGTAAATAAAAATATTAATGTTATGTTAGATTAAAAATCACAAGAACCACAATCCCAATATACACCTGCAAAAAAATCTAATTAACATCTTTTTTTATATTTAATATTCACATATTAAAATAATAAGCAAGAGAGGAATTGAAAATGTAGCAAAGAATGAGTTATACAACAGTTATACAGTATATAAAAACCCATCTGTGTCACATGACAGTAATTAGATTTCAAGCACATTCAACTGCAGTGTGAACGTAACCTACTGTTTACAGTGCAGTCCAAAGGTCTGAGACCATAATGGATATCTGGGATTTTTTGTCATTTAAATCTAAAAATAAAAATGTAAGACTTCAAAAGAAAAAAAAATCATAAATATCATGGAAAAAAAGAATAAATTTCTATGTAAGTGATAAGTGATCAGAAATTCAAATTTCACTCAAATTATTATGCTGATAATATAAATTATAATGAAAAATATATTATAATGAAAATAGCAGCAATAATGCAAAATAAGCAGCATTTTTTACCAGTGGTCTCAGGTTTTTGGACCCCAGTGACTATATCAAGCCTATGCACAATAAAGCAAGACATGGTCCATTGGCACATAATGACATTTAAAAAAAAAAACAACAACCTTGTTTTGCTGCTCTAATTCATGTCACTCTCAGACTTTGCGTCAGTTTCTAAAGCATTCTGTACGTGTATCAAACACAAAGAACGGTATGTATTCTTATATGTGAGATAGAAATGAAAAGCAGTGGCGTCTCTCTAGAGACAATAGGAGCCCTTGACCATCATTATGACAGAAACAGCACAGACAATGACACTCAACATTAGCTTGAGTTAAATACTGTACATTATATTGTGCATTGCTGTCTTCCACTGACACTTAGAAAATACATTTAATGCCTTGACTATACGTGAAAACAGCATAGCAATCAGAAAACACTGTGCATTGTTTGACCGAATTGAGACGTAGACCAAAGGTGTAATTGTTGCCCAGCGGGGGAGTCTGAAGCCACCGCTGAGATTTCTGTCACCTTGGTTCTACTTTTCGGCAAAAGTGTGAACAGCGTGTTACTGCGTCCTGTTTGCCCTAGAACAGGACCAAATGCACTTCCTGCAGGCTACACACACCGACACACAGCATCATGATGATTGGGTGCAAGCCCCCATTACCCTTCTAGCAAGAGTACGAGGGAGGGAAGGAAAGCTTATGTGTGTGTGTTGGTGGATCTGTGTCTGCTCGCAATAAATGAGCAGCGTGCACCCATCCGTAGCGAACCTAATGGAAAAGCAAAGAGCATCATTACCTCAGCTGATCTCTGCTGCTGTGCCTCCCCCCCATCACCATTCTTTGAAAAATATGGACTGGACATGTCAAAATCCCTTTTCTGAAGGACACGCACCATTTAATGGACAGCTGATGGTGTGAAGCATCCTCAGGTGCAAGCATGATTATCCCTAACTGCAAGCCTTTTTGCAGCATTATTAACAGCATTATCTACAAACAGCATGCACATACTGCCTAATGGATCATATACAAGCTTTTGAATTAAAACTTGCTTATCACACATGGTTTCAGTTACCAAAAGGCTGATAAAATTGCTCTCGAGAGTTTGCGTTTTACTTTGACAAGGTAATGAAATGATAGGGTAACAATAACTTTATTTTTTCCAACCTTTGGTAAGCAAATGCACCTTCAGGACTGTCCTTACAGTAGTATCTTCATAAATTTCCCTTTCTTATGTTGCATTTTTTGATGCGTCACCATTTGGCCCCCTTTTTACTTGTAGATGCAGTAAAACTATGTAGCCGAGGATTCACAATCCTTAGTTTGTCTGTTCCGGGGCTTTGGAAATACCTCCACTGTTTCGCTTGCTGTAAGCGAAGGCACAGATGAGAAGGGTTGATAACGGCATCAAAGTCATTATTCCTCCTGCTGCTCCACTGCTTTTCCCCTCCTCTTTTTGCCGCTCACAAAGAAAGGCAGTCTAATAATCAAGAACGCCTTAAATGCTCCTGGAGTCGATGACAGTTGTTTACACATAGTCGTGCAGACTATAGACGGCCTTAGGATCTTGAATTCGGGTTCGAGATGGAGATTGGTACTGCTTGTCCTTCTCCAGTATCATCCTGTCCGGCACCGACTTCTCTTGCTGACGATCATCCGCTTGTAGCTTTTCCTGGTGTAGTTTCTCTCGATGCGACTGCTCTCGTTCCGGTGGTTCAGTCTGACTCTGCTGTTCGCAGTGCTGCTGTTTCTGTTCGTCGCGGGTCGGCTGCTCCTGGCGCAGCTTCTGCTTTTTTGGCTTGTCGGGGTGGGACGAGCCCGAATCTAATGGACCGCCTCTCCTTCCAGGACATGATAAGCAAAAGATTACACCCGCAGCTAAAAGGAATCCTGCCGACACAAATGCCACGTACACCGCTGCGCCTGGCTCGTACTTGCTGCTCTTGGGCACTTTGGAGTCCATAAACGTAGTGATGACCTCATTGGTGAACCAGGATGCGGGCACCAGACACAGGACCCCTGCTATGATGAAGCAAGCCCCTGCGGAAATGGCCGTGTGTCCCTTAGAGCGATAACTGCCACCCCAGCGAGTACATTTCAGCCCTAGGGCGGCCAGGCAGAGTCCCATTGTCGCCATCATGCAGGAAAGCACCATAGTGGTGCGTGCGGTCTGAAGATAAGCCGGCAATGCCAGCACCGAGTACTTAAGCGAGCAGCTGAAGACTCCGGTGCTGTACCAGGTGCAGTCCATCCACAGTCCCTGCATCTGCGAGATGGCAGTCATGATATTGGAGCCCACATCTGCACTCACCTTCCAGTTGGGTAGCAGTGTGGCAACCGTGGCACTCAGGACCCCCAGTAATGCCAGAATGAACGCAAACATCTGCATAGTGGAAGACGGCATCATCGGTTCCTGACTTTTTGTTCCCTTCCCCCTGCGGCCGTCTTCCTCACCTTGCAGTGGCCCTCGGTGCGCTGCGTTTTCCTATCAGCCCGGCGCAGGACCTGACAGCAGATAATTCCTCCGCACTGGCTCCGGTAGGCTGCGATAAAAACAGAATGAGAATTGAACTGAGCGAACAAGCGTGACGGTCTGACAGATGAGGAACGGGGTCTGATGACTGGAAGGGAAAGCCGCAATTTTTTCCCCTCCCTATCCTTATTTGGGACATTTATGTTTTAGTACGCCCTGAACCAGTCAGCGTTTTGGGGGGAAGTGACTTTGTAGCGTTGTTGAAAGGCTAATTGTTTTTTGACTTCACTGCTGCAGAAACACCCTTTGGCATGGGTGATGCTGTTACAAGAATACATAAAAATGGCACATGACCGCTGTAAGGTAGAAATTTAGCCAATTATCTGGGCAGGCATGGCTGTTTTGTTTGGAGTTAATTGATTTTTTTCCTTATCTGTGCAAACCATTTGACAGCTTGGAAATTAGAAAGGGAATGAAAATTACTCCTATCTTTTGTTGTCCTTCAGATGGTGATGAATCTCATGAATTGATCAAGACAAGTGCATTGTTAGAGTGCATTCTGTTTCATTTATCTCAGAACAAACAAAAACCTTTACTTACCCTTTCACTGGTGCGCAATATGCGTTGAGCAGTTCTGAAGAGATTTCTTCTAGCTGCTGAAGAAAAGAGAATGTAAAAAGAATGACTGAAAAAAAACAGGCAAAACTACTGTAAAACTGCCTCTTTCTTTTCAAATAACATCTCCTTGGCAACCCAGCACATGTCTCAAAGCTTTTCAGTGTCCTATGAAAGAACCCCCACACGTTCCTGTTTTTGAGTGACTGGATATTTCAGCGTGTGATCAAGTAATCACTGTACCGCTGGACACCTCACTTGAAGGTCAGTCAGAGAACACAGAGTAAAAAGAATGTCATTTCAGGTAATATGCAAGAAGAGGTGATGAAAATAATAATACACACAAAAAAAATTAACCATAAAAAACAATGTGCAGCAGAAAATCAATTCCAATTACATGTGGCAGGCTGCACTGGGTTGCTGATTTGATTCATTTATGATAAGTAGCAAAGCAGGAAATTGCTTACAGGACTGTTACAAAGAAACATTCTCTGTCACTCTTTCAACCACACCAAGAGAAAGCTGCTAAATGGACAAAGACACCTCTTCAAATAACCTACAATAAACGTTTATGTTGTTTAAGTCTTGTGTAATGCCACAATCACACAGACAGCAATATTATCGCTAGAGATCACCACATTGTTATTTACTAGTAGGCCGTTCTTACTGCTAGATTCTTTAATGTTATTGGTGGGCTGCACAACTGGCCATGGCTTTTGAAGATCTGATAATAATTAAATAAATTGCCTGAAAAAAAAAAAAAAAGAGGTCATTCTATTTTGACAGTGAATCAGTTTTATTGCTGTTAAGAATTATGACATAAAGCAGAGGAAAGTGTTTGTATGTAAATTGCAGCAGTGCATAATACATCATATCTCGAACAAGATGAATGATTATTAATGCATGAACTCACTCAGAATGGCCACGATTTCTGACACTGTTTTCCAAGCATCACTTTTTTTTTGTCACTGTATGTGATGAGTCTTGGCTACACACCACTCTATTGTCTCTACTGTGTTAACCCTACAAACAATACATTTTATGTGTTCATGCTATTAATTGTGCGTGTCAGTGTACAATTTGTCTGATTCCTCACATCTGAGAACAGTATATATTGTTCACAGGACACAGTAATATGACTTTATTATAATGTTATGCTCTGCTGCGTTTTTAAATTGTTCCTCAGTGGTAGACAGTAACAAAGTACCATTTACTTTGTTACTTGAGTACATTTTTCAAGTATTTGTACTTTATTGGTGTATTTTTATTTTGTGAAACTTTTACTTCAATACATCACAAAGCATAATATTGTACTTTTTAATCCACCAAATTAAAAAAAAAAAACATGTTGTTCCTCCTTATTTTGAACTGAAGAAATCGTGACCAGCAGAGACGCATTGTGGGGTTAGATTTGTGAACAAGCTGATTTTTTTCAATTAACATGATAAATCAGTTCGCGAATCGCACTGAATGATTAATTCGTGAATTGGACTGATCTGATCGCATCTGTTCTCGAGTCAACAGGGTAGGGTTGCACCAGCTATTCGTAAGGCAGAATGTAGCTAGAAGGTCTGAAAGGGTTAGTTCACCCAAAAATGAAAATTCTGTCATTAATTACTCACCCTCATGACGTTCCAAACCCCCAAGACCTTTGTTCATCTTCGGAACACAAATTAAGATATTTTTGATGAAATCCGAGAGCTCTCTGACTCCTGTATAGACTGCAATTTAACCCCCACTTTCAAGGTCCAGAAAGGTACTAAAGACATTGTTAAAATAGTCCAGTAGTTTACGTTCAGCGCTTCCAGGTTCTACGTCAGAATGCCGGCTCATTATTGGCCTACACAGTTCACGTGAGCAGCACGATGCATGCGTGTGATGCAAGAGCCGGACAATAATGAGTCGGCATTCTGACGTAGAACCTGGAAGCGCTGAACGTAAACAGCATAGGAGAATGACACTGAAGAGAAGATATTGTTGAATAAAGTCGTTATTTTTGTTTTGTTTTTGTGCATAAAAAGTATTCTCATCGCTTCATAAAATTAAGGTTGAAACACTGCAGTCACGTGGACTATTTTAACGATGTCTTTAGTACCTTTCTGGACCTGGTTAAATTGTTCTTTATTGAGGAGTCAGAGAGCTCTCGGATTTCATCAAAAATATCTTAATTTGTGTTCCAAAGATGAGCAAAGGTCTTACGGGTTTGGAACGTCATGAGGGTGAGTAATTAATGACAGAAATTTCATTTTTGGGTTCTCTATAAAGTAATGCGTAGTCGCATAATATGACGTTTACCTTCAATATTTCAATAGCAGCCTTCAAATTCATAAGCAGAATTTGTGTTGAAATGCTGGGAATTTCAGTTTAACCTTCATTCTAACTTTTGCCTTATGTAACTATTGGTAAAAGTAAGTTCAATTAAATATGATACTTAAGCGTGATCCTAAAAGATATTTTTATGTAGCATAAATAACATTCAGAAACTGTATTTGAAGAGAATAAGGATCAATAATTAAATACTGATACAAAAAAACAAAAGAAATGACATTTATTATGATTTTATCCGTGTGCTGTTTAGGACGGGTTCGTGTTGGTGAGTCGCTAACAAAATTTATTCACATAATGTCCTCTCTCTTAAAATGTGAGTATAAATGTCAGCATTAACATATATGGCTAAAGAATTGAAGTCTGTCAGGTAAAACAAGGGCTTATTGTCTGCTATTTTATTCCAATGTTACTCCTGATCAGAGGCTTCTGTAAATATTTAGTTTATACTGCAGTTATGCTTCAACTAAGTTTAATGGTGAATTTCAAAAATATTTACAGTAGTAGTGTTCAAGTTGTAACTTAGTGTCCATTTACACGAAAACTAGGCTATGTTGTAACCGGCCCCAAGTGTGTTCGACTTAAAGCGGCACTGCGAAGACCGATCAGTGTATGACATCAAAGTACCGTGAGAGCAATTAGAGAGAAGACAGCCCTGCATGCTTTCGAATTGCTCTCGAAGTACTTTGATGTCATACGTAGATCAGTCTGAGCAGCACCGCTTCAAGTCGAACACATCTAACAACTCACTGATTCAAATGATCTGGTCTCAAGTTAAAAATTCACTAAATTCATAAGTCAAAAACTACGTTACTAGTGCTGAATTTTAGGATTTATTATTGTAAATGAAAATCATATTTGGGTCACAATTGTCAATTGTTTGTGAACTAAATCTGCTGTAAACAGCCCATTGTATGAAATGCTTGTCCATGTACCATCTGAACTGGGTAGATGGTAGATTTTTGGCATTCAACAAACAAAGGGTCTTATAGTAAATGTGATACTGCATAAATAAATTCTCTCTACCAGTGAAATTTGAAGTCTTTCTCATGCTCTTTTTTTGATGATTACTTTAGAAATGTTTAGAGTCTGTGGGCACATGTTTGAGTCTCTTTCGTCAGGAGGGGCTTGTGTCACAGGACTGAGCATGTGTACTAGCGGCATGTTTGGCCTCTAGCTGTTTGTAGGTCGTGGGAAGAGAAAATGGAAATTCACTTTTCTCAGAGGGATGTTTTTCACTTACCACAGCTCACTTGTTACTGCTCACAAATGTTTCCTTTCTTTTTATGGTCATCATATAATCTGTAATATAAACTATGTGATTTTGACACAAGTTTAAACTAAAGTTTAATGGTAAAGAAACAAGTTGAAAAGGTTGATGAAAGAGGACTATAAAACTTTTTTTTATTATTATTCAGATGTTACTAAACACTAAATATGGGTAAGTAAATAAAATGGTGAGTAATAAAACAATTAAAATTGAAGTTTTAATAAGGCTTGGATTAGACATGGTTTAAATCAAATTGTAAGAATTATCTATCTCAGTGACAAATTTACATCACAAGTTCATCTAGCATGCATAACATTTTTATTTTTATCAAGGTGCCAACATATTGTGAAATATTTCTTGCATAAGCCACCAGAACAAAAACTGTATACGAGGAAATAAATGACAACATTTTTTTGTAATAGATGACTTACACTTTATACCAATCACAGCTAATCGCAGTTATATATCACAGTCTAATTTTCTTGTCTACTAATGGGTCACATCTTATTCAACCAATAAACCTAAATTAGTAGAGCTTTTCAAACATCTTGTAAGGTGAACAGGGGCAGTAATGAAAGAGGATCTACAAAATAGTGGTCCACAAAGCAGTGGGACAGGCAGAGACTGTATATCTGTCATTAAACAATGAGGGCTGCTTGTTCCAGCTGGTGGCGGAAGCATGTTTGCACAACCCTGCACCATCACTGCTTCTCTCATTCGAGTAGAAACGACTCATTTACTTCCACTCTCAGTGCTGCTGTCACTGTCACCTACCGTCAGATGAGAAGCAGCATTGTTTGTCCTGATCTTTAAATGTTTTTGTCTAAAATTGTGACGTGTACCCACAAAATGTATTTGTGACTGTGATAATTAAGACATCTGACAAACTCAGAATCAGTGTAGTGATTAAAAATGAATGACTCCAGTAACATTTTAAACAGGTTTTTTTTTTTTTTTTTTGTAGATTTGTACTTGATTTCTACATTTTCCGAAGAGAATGTGAGTGCTGCTTGAGAGAGAATTGCCACCACAATGCAAGGTGTTGATCTGAGTGTGGTTTTTTGCACAATGTTATATGGTTGCTAAAGTGTTCTGAGTGTTGTTTTTTAAATGTGTTGCTATGTGGTTGCTAAAGTGTTCTGAGTGGTTTTTGACACAATCCTGTGCTGATGCAAGGTGTTCTTTTTATCATGCCACTGTGCACTTGCTACCCTGTTCACAGTGCTTTAGTGAGCAAGATGTGTTGTAGAAAAGGTCTTCTGAGTGGCTTTTTTCACACAGCTGTGGTATTCTAAGGCGTTTTAGCATGTTGCGATGTGGTTAGTAAGTGTTTTGAGTAGATTTTTGTGTGTGTGGTTATGCTTTTGTTAAGGTTTTGTTTTCGTTTTTAAAGTCATTGTGGTTTGCATAATTTTTAGTGCAATTCTACGAGGTTGCTAACTGTGCTAAGATGTTCTTTTCTTAGCATTGCTAGGTGGCTGCTTACTAGCTCAAGATTTATATTTCTAATCAACTAGCTGCTCAAAGTTCAATTCAAACGGAGATATTTTCTTTTACAGAAATCACTTTTTAAGGACTACATATAAGGTCAAAGGACTATAAATTTATCCACTAACCATTTAGAAACGTCCAGTTGCATTCTAAAAGTTGTAACTTCTTCCTGAGTCTCTCCATCAGTGTCTGACTCCGGTTTGAACAATGTAAGGCTGAACACCATTAGTGACAATCGTCATTTTGGCTGCGTGAGATTCTCCAGCTTTGTTGTTGTTGAGCAACTGAAGCGCAAGCTGTTAAAGCTCTGCCCTCTTTTGGAAAGGGGGCCAGGAGCAGCAGCTCATTTGCATTTCAAGGGATACACACAAAACGGTGTGTTTTTGCTCACACCCAAATAGGGGCAAATTTGACAAGCTTTTTTTTTTTGAGCTAAAACTTCACTACGGAGCCCGGACATGACATGCAGGAAAAAAATAGTAGGCTAAATCGTGCGCTCGATTTATTAATTTGTTCCCTCAATTTACTAAAACGTGTGCACAATTTACTATTTCATTCCCTCGATTTAGAAATCATGCACGTGATTTATAAATCGAGGGAATGAAATAGTAAATCGTGTGCACGATTTAGTAAATCGAGGGAAAGAATTAGTAAGTCGTGCGCACGATTTAGTAAATCGAGGGAAAGAATTAGTAAATTGTGCGCCTGATTTAATTTTTTTTCTTGCATGTCATGTGCAGGGCTCCGTACTTCAGACACATTCTGGGGACACCATATATTACATCTTGTGGAAAGAGGCATAGTAGGTCCCCTTTAAAAATCATTATTATTTCAAACTTTTTGACTGGTAGTGTATAGTGATCAACGTGCAAATTTTCAAAGTTTAACAAATGTGTGAAATAAGAAATTCCAGATCATGCTTATTCCTACTGAAATGACTGTGTTTCGTCTGCGGAATTAAGTGTCTGATATTCTGGTCCCTGTATATTACTCAGGCCCTTTCTTCAATTTATTATTATTATTATTTATTTATTTATTTATTGCAGGTTTAATCCACTAGACAAAAATCAAAAGTCTGATAGCTTAAAAAAACCTAACAACATAAATTAATATAACTTCAACTAATAGATTGTAAACAGTCTCCCATATACTATATGTTGCCTAGTAATTACTCTCTGTATAAGTAGGTTTAAGTTAATTGCTCTCTTTATAAGTGAGAAAGAAAGAAAGAGAAAGAAAGGAATCTTACTAACCTGTATGTCTTGACAGCTAAAGCCAGAATATGCTAACACACCTACACATGTGTGGTCAGCAAGAATACACAGAAAGTGTGTGACGTCCAGGTAGTGGGAGAGAGGGGCACCCTAAGCGTGACACAGGGTGGACGTCAGGCTGAGCACAGCACATTCCACAAGCTCCATGCAGGCGGTCATCGGTGTCCACTCCCATAGTGCCCTGCCTGACATGTTTCCACTACTTTTACTGCCCCTGTCAAGACCGTACCAAAGCCAGACTCAGGGCTAAGATTTTCCCTCGGATAGCTCCAGTTCTGGATGCAGCTCGTGCCATGTCTTTGCTCCTCAATTCTAGAAGGCCCAATAACTGTGAAATGAGATCCAAACCGGCTGATTCAGAGAATGACGAGGCTGGAAAGCAAACCAAAGAAACCCAACGACAACCTCTCACAATGGTTTTGAGAGAGGAAAAGAGGCTCTAGTCAGTGCAGGGTCTGCTTTGGTTACTTCAGCAATCTGTCAGTTCATTTTAGAGCAGACAGAGGGCAGGGAAGTCCAGCCTTGGGATCTGAGATACAGCTCTCTCCACTTCCCACGCTCTTCCATCAGTGCACTCAGGCTCGTAAAGATCCGTCCCCAGAGAAGTGTTTGCTCCCTTCCTCTGGCTGCTTCTGTTGATAAGGATGGAGTCTCATTCACAGTTTATTTGCTGGAGAGGTGGGCCGTCTTTATGGTCCTCCACACAGGTGTTACTGTGGCAACAGGCGCTTGGACTGCGTTGCCATTTCCCCAACATTCATTTTCTTTGCCCTGCACTCTCCTATGTATATTCTACTCATGTTTTTTAAAAGCATACTTGGACATTTCAATTAGTTATGTTAGATTTTAAAACACATTTCAAATGTATTTTGAAAAAAAAAAAAAAAGCTCAACTGTAATCACAATGCTTGCAAAGCAGCCCACATATTTCTGCATTTAATTAAACTGTAACCGCTTGAGAGATTTCCATTTAAAGGTGCACTATGTAACTTTTTTTGTTCAATATTTGTTCAATATACTTGAAAGTATACTTTATTAGTTTTAGTTTAAAAGAAGTATATTAATAGCACACTTGAATAAACTTCTTTTCCATAAGGGCTGGTTAGGTGACATGCCCTCAATCTCGAAAACCATGAACAAAACTATGAAATGTAAAAGAGGTAACAATCTAGAATACATTAAATACACGTTCACATCAATCCTTCCTCTAAAACATGTTTTTGTCTTATACCCTGATTCCCAATGGTAAGCTTATTAGTGTTTATATTTTAGAACTGACAGGATGGTTTGGCATACTTGCGTCACTCGCCCGTGCATGTCTTGTCATATCTGTAAATAGAGAAAAGTGGCTCCAGCTACTTTGATGTATGTTGTGGGAGTACCATTGGTTAGTTGTCACAAGCGAGAAAGTTTGACATAGAGCATCTAAATCTCCAACCTCCGGAGAATCACCTGCTTTTGACCCTCTTCATCATTACTGCTATCTGGGTCTGATTCGGGCTCAATTTGATACGGCAATATAGACGCCATTATTTCCACTGAAGCACATGTAAAAACTAATGATAAGGGGCGTGGCGTTTCTGGACGCTTCAGCGAATCACAATATACTGGGGCTGCATCCGAAAACCTAGGCAGCTGACTTGCTGCCTCGCTGACCTATCCGGCAGTGACTTGTAAGGCAGCGTTTGTGCATGAAGGCACCTCACGAAATTGATTTCGGACAGACTTCTGAGGCAGTGTAACAGTTTAATGATCTACTGCAAAACAGCGTGAGCTTTGGTGAAAACTAAACAAATATTTAATTACTACAGTAGTAATTTCTCGCTAGAAATGACATCAAAAGTGGAAAATGTTGGTCAAAAACATACATTTACACACAAACTGACCAGCAAATGCAACTTTTGGATGCCATCTTTATTTTTCTAGCTCAACTGTCACAGAATGTAAAGCACAGGATTGTGGAATATCAAAGGCAGCGAAGGATACATCTTTGCTGCCTTCAAAAATCGATCAGATGAAGGCATCTCAGGAAACAGGAAGTGAAGCTAACATTGAATTCAGAAGTACCTTGATGCCTTCCTACCTTGAAATGTGTTCTCCGAAGGCAGCATTTTCCAGTTTTCGGACGCAGCCTGGGACAGCTAACCGATCTGAGCATATTGCATATTTCGGAGGTAGTGGTATCATAGAATCAGGAAGTCAAACCAGCCGTTCAAATGACAATGGAAACAGCGGTGTAGTATAAAGGTAAAATATATTAAAAATACAGCGTTTTTTTTTTTTTTTTTTTTAAACGAAGCATTAAGACGTGTTAAACTGCACCCCATAAACACAATCAAGTCTACAAAAAAAACACTGA
Source organism: Ctenopharyngodon idella (assembly GCF_019924925.1). Taxonomy (NCBI): domain Eukaryota; kingdom Metazoa; phylum Chordata; class Actinopteri; order Cypriniformes; family Xenocyprididae; genus Ctenopharyngodon; species Ctenopharyngodon idella. The sequence continues at coordinate 9,345,969 of NC_067239.1, read as the reverse complement.
ACCGCCCCTTTAAACAGATGCTGAACAGAGGAGAGTCTGCTGGCAAACCGAGAATGCGACAGAGCTTGTAATATAACAAGAATAAACATTGGCTTGGCTTTTCGGGGATGGCAAGAACTGAGGGATGGTGAAGATGGTGTTTTTATTACTCAACAGGTGATTAATGTCTTTTGTTGAACAGATATATTGCCATATAAATTGCCATATGTAGCTCTCTTGTCATATGTTCATTGTAAAGCATTATCTATTGTGAAAGGTCATTTCATTATGGTTGTTGTAGCACAGTGCTGGAATTTATTTTCAAGGAAGTACAGTATCTGTTAATGTGTATAGCTACAGAAACGTCTTCAGCTAGTCAGCTTGAGATCCTTTCCATCTAAACTGGTTATATCTCTTAAGCCTATAGTGAATGTTTTATGAGCAGTAGGATAATCTTTCTCTTGTGAACCGCACAGTCAAGCAGAGCCAAAGCACAACCAAAACAATGTTCTTCCGCAAAATGCATGCAGTTTTGTTTTTTAACCACTAGAGGGCCAAAAGTTACATAGTAACTAACTTTACCTTCATTTAAATTATTTCACTCTTAAGCTCGAGGCACACCAAGCTGATGTCAAAGAACTAGATGCAATGGAAGCTGAATGTGTTGTCGCCTCTCGTCGGCTGCGTCTCGGCCAAAAAGCTGTGCTTGAACACACCAAAAGGACTACAAGTGACTGTCTACTAGCACGTGTGTTCTGCGCCTACATGTAAGTAAATATCTGTTTATATCATCAGGTATCAATAGTCTATTTTTATAAAACTAGGACAAAAAAACAAAACTAGGATTGCAGATATACAAAATCGTAAACAAAGCAGCACTTGATCACACTGATCACTTTCTTCATACCAGTCGGCTTATGTTATTATGAAAATATTAGTGCATTCAGGTAAAAATACGTAAAATTATAAGGTAAGATGACGTAAAATTGTAACAGCCTTCTGTCTTAACTTCTTTGCTCGCTTTCATCACTTTCACTTTTATTCTCGTGCACTGACTCATTCGCTAAGCTGAACAGTCAGTCAGAGTTCTCTCTCTCACAGAAGGCCCGACGCCGATTCAGCATGCTTAATCATCCCAAAAAACCCAGACGGCGCCCGACTACAGCCAAAGGTGCAAACAAAGCCGACTGATGCTCAAAAACAGCTCGATGTTACCCGACGGCTGTCAGTTGGCTTGGTGTGTCCCAGCCTTTAGGTGTGTTACTGATTTTGGCGTTTGTGAACATTATACTTTTAAAGAAATGTTAAGGTGAAGTGTGTGCTATTTTCTTGAACACTCCCTTTGCTATTGGTCAACAAGCAAATGACAAAGTAGTTTTTAAGGAAATTTACATTTATGCCTTTAGTAGATACTTTTATTCAAAGAGACTTACAAAAGAGGAACATAAGCTGTTTGTCACAGAGCCAACAGTATTCATAGTGTACACTGTCAACTGACAAATGGTTTATTAATTAATATTATTACACAAAATGACTATATATGTCTTTGCATATTAAGCTTCTATTTGCATAGTGAATTGCGATTGGTCTTTCTTGTATACTGACTTGTGATTGGACTATTCTTTTTTGCATGTATTTAAATGTCTTATTCTGCCTTTACATTAAGAGCAATTATGTAACTGGAAGTGGCCAGAACATGAGAACATGCTATTGTTGGTCAGATTTTTGTCTCAGATTTTTTATTTTTTTTTATTTTATTATTATATTGCTGTATGTATGAAGAGACAAAACAAATGAGTTCTTCCCTTACAGTAACCTTCTCCTTTTTCTTGCCTTCACATGACTACATTATCTCCCAGATTGATAACATGAGCTTCACATACTTCACTGCTCATTTGCATAAAGTCAAACTTAACTCATTCATGGCACAGCAAATTTGCAATTCTTATTGAAAATGAATGACCTCCGGTCACTTTGTCGCTGCAAATCGCTATGATTGTGAACGCTCTTTAACAATGCAAAGACAACTGCATTTTATGTACACAAAACCAGAGTAAAACCTAAGCTTACCTAAATCTTTAACACTGTTCTTTAGCTGCCTGGCAAGCACTGGTACAACTTATGGGAATGCAAATGTTCTTTTTCCCATCCTTCTTTTCAATCAAAGAGACAATGTAATGTGCTATCAAAGCCCACGTACACAATTAACATCGCCCACAAAAATCCTGAACAAAAGGAAGCTAGAGAAAAAGGGTCGTAATTATGACTGTTTCATTTCTCTCTCTCTCCCTCTCTCTCTCTCTCTCTCTCTCTCTCTCTCTCTCTCTCTCTCTCTCGTACTTTTAAAACAAGGTTGTTGCTGCCAGTCAGAGAGAAATAGCGACTGAGAAATAACTAATTCACAGAGCTGCTTCTCTTATCTGCCGATGGAAAGAATTTCTAAATCTTTCTAAAAACATGGCAATGTACAAAGCAAAATTTAGAAAATTCAGATCCACATAACTGCATATTAAACGCTTAAGGTATGTTCACACCAGGGATAACTATAACCATTATGATAATGATTTAGTTTTAAAAATTATTCTAAATGTAAAAGAAAGGCAGAGTCCACACCAAAACTACAACTATAATGACAAAGAGGAACGATATCATTGGAATCACTTTCAGAGCATTTTTTCCAGATGATGAACAATAAAAACATTGACAGCCAATCAGAATCCATCCTATTTCAAAGACCTCGAGCATTTAAAGTGAAAGACAACAAAACTGCAGGGCATGCTTACAATAAACAGAATGACAATGTGCGCTGGTGTGGACACTAATATAGTTATTGTTATAGTTATCTTTATAGCTTGTTCTTGGTGTGAACAGGTTTTAAGCATGATCTGATTGGCTGTGATTGTGTTGTCTCACAGCATTTTTGCTTTTAGTATGGACAGAAAAAGTAGCTTTCACTGACATTTTGTTGCGTTACAGTTTGTTGCGTTACTGCTCGGACAGTTTTTAATGTAGGAGATCAAGATTTGCAAGACTTTAATGCTATCAGGAAATATTATAGAACACATTCTTTATTAAATAAAACAAAAACATTTTCACAAGGTTTGTTTAGTTAAGTCATATATTTTTACAAATAAATTACAATAGCCAAAACTGAAAACAGAGCATATCAACATTTATATCTTAACAGTAATAACAGTATTTTCAAGCTTAAACAACAGAAAACTTAAGTTTTTAACTTAAGGAATATAAAACATGCCTTTGAATAATAGTAATAAAAAAATCACACATTACAAAAATGCACACAAAACGTCTGTAAGAAACATATACAAGCATAATTTAGAAAAAAAAATCATATTCAGACTTCAGGTTTATAAAATCTTGCCCAGCTCAGTGAAATAAAGCCATTTCAGTACTGAGCTGAGAAAAGCCTTTGTCGAAATAGTAATACGCATGTAAAGCTACAGTATCCACATACAGTGAAACAGTCTTTGCTCGTGTATTAATAATACATGTGTCAGCCCATATGGAATGCTCTGGAACGGCCAGGTCAACTCTGGCCATTGAGATCCACTTTAGCTCCAATCCTGATCAAACTCACCTGCATGTAGCTTTCTAGTAATCCTGAAGACCTTGATTAGCTTGTTCAGGTGTGTTTGATTATAGGATTGGAGCAAAACCCTGCAGGAAAAAGTGGATCTCGGACCAGCCTTGGGAAAGGCAAACTATGCTCTGAATTTAAGGCAGTATCATCAAGATGTTCATCCACATAGTGGTTCCAAACCCCAGTGAGCTGACTACCCAGATGAAACAGATTTGGGACAGAAACCTTTCTGTTTGAAGGGCCCCCCATGCATGTACGCTAACTGGTTTCCTCTGGTATATCTTCTGTAAAAACAAAGGTTTGTTTTTAAAACTTTTTTCTTTTTAATTTGCAGAAACTATGAGTGTCCTGTGAAATCTGGTTTCCGCCCGTGAATAAAAAAAAAAAAAGGTAACTGTGACTTTTTATCTCGCAATTCTGACTTTTTTCTTTTTTGAGAAAAATGTCAGAATTGCAGTATATAAACTCAAAACTCGCAATTCAGAATTGTGAGATAAAAAGTCACAATTACCTTTTTTATATATATATATATATATATATATATATATATATTATATATATATGTAATTGTGACTTTTTATCTCACAATTCTGAATTGCGAGTTTTGAGAAAAAAAAAAAAAAAAAAAAAAAAAATATATATATATATATATATATATATATATATTTTTTTTTTTTTTTTTTTTTTTTTTTTAATTCTGTGGCAGCTTCCATAGCTGGTTCATAATTGTTAAGGAGGTAAATTAATTTTTTTGCAAGGCTGCATTTATTTGATCAAAAATACAGTAAAACATATATTATTACGTTACATATCATAATATTATAACAATATAAACAATGTTTATTTATTTTTTTTACAATTTTAATGTAGTTTAAAATGTAATTTATTCCTGTGATTTCAAAGCTGAATTTTCAGCATCATTACTCCAGTCTTCAGTGTCACATGATCCTTCAGAAATCAGTCTAATATGTTGATTCGATGCTTTGCCATCACAGGAATAAATTACATTTTAAAATAGAAAATAGTAATTTAAATTGTATAATTGACAATAGTATTAACTGTATTTGGTGAGCATAAGTGATTTTTTTTCAAATATATTACTGTAGTTCTTCCAAACTTTTGACCGACAGTGTACTTATCAGTATTAAATAAGTATGTATATGTATATAGAGTCAATTTCTCTCTAACTCCGCCATCTTGGATACTTTCCTTGAAGAATACATGTGATGCTGCCTTAGAACTTGACCAAAGCAAAGCCTACCTTAGAAGACAGCATAATAATGGTGTGTGCCTACGTTGATTTTAAAATGCTGTCTAAGTAGTCAGCTCACTAGATTTTGCAGAGCTACAGATATAAAACAGTCTGGGTAAGAGCTGTTCATATCAAGGCACGATAATCATGTTTTAGTGCATTTTAATGTTTGTAGCACCAACTTCCTCTACAGGGTGGGAATGGCAGCTTTTTGGATGCCCATCACTGTGTCGTAAAAACAATCCTCGTTAACGACCGAACCCAGGCTCTGCACACTGTAGTCCCTGGCCAGCAGGGTGTTGAGGTCCAGACCTGGAGTGTCATCCAGCAGAGTCACCTGACTGCCCTGAAGGCTGCTGGTACTGCTCTTGCTCATGCCTTGGGGTTCTTCTACAAAATTCAGTCTCTGGAGTTGAGCTTCCAAGGCGCTGGTCAGAGAGCACAATGTAGAGCTCTTGCTCAGAGTGGAGTTCTCGCCTCTAGAGGGTCTGAGCAAGCAGCTCGGGAGGGGAGGCTCAGAATGAGCGTATCCGTCAAGCAGTCTGCCCTCATCTGAGTCTAAAGTTTTTGGCTGTGGTGGCAGCCTCTGCCAGGAGTTTGTTCTTAGTGCTCCTGGGTGGCTTCTCCTGGGGAAGGTGAAGTTAGAATTTAAATCTTTGAATCGGCGCTCAACTGGAGCTGTCCGCTTGGCGTTCTCTCTCAAGAGAGCACGGATGGCCCTCACTGCATTGGCCTTGTTCTCCAGATTACTGCAAACAAACAAAACAAGATGAGAGAACATTTAAAATGTGCTTAATGTTTTGAAAAATGTGCTTAATTATATTGAATGTGCACTTGTAGTGTTTCAAATCTTAAAAGTAGGCCTATATGTGACCCTAGACCACAAAACCAGTCATAAGTCACACGGGTATATTTGTAGCAATAGTCAACAATACATTGTATGGGTCAAAATTATCGATTTTTCTTTTGTGCCAAAAATCATTAGGATATTAAGATCATGTTCCATGGAGATATTTTGTAAATTTCCTACTGTGAATATATCAAAAATGTATTTTTGTGAGTGGATATGCGTTGCTAAGGACTTCATTTGGACAACTTTAATATTTTCTTAATAATTATATTTTTTTTGCACCCTCAGATTCCAGATTTTCAAATAGTTGTATCTTGGCCAAATATTGTCCTATCCCTATCCTATGAATAAACATCACATGACCCTTACATGACCCATGACCCTAAACCCTTATGACTGGTTTTGTGGTCGAGGGTTTTTAAAAGGACTTGCAGATAATAAAAATAATTAAATAAAAAAGCCATTTACTTAAGTACATGTAAAGAGCTTGATTATAATTTTAACTGTATAGTGTTTAAATATTACAATATTACATTTAAAGTTAATATATTTTCAGTGTATGCTAAATTGCAACTTAATCATTACAAATGTATAATTACAAATTTATTTAGTATAAATTTAATTTAATTGCAGTTAACATGCTATTAAGTGTCTGAAAACATTACATTGTCCGCACTTAAGTATATTCTTTTAATCTATATTATTCCCATAATAAGTACTCTTTTCTAAAAGTATGCTAAAGTGTAATTGTTTTTCTCAAGGGATCACAGTGTTTTTTTACCACAGTTAAAGGGGTACTTCACCACTGGCAAAATGAGTTTCAATAAAACTTGGTGAAAAAAAATTAAAACTGTGCTGATTAGAGAAAAAAAGAGAAAAAACGTTGTTGTCTTTTTGCCAAATAGGTAGGAAAAACTTTGACATCCATAATGCACAGGGCTCATTGCCATCCAAAGCTACTCCTACTAGTCTGCTATGGATATGCCTCCCAAAGTCAAATACCAAAGTCTTGCTTTAGTAGGAAAAACTTCTTAGCAAACTTTTAGTCATAATGGTGTCGACTAGGCAGTGGACGAACAGTGCAAAGAATCGTAAATATAGAAAGAACGCCACGACAGAAAATCAAATCTGAAAAGCCTCTGTGTTTGTACTAGTCAACATTTCAAAATGGATGACTACGAACAGTGTTTTAGGCCAAACGGAGGGGAAAAACCCTAAAAAGAAACTGCTGTTCTGTCAGTTCCGCCCAACCACCCGAAACAAAACACTGTCGCATACAGGTAATAAAGCTGTTGCCATAGTGTTTCATTTTTACCATAACGCTGTTTAAAGAGTAGACATACAGTAGTATGGTACATTTTTTAGTGATAAACCTACCCTTACAATAACTGTCTGTTAATAACACTCTGTTGATCCGACTGTCTGCAGGCGCGGATTAAAAATGCGCAAGTATAATCTGTAGTTTAAACTACCTAGTACCTGGTACTTCTTCGCATGCAACTAGAAAAAAGGAATGGCTGTATCGTGGTCAGTAGACAAGGTGGCGGCGCAACTATAATGATCAGTCTATAATCCCACCCACTTTGAAGTGGTATTAAACTGCAGTGGAAAAGCAAACCGAGCCAAAGTAAAGGGAGCTGAGCCGAGTCGTATAGCGTCTATATACTACCAACACTGTAACAATACAAAGTGGGTTAAAAATTGGTGAAGTTACACTTTGAGGGATGTTTGAGTTCTTAAAACTGCCTTAAAGCAATAGTTCACCCCAAAATGTAAGTTCTTATAATCAATGACGTTTCAAGTGTGAATTTTCATTTCTGGGTGAACTTTTTTTTTTTTCTTTTTTTTTTTTTAAGAATCAGCTCATGGTAAATAAGTTTCTGAGGTTGTATTTTATTTGCTCATTATTATTATTATTATTATTATTATTATTATTATTTATTTGACTTTCAATATCAGTTACCTGCTGCAGAGCTGAAAGAACATCTCTGGTCGTCCCTCCACTTCAGACTTGGTGTGAACAACCTCCCAAACACAAGGGTTCTCTGACCCTGAAAGAGGCAGGAGAAGGGAGTTGAAGCAAGTTATGAACTGCATGTTAAATTTTGGCAATGTATGGGTGTTTTAAAATGCCCTGAGCCTTTAATGATATACATTTTTTAAATGTTGAGCTCTGATGTGACATTTTTAAGAGGTTCTTGAAATCCTCCTTTGAATACCATATTTCTCATGGTCTGTCTTGTATCTGCACTCTGCCAGAACCTAAGCTCCTCTGTTTAATCCATGTCAAACTCATGTTCAACAGAGATATCTTAGTTTACACAGGAAGATCAAGTTACACTCACCTGCTGAATTTCCAGGTCGGACCTGAAGGGAGGATACAGGAATGAGCCAACGGAATTTAAAAGGATCCAGATCCCCGGGCCGTGAAGAAGTCTAGAAGGAGAAACATACTTGCCTATGTTAGCTGTCAGTATAAAGCATACAAACAACAAAAACATGGCTGTCAATTTAATGTTACTTTAGTGAGATATAGAAAACTAACACTATTAATCATGACTTCGGGGCTCGGACCCGCATGTAAATACTGTAATTTAATCTTGAGGTATCATCCTTCAGCCTATCAAAATAAAACTAGTAATATATTTGTGTATATATAAAAATATATAAAATAAAACTTGTATTCTGCAAAGCTGACAAGTTACAGTAAAGATATTTACATTACTACAAAACAAATCTATTGTAATAATATTTAACAATATTACTGTTTTACTGTATTTTTGATCAAATAAATGAATGATGTTACTGTACATCCATCTGCTCCAATAATGTTCTTAAATTGGGGAATTTCCCTATGCAAATACTTATATACATGAATAGTTCAATTAATAAATCATTTTTTTTATCAATTGACAGACCTAATAAAATACACCATGTGCTACTGTACATTCCACAACTCACCATTCTTTTCTTTAGCTTGCTTTCCCGATACACCAAAATGAGCGCTCTCTTGAAGACTGAATGAATAAAAACACAGTGCACTGACCGTTTAATAACACATATATTGCAAAATCCACAGTGTTTTTATAGTTACAATAAATCAGGTCTGACTTACGGAAGAGGGTGAGTTCAGGGTCTTTTCTCATGCGGCCCAAAGAGGGAAGAGGGTTTTGCCAGAGTGCCGAGCTGTGAATGATGAACTCTCCCATGGAGATCTCAGTGACCTGAGACATAGAACACATTGGCTTTATTTTAAAATCATAAAGGGGAAAAAATGACAAATAATATGATCCTTTTATACATTTAAAAGTAATTCTAGAATTGTATGCACCTCCTTCTCAGGGCCACTCTGCTCTGCCACTAGTTGGTCAAACACTGTGCCATAGTCCTCATAGATCTTCTGCATCTCATTTATGTGACTGGCCACCTTTTCCATGGCCTTTAACGCCTCTGCACCAGAGAAAAAAGAAAAAACATAAAGGAGACTGTTTATTTCAAACCAATAACTGACTCAACAATTCACAATTGAATCGCTAATGGATTAAACACTATAGGGCTTTTCACACTGTGCTTAAACCCAGGTTGTCATCATTCTAAACCCCGCTTTTAACCCAGAGTAAAGGAACGTTTCACAGTTGTAGTTTAGAAGTGGGGTTAACCCCGCCTTGTGGTGCCAAATTTGTACAGTGTGAAACGATGCAGCATTAGGGCCGGTTAACACAGAATGCGTTTTTGCAAGTCTGTGGAACGACAGAAAGCATGAGGTCTAGAGACACATTTTTTAAAAGTTTAACTTCTCTTAACTTGAGCGCTGTTTTTAGAATGACGTCATGCAAATGACATGAGACACGACCGCAACAGTTAAAGACGTCCGTTTATTGCATGCTTACATTGAAAAACAATGGAGAAGTAGTGCAGTGGAATAGAAAAGCGCATTCTGTATGAATGTTAGAATGTTCTAATGTTCCTTAGAATGTTAGAGCTAAATGCAGTTACACTTTTTGATGATCCCCTTTAGACATTCTGTTGAATATACATAACGTTGCACTTACATGTCAACTAACTCTCAGAGTATTACATGAGTATTAGTAGACTTTTAGGGTTAGGGTTTGTAGAATAAGGGGTTAATTGTTAGTAGAATAAGTTGATATGTACTTGCAAACAGTGTTGAGGTAACACATTAGAAGTAACTTGAGTTACATAATCAGATTACTTTTTCAAGTAACTAGTAAAGTAATGCATTGCTTTTTCAATTTACAACAAAATATCTAAGCTACTCTTTCAAATAAGTAACGCAAGTTACTTTTTCACATTTATTGACTGACAGCTCTCCTGTCCTCTTATTGAGAGAAATAAGGTTTGTTTGAGCTGCGCCCTCTACTGTACAGGCGTAAATTTGCATTTCCTTCAGCCTGAGGCTTATTCATTTCACTTCTGGTGTGAAAGGGCCTTTACATTTGCCAAATATAGAACTTTTTTGTTATAAAAAATAAAGGTAACACTTTACAGTAAGGTTCATTAGATAACATGAACTAATATTGAACTGCATTTCTACAGCATTTATTAATCTTTGTTAATGTTAATTTCAACATTTACTAATACATTATTAAAATCTTGTTAACATTAGTTAATGCACTGTGAACTAACATGAACAAACAATGAACAGCTGTATTTTCATTAACTAACATTAACGAAGATTAGTAAATACAGTAACAAATGTATTGCTCATGGTTAGTTCATGTTAGTTAATACATTAACTAATGTTTCACTAATGAACCTTATTGTAAAGTGTTACCAAAATAAACAAGTAAGACCAGCCCAGGTGAGAAAAAATAACAAAAAAGTTATGTAACACATTACTTTTAATAAAAAGTAACTAAGTAACGCAATTAGTTACTTTTTTAGGGAGCAACACTATATTTTAATGCATTACTTTTAAAAGTAACTTTCCCCAACACTGCTTGCAAAGTTACTTATAGTCAGTAGAATGTCTTTTGGGGGAGCATCACAATAAAGTGTTAGCATATATTCAACAGAATGTCTAAAGGGGACCATCAAAATAAAGCGTTACCTATATGCTTAGCAACAGACAGCCAATTGCGTGCCTGATAATCACGTGCTTTGGACAGTCACAAAAACACAGCTCGTTTCAGCGCTTCATTCTTACCTTTATAGACCGAAACATCCATTCAGTGTAAACTATAGGTACAGTTGGCAATATACAATATGAGGATGTACAATGCTAGAGCCGTTATGTAAACAAGACACATGCTGCATTCAATTAGTCAATGACACTGACACCGCAAATATGCAAATAAGGATGTTAACGCAGGGTTTAGGAATGTACAGTGTGAAACGGCAACGAATGAATAGCCAGGATTAAATGTTAACCCCGGGTAAATAATGAGCAGTGTGAAATGTAAAGCAAGATAACCCAGAATTCTGTTTATCTGGGGTTTAGAATGACCCAGGGTTAACTAGTTCAAGTATGAAAAGCCCTTAATTGTGCCTGAACATGTTTTTATAAAATTGGGATGAATTAAAAGAAAGTCAAGTGAAAATTAGGTGAAATATGCGGCCGCACACCTGTGAGGTGGTTGCGCTCGTCGCTCTTGGGGTCAGTGAGAGACACCAGCTCCCTCAGCAGCAGCGGGTACTTCAGAACCCTCTGCACAGGTTTAATGAGGTACGACTCCAGGGTGGACGAGTGCTGTTTGGTGGGGTTTCTCGCCTCCAGGAACTCTTTGAACGCCCGGTCTGTTTTTGCTGCCATCAGACAAATCAAAGAATGAAATAAACCAGGCGCATCTTCTTTTGGCTCAAGATGCCAGTTGAAATATGCCATGAGACATGTCAGATGAAGCTTATGTTTATGTTTTACCTCTTTCGAGAACTTTCTGCACCTTAATGTGATTGGCACAGAAGCCGCTGTAAAGCTTAAAGTGATCTGCATAGTATAAGAAAGATCCGCCGAGGGAGAAGAGGAGTTTCTGTATATGAGATTGAAGGAGAAAGATTGAAAATATGCCTCAAACCGAAAAACACTTCATTTGTCAAATGTAAATCAAATTAAAGGTCTAAGGTAATATTTAAACTTATTTCAGTTAGTTGCCAAAGCAAAATTTTCCCATCTTTTTATGCATTGTTTTTTTTTGTTTGTTTTTTTATTAATAACAACACAAATTTAAAATGGCTGACAAAGTACTTCTGGAATATCTAATTCTATCTTTTATTCCATTTGATCCAGACTAGGAATTGAATATTTCATGCATCAGAGGGTTAATCATAAAAGTCTGGCTTAATGTCACCACCATATTTTACCTTAAGTTTCTCTGGAGTCTCCAGTGCATGGTAGTCCGGTGAGGAAGTTGTCCTCTCCTCTAGGGTTTGTAGGAAAACCCTCTGGAAGTTCAGCATCTCTGGCAGGCTGCCAAACAGAGACTCCATCTACCACAAGAGGAGAGAACTGCAATTATGAACATGATGTGCAAAAATTAGCTAATTTCTGACATTTTTCTGTTTAGTATAACAGTTTAAAACAAAAAAGACGACAATTTGAACATCATTTTACACCCCAAAACGTACCTCATCATGACTAAGGAATGTTTCTCTTTGTAATGGCTTCAGATAGATCTCAAACAAAGATCCAAGGTCCTAAACAATGTGAGACGCACATGATATGACAGTGTTATTATAGAACGAGGCATTATGTATTAATTAATATCTCAAATGTCCATACAAACATTGAATACACATTTAAAATACCACAGCTATGATTTATACCTTGACATAAGATTTCTCTGTGTCCACCAGCTCTTGAATAACCATGCGCAGGCGCTCAGTGACGGACATGTGACGGGGAGAGGATCTGGCAAGGGCATTTTCAGTGGAGTAAGGGTTCCTGTGGCCCTCTGGCATGAGAATGGATCCTTCAGGGAACGTCTGGTAGAGATTACACACCGTCTCTGGGTTCTACAAGGTAAATCAAAGCAGAAGAACATTGTCTTTTAGTTCTCTGTTTTTTAATAGAGTGCTGCAGGGATGATGAATTTTTGTAGGCCAACCCAGAAGTTAGCATCCCCCTGGTTCCCTTAACAAAAAGCCAATATGACTTTTCCACTGGCTTTTTCAAAAGCTCTGTAAACAACAAAAGTTTATGGTTCTTACACGTATTTTTAAGATATTCTTCACAAATTAACACAACTTTTATGAATTTTGAAGCCAAAATACAACTAAAGTTACGCTATAAACCAACTACACCATGGTCGCATTTTGTCACATTTTGTTTTGGTCAATGTCATGTTTAGTGGAGTGAAAATGTAATGTCAATGTCCCTAGAGCAGCGTGTAAAACTCTTGGATGTAGTCTATGCCATGAACTACACATACTTCAAATGCTTTTTAAAATCCAGCATTTAGTTGATCCTGATAAGCACTTATTGGCACAGATATTAACACAATGGCTTTCTTCTTCCATGAGGGGGTTTGGCATTACAACGTCTTAGTTTCCAGGTAGAATGTGTTAACGAACATGACACACACATTTCCTGGAAATTCTGTAGAATTCAACCAATCAGATGACAACTTCAAAACTCCTGAAGTGTTTCCAATTTTGTGTATCTTATGCATCAGACGTTCAGCCAATGGTCCGTGGGCTGAGACTGAGATTAGTTGAGCAGACAAAAAGCCCCATAAAAGTATTTTAAGTCATTTCTCACTGAAAATCATTCCATCTGCTGCTTACAAATCCCATTCTAAGAATGTGATGATGTGACGTAAACATCAAACATCCTCAGTTCTTGTGTGGCGACAAACCAAGTTTGAATATAAAATGTGAAAGAGATTCAAGAGCTATGTAAAAAGGGAAGATTATCAGCGAATAATTTCATTTTCAGTCTATTCCTCAGATAAACCTTTTGTTTCTGCTCTATTTAAGGAGCATAGTTAGCATTTAGCAAAGTTCGTTAGTTGGTAAAATCACTTTGAGACTACTTAATTTGGTCACTTCATATTATCTTAATTCAATGGTGTTGAAGTTACGTGTATTAATAATGTTTGTGTTACTTGTCAGATTGATGTGGAATCGAAGTACATGGTTAAATAATTTTTTTCAGTGTAGTGCGTGAGCCGTATAGACTACTTTTATGGTGCTTTAATGTCATTTTTAGAGCTACCTTAGCTTCTAAGCAATTTCATTGTATTAAAAAGGCAGACATATGCTGTAAAAAAAAAAAAAAAAAAAAATTCCCGTAAAATTTACAGTAAAAAACCGGCAGCTGAGGTTGCCAGAACTTTACCGTAAAAAATATGGTAGCAACGTAAAAACAAATTACGTTAAATTTACGGTAAAAAAAAAAACGTATTTCATTAACTGATATAATGTTATTTACCAACCTAATGAAGTACTGGTAACACTTTACAAAAGGTTTTATTAGTTAAACATTAGTTAATGTATTAACTAACATGAAGTAACCATGAGCAATACATTTGTTAATGTATTTACTAATCTTCGTTAATGTTAGTTAATGAAAATACAGTTGTTCATTGTTTGTTCATGTTAGTTCACAGTGCATTAACTAATGTTAAAAAGATTTTAAGAATGTATTAGTAAATGCTGAAATTAACATTAACAAAGATTAATAAATGCTGTAGAAGTGCAGTTCAATATTAGTTCAGGTTAACTAATGTAGTTAACTAATGTTAACTAATGAACCTTATTGTAAAGTGTTACCGAAGTACTAATATCTGTTTGTACCCTTGTAATACACTGACAACCACCAAACACAGTGGTGATGAGAATCACGTGATGAATCAAAGTTCATTACAAGCAACTTTTCCATAAGCTGAGAAGGACAATACTAATATATACAGTAGAAAGTGCACACAGTGTCATTCACACAAACACTAAACACCATCATGGTAACACACATGAAATTTTAAAAATGCAATAAACTTTAATTTAACAACATTAGATGTAACATAAAACCCTAATGTACATAACTGATTAGAAAAAAACTAAGAAAAACTAAGAAGAAACAGAGTTATTTCAACGAAAATACATCAAATATGAAGTGTCACGCAGGGAATTGTGGGAATGTCAATTTACAGTTTTTCACTGTAAATTATACAATGACGTTATTTTTCACTTCCAAAAATTAATTTACCGTAAAATTACATTAAATGTACCATTAGATCTATTAGAGTTATTCACCGTATATGGTACGGAAACTTTCTGTAAACCAATTAACTGTTTTTCACTGTAGCATTTTTACAGTCTTTTACCGTTAAAATCACGGTCATTTATTTAATAAATGCTAAACGGTGTGTTTGAAACATTATACACTGACTAAATCAAACTGTATTGGAATCAAAGGGAATTCAACACAGCCTGTGCTAGGCCGTCACCCAAATCCTTTATGAATGATGCTCTCACCCACATTCACTCACTGAATGCTGTATCAATGACCTGGTTCTTAATCAATACAATGCACCATTGCTGAGTAAAACAACCGAACCATTAGAAACAGGCTCCAGCAGTGCCAGAGGGCAAGAAATGTTGACTCAAAGCTTGACTCAAAAATGCAAATGCTCTCCTGAAGGCTTTATCTCCAGAGCGCATGTGGTGCACCTTCACCACGCTGCATAAAAAACAGCATCACCGGTGAAAATTCAAGTCATTTGTCATCGTAATCTGTGCTGTCAGACTGTAATAAAGTGCTGACAAACTGATAAATCCCTCTGGGCGGCTCTGCAGAGCTGCTCTCAGCACATGAAGGACGAGGGAAAAAACATTATAAAAACCCATATGAAATGTTCATTCTTTTCAAAACTCAATACAATCATAGAGTGTACGATTATAATGAAGAGCAACTGAGAGTTTAAGGTCATAGATAAGTATGTGTGTGTGAACGTTTCTCCCTTTTTTTAACACAATGCACAATTAAGTAAGATCATTTCAAGGCCTACAGTAATTACAAACCACTAGAACAAAACAACATGAGATAAAATGGATCAGCGTCTCTGAGTGCAAACACAAGTTTACAACCATAGAGATAACACTTTATAATAACTTGTACTAAAAACACCATTTGCCATTTAAAGGACAGTGAGTCACGACACATAAGTTCAGAGAAAAATATTGAAATGGAGGTAAGTGCAACTACTTTCTTGTTGAAAATATTATTTCTAAGGATAACATTATTCAGTAGAAAATGTATGAATTAAATGTATATATGAATTATATGTTTAATTCTTCACTATTCTAACCCTAACCCTACATGGGCAAGTATTCCAGGAGAAATATTTAATATTATTAATATATTAATTATTAATATATTGCTAACTATTTTTATGAAATATATATTTATAATATATAAACTAAAATGTATTATTGTTTAATTTTAATTTTAATATAACATTTAATATGTACATTGATTACATCCTAAATGGCAAGTATTCCAGGAGAAATACATTTGTTATTTTATATATAAACAGTACATAATGCATCACAGATCAGAAGATCGTGTACATTCAAATATGATTATATATGAAAAAAATGTGAATCAAAATGCAATGCCAAAACAGAAAGAGCTGCCCCAAATGCATACTACAAATGGCTTACTTATAATTAACACGTTATATTTTGGTAACACTTTACAATAAGGCTCATTAGTTAACATTAGTTATCTACATTAACATGAACTAATAATGAACTACACTTCTACAGTATTATTCATCTTTGTTAATGTTAATTTCAACATTTACTAATACATTATTAAAATAAAGAGTTGTATTTAATGCACTGTGACGTAACATGAATAGGGTCACCAGACGTCCCGTTTTTCCCGGGACAGTCCCGTATTTCAGGTCTATGTTTAGTGTCCCAACTTATTGGGAAAAAAACATGTTTTGTCCCATATTTCATCTTTTCTCAAATTTCGTTATTACTGATAGAATGAGTAGTAGTAGTAGTAGTAGTAGTAGTATTAGTATTAGTATTCAGTCACGTGAGAACAGCCCAATCAAATTAGTCATAGAAAAAAGTACCATCAATTCGTTATCGATTAAGGCAGGATAGGCGGAATCACGCTGAATGACACACACCAGAAGCACTCTCTCTCGTGCGCGTTCTCTCTTTCCTTGCGCACGATCCAGTTCTCGACAGCTGGGAGATCAGTTCTCATTGCGCCTGAGTGGTCAAATGCACACATAGTTGCCAAAATGTCCATGGTGTGGAGTATCTCATGTAAATACAGTCGGTTATGGCTTAAGTAGACGTAAACAGATGGGTGAAAGCCGGCTATGTGTCAGTATATTACATCCATGAATTCGGTCTTAAAGGGACAGTAGCCTAATTAAATATTTGTTTGTTATTAATGTAAATCAAACAACAAAATATGTTAAATAAATGTATACATGGTAAATAAACATACTGTATCTGAAAAACTAGTTTATTTAATTTGCAAAACCAAACCCCTTTAAAACCAGCTATGACCAGGGTGGGAGATGAGCTAAAACCAGCTACTTCCATCTTAAACCAGCTAAGACCAGCCAACCAGCTTGGGCTGGTTTTAGCTGTATTTTTCAGCAGGGAATAATTATCGTAAAATAAAATTTCTCATATTACAAATAAAATGGTCATATTGCCCACCCCTTGCTCACCCGTCCCATATTCCACCATGAGAAATATGGACTAAACATGAACAAACTATGAACAGCTGTATTTTTATTAGCTAATGTTAACAAAGATTAACAAATAGTTAGTTAGTTAATACATTAACTAATGTTAACAAATGAGACCTTATTGTAAAGTGTTACAGATTTTTTTATATAATGAATAATGCTTAGTACATTAATAAAAGTTATGAAGTGTTACCAAATGTGCACACAATCACTACATAACCACAGAAACAATGAAAAAAAGCCTGAGAAATGATGTCAGTACCATTGAGACACACTCACACCTCGCACACACACTCGTGTCATCCAGCAGCCCCACCAACATCTCCTTAAGGGTCTGACAGAGTGACGACAGCTGGAGGAAGACACAGAAATCCTCTTCGTCTTCATCTGCACTGTTCTGACTCACCAACCTGACACATGACCTCTGACCTCTCCTCTATACTGTACATGTACAACACTATAGACACCGAACCAAAACACTCTGTCCACTGCAGGTAGATGCTAAACTCTCTCTCACTCTGCCTTATGAGTGTCTGTAAGCCTGGATTAACAGTTTAAATGACAACATGCTGCTCTGTCACTGATCTCCCATAAAGCAGCAGTGAAAATCACATATTTTGTTCACTGAGATGCAGTCATACAGAAAACATTTTTTTTAAATAATAAAGGTCAAAGAGAGAAACCCCAATAAACATTTCACAGCTGTGTGATGAAGGTAAAATATATATATATATCTTTATATTTGATAACTTTAAAAATATTATATACATCAGATACATTTCCTTTTACGGAGTGTCTGTTTACACTAAGTGCAAATAGCATCCCTTGTTGGCAAATGCTATTTACACTAGCTCCGCCTACCAATGTTTGGTTGGGCCACTCAAGTTTAAAAAAAAAAGATGCACAGAACTCAATGTCTTCAGTGACGCAGCAGTAGCGAGTGAGGCTAGCAGACCTGGCTTTTAACGCAATCGATGCGTGTTTGAATCCGCCTTTTGCCGAGCTGGCATTTATTTTCAATAAAAATGAAAATAATGTCCTAAAAGTGGAAATAAACTGCAAATGAGTGTTTAATAATCCATTTAATAATCCAGCATCCATTTAATAATTTTAATAAATATAATCAATTACACTGTATGATATTATTGCATCCTGTTAATGTACAAAAATACTGAGGTGCAAATAGTATCTGCTAATATAAAGTAGGCTATACTAGATAGTATGCCTCTATCTATGCGTACTATCGTTTTTCAATGCATCCTTTAAAAAAAAAATCTGACCCCAAACCGAAATTTGTGTAAATCTGAATATTGAAAATGTAGATTTTTTAATAAATATTGGTAACACTTTATTTTACAGTGCCGTAGTTACACGTTACTACATGTACTATAGTAATTATGTTAATTATGCATAATTACAAGTAACTAACCCTAAACCAAACCCTAACTGTAACTCTATAGTAAGTACATGTAGTTATTTAATAGTACTCATTACTTATTTAAGTAATTACAATGTAACTACGACACTGAAAAATAAAGTGTAACCTAAATATTTAACATATTGCTGTGCTAAGCCCTACATGCCATGCAGCCTAAGAAATGTTTCCAACGTTCCATTTCTTAAGTGTACATTTTAAACATGCCAATGCAATTAAAGTCAAATAATATTGTTTGCACATGCCAAGTGTGCAGTAAGACCTGTGGAATTCTGTTGAGTATTGCTCTCTCTCCATCTGACCTCCTAACACCCAGCGTAATCCTGATCACACCAGCCAGTCTCTCAACACAAGCAGCTCACACCTCCTAAATCTCTGACATTCCCTCGGCTTACCTTTCCGCCCCGCTCGGCCTTATCGTTCACCTCCTCCAAAGCAGGCGCCACGGAACTCTCGGGAAATTCCTGCTCTTGAGATGGATCTGAGGGAGAGAAAGAGGTGGGAAAGATGTTGTTGAAAGAGTAGGCTGTGTACATGGTGGGTCACTGTGATAGAGAGTGAAATAAACACACTTAAGGCTCATTAACTCAGCGCACTCTCTCGGGAGAGGCTGACCCGTGCGAGCAGTTGACCTTTATTAACTGCCATTGATCTGAACTCACTAAATCTTCATGCAGGTCCACTTTAGCAGGACTCTTGTGTCTGATTCTACAAAGCTTGGCATTGCATCAAATGGGAAAACCTAACATGTACTAGGTTTACAGTTAGAATAATGTTACAAAACCCTCTACAGGAAACACCATCCTGCAGGGAATAACATTCTTGTTGTCTGCGAACGGCCCTGTGGTATAATAGGTTATGTCTGGGCATTTTGACAGCATCATGCTGTGAAACAAGTCGTCTGTCATTATGTTCTCATCATAAAAACAGCGGGAGTCATTTCATTATGTATAAAGAGCCAGGGGCCGCCCGCAGTCACAGCCCTCCACAAACCCTGCAGGCAGTTTCTTCACTACTGCGCATTCAAATTGAGGGGTAACCAAATTGATTTTAAATGCTATTTCCAAAATAAAAAATAAAATAAAATATTAATTCTTGAAAATGGCACTACAGGACTAATGATAAACATAAAAATAAAAAATATCGATAAAAAAAAGGCATAAAAAAGGCATATGACACTTAGAAATAGTATGCAGAAATATATAGATCCCTAATAAGAGTCAAATAGCAAATGATAAGTGTCGCCCTCTGCAGGTCAGCAAAAGCAATTACTGCAGCATTAGTAAGGCACATGCAATTTTATGTGTGAATATACACTGCCTGGCCAAAAAAGTCGCTGTTTGGATTTAAATAGGCAAATACTTAAGAGTCTATGACTGGATCATTATTGTGATTCTAGCATGTTATATGTTTGGGAACAGTTCTTTTAACCCTAATTGATGGAGTGTGTAGTTTTTCATTTCTTAAATAACCATGTAGGAAGACGTATCATGGCCATATCCCAGGATGACAATGTCAAGATTCATCAGGCTCAATTTGTGAAAGAACGGTTGGGAGGGAGCATGAAGAATCATTTTCGCACACAAATTGGCACCTCTGAGTCCAGACCTTAAAGGGTTAGTTCACCTAAAAATAAAATTTCTTTCATTAATTACTCACCCTTATGTCGTTCCAAACCCGTAATACCTTCGTTCATCTTCAGAACACAAATTAAGATATTTTTGATGAAATTCGAGAGGTTTTTTTATCTCCCATAGAAAGCAAAGAAATTACCATATTCAAGGTCCATATAGGTAATAAAGACATCGTTAAAATAGCCCACTTGACTACAGTGGTTCAACCTTAATCTTATGAAATGACGAGAATACATTTTGTGCGCAAAAAACAAAACAAAAATAACGACTTTATTCAACAATTTCCTCTCTACCCTGTCATTCTCCTACGCAGTTTATGTTGAAGACACATTGCAGAGCTTCCAGGTTCTACGTCAGAATGGCTCCTGTGTCAGCATCACACGCATTTATCGTGGTGCTCACATGAACAGCGTCGGCCAATACTGAGCCGGAATTCAGAAGTAATCGGTGCACTGCGTCAATTGCATAGGAGACTGACAGGGTAGAGAAGAAATTGTTGAATAAAGTCATTATTTTTCTTTTGTTTTTGCGCACAAAAAGTATTCTCTTCACTTCATAACATTAAGGTTGAACCACTGTAGTCACATATTTTACTGTAGTGACTATTTTAACGATGTCTTTACTTCCTTTCTGGACCTTGAATGTGGTAATTTTGTTGCTTTCTATGGGAGATTAAAAAAAACTCTCGGATTTCATAAAAAATATCTTAATTTGTGTTCCAAAGATGAACGAAGGTCTTGCGGGTTTGAACGACATGAGGGTGAGTTATTAATGACAGAAATTAAATTTTGGGGTAAACTAACTCTTCAAATTCATTTAAAGTCTTTGGGATGTGCGGGAGGAGACTTTACAGAGTGCTCGCCTCTTGCATTGTCAATACAAGATCCTGACCAAAATGCTGGAACCATGCAAAAATGCTTGACTAACATGCTAGAAACATAATAATCATGATCCAGTCTAAGACTCTTAAATATTTGCCTATTTAAATCCAAACAGCAATTTTTTTTTGGCCGGGCTGTGTATAATCGCCACATACACTACTATTCAAAAGTTTGGGTTTTTTGTCATCAAAGAATCCTGAAAAAAAATTATCAAGGTTTCCACAAAAAGTAAACCGTTGATAATAAGATTAATTAATGTTATTTGAGCACTAAATCTATAGTTTTGCATAGCCAGAGCAGCTATCATTGGCCAAGGACCGCCCAAGAGGCCGTCTGACTGACATGTAAAGCGACCAATCACAGTTCGTTTTGTTCATGTTTAGGGGCCTGAAAATGTAACGTCAATGTCCCTACAATAACAGACCGGCGTGTAAAACTCTTGGACATATTTTAAAGACTCTATGCTGCAAACTTCACATATTTTTGAAAATAGAGTGCTTAGTTGATCCTGATAAGTGCTCATTGTCATAGATATTAACACAACGGCTGTGTTTTTTCCATGAGGGGGTTTGGCATCACGACAGCTTTGTTTCCAGGTGGAACATTAAAGAACGCGACACACGTGTTGGAAACCCTGGAGAACTCAACCAATCAGATGACAACTTCGAAACTTCCAATTTTTTTGCCTTATGCATCGGACGTTCAGCCTACGGTCTGTGGGCTGAGACTACTAAAATAATAAATAAATTAGAATGATTTCTGAAGGATCATGTGACACTGAAGTAATGATGTTGAAAATTCAGCTTTGCATCACAGGAATAAATTACATTTTAAACTATTAAAATAGAAAAAAAAAATGTTCTTTTAAATTTAAATATTATTTCAAAATGTTACTGTTTTACTGTATTTATTTATCAAATAAATGCAGCCCTGGTGAGCATAAGAAGCTTCTTTTAGAAACATTAAAAAAATCTTACTGACCCCAAACGTTTTAACAGTAGTGTTTACAGAAGAGCAGTGCATTGTAAAGACAGTTGTTGTCCTACCGGTGGTCAACTGCTCCGGGCGAATGATGTCGCCCTGAGGAGGCTGAGGTTGATCAGGTTCACTGGGGTCACAGTCTGGCCAAATGGAGCACTGGTCGTCTGAGCTGTTATCCTCACGTCTGAGGACAAGATGGAGATCTTGTTGGCTGAAGAAGCTCTGCATGAGGCCAAGGTCGAGAGTGGCCACACTCACGCCATTAAGAGTCAAGATCTCATCTCCTGCTCTCAGACCTGCAAAGACAAAACACACCATACAAATAAATCACAACATGATCAATCATTCATAACATTTAACATTTTAGTGAGGCAAAGGAAATATTGAAATGTTACCTTCAATAAATGCCAGGCCTTCAGGATTCACCTCACTCACATAGACATGACTCTTCCTGGCACCATCCACGTGGCCTGTGACTGCAAAACCTGCAGAGAGACGTCAGATTTAATAAATCATTGCTGGAATTCTTTACATTATCAACACCCTGGCAAATTTAAAGGAATAGTTCACAGAAAAACAGAAATTTATTCATCATTTACATGTCACTTTGAACATAAATGATGGAGGTTTCAGCAGGATGCCAAAGCTGAGTCATTTTAATAATTTAAACTCATTTGGGACTGCATTTGTTCAATTATGGTCTGTCAACATCAGTGGCTTTCATGTGTCTTGACATTGACATCAAACATGCTATTGTGAAAAAGAAGTACATTTTAGCATGCTTTTAAAAGAGTGTACTTATTTAAGGAAATAATATAGTTTAAAAGAATATACTTAAGTGTGAACTAAATGTAATGTTTTGTGATTCTTAATAGTATGTTCATTGCAATTAAATGAAAATGTAAATTTATATTAAATGCAATAAATTGAACGTGAGAGTGCTTTTTTGACATAAGTAGGACTTAAGTACATCCTTGTAAGTAATTTCATAACATCACTTTAACTACTGTCTTTGAAATACACTTTAGGTAAAGTGTACTGCCAAATTTATGCATTTATGGTAACTAAAATATACTTCAATGTCATTTCTATTGAAACTTGTATGTCATGTATTTAATATTTGTATGTCAAATATTTGTAAGTTGATATTAACTAAATGTTATATCAAATAAAACAATACAGTTAAAATTATAATTAAGCACTTCACATGTGCTTTAGTATGTTCGTCAACATCAAAATAAGTGTACTTCTTTAAAGCACGACAAAAGATAATTAAAACAATAATTTAAAATGTACTTTTAAAGTAAACTTAATTTGAAATTATTACAAAGTGCACTAAGTGTACTTAAGTGTGTTAAGAAACAGTCATGAAAGTGTACTTGCACTTAAGTGACTTTAATTAATATATTTTCTGCAAGTACATTTTTTTTTAAATATGGCAGAGAGAAACGATATCGTTGGAATCACTTTCAGAATGATTTTTCCCAGCTCATAAATGATAAAAACAGCCCATCAGAATCAATCCTGTTTTAAAGCGCTCAAGCATTTAAAGCGACAGACAACATAAAGCAGCACACGCTTTGGAATAAACCAAACAATATAGTCCACTGGTGTTGATGCTAATATAGTTATCTTTATAGTTATCGTTCTTGGTGTGAACGGGCCTTTATTTGCAAGGGTAGAGCAACACATGATTCATGATACAACATATTTAAACAAACACAAATTTGCAATTTTTTTAAAGTCCTTATTCAGTTTCATTGTATGGAATAGAGCAGCTTAGATATGCTGCGAATCTTTGTTGTTCCTCTGAAGAACGTCATGAAAGTTCTAAAAGTTCAGTATGTTTAAGGAAATTATGTAAATGATATTAATTTGTGGGTGAACTATTCCTTTTCTTGTTGATCATGCTGTTACTCACCAAAGTCTACGGTTATGTCTGGACGGGACATGTTTAAGGTGAACACATTAAGAAGCCAAACTTCCAGTTCATCATAGACCTGTTAAACAAGAGCGGAACATCATTGTGCTGTGTGATACAGAAAGGTTTTGAAATAACTGTATTACAGAAAACAAACAACTTATACCAGTTTGGACCTGATAAAATTCCAGTATAGTTTTAGATGGTCTGGTTATTCTTGCAGTCAATGCTAATACATATAGAGTTTAGCTTGAACAATCTGCATTATACAGTGTGTTTTAGTCTCACCAGGGTCCTCAGCAGGTCTGTGGGCAATGGAGTACTTCTCTCCACATCTTGTCCTAAATGTCTCCTCATGTGCAGGCAATGCAGAGCCGGGTCAAGTTGCTTTACCTAAAAAAACATCAACAACCTCTATTATATTCATATGGTGAGCATTATGGAGCACATAATGTGTAATGCATTTGTAAAGCAAATGCATCCTGTGACAAGCTCAAGCTAGTTTGGACTCTTCCTGTCACTCCATGAGGTCTGAACCAGCCACAAAGGACAGAAAATTCAAGCGCATGAACTTTAGTTGTTTGTGTGTTTCTGGTTATTGCCAATTCAGGTCACTAGCTCTGTGAGAGATGACTGCTGGATTACCTTGCACGCCAATGAGAGAACATCAGAAACCAGAGAGTCCTGTTTGACTGGCACACTGATGACCTGGCTGTCCGGCATGTGTACATAAGCACGGCTTTCCAGGCTGCAGTCCCATGGATGACCTTCAGGTGGCGCTGTTAAATGCAGTTTGGTAAAGATGTCCAGCTTCTGCTGACAAGTGGATGATGAGAAGAATAGAAATTTAAAAAAAAAAAAAAGGAAAAAAAGGACCAAAAGTGAATAAAGTTCTAGTATTGTTAAATGGTACAGTTCAAGTACAGTTCAATATCTTACTCAGTATGTAATATGAGATTGACTTTAGAATTCACTTTAGATTATATTAATTGTTTTATATAACTTTGCAGGATTATTTCATACTGCAAAAAGTAAAATAAATGCATTCAGTGTGTACATCAGAATCATGTTTTGTCTGCTACACCTACACAAAGGAGGTTAATTGTCACAGTATATCACTCTTTTAATGTATATTGTAATGACTGCCCTTGTGAAAAAGTGTGCTTAATTTCAATGAAAGTGCACTTTTAGTGTACTTCAAATTTTAACTTTTTTTTTTTTTTTCAAATTTTAACTGTACTTGAATATAATATAATATTAATGAAAAAGGTCACTTATGTGTGCTTAAAAAGAGTAGCTTCATGACTGTTTGATAACACTTTCTTTTACATTGTCCTTTTTTTACATGATATATGTCGTTACTATAGTAATAACTATAAATTATGCATAATTACAAGCAACTAAACATAAACCCTATAGTAATCTAATCTAATCTAGTAATCTAGCTAATCTAACCCTATAGTAAGTACATGTACAGTAGTTAATTAATATTACTCAGTAGTTAAATTTATAATTACACTGAAACAATGACAACTTAAAATAAAGTGTTACCCTATGTTTCTTAACATACTTAAGTACACTTTTAAAAAGTGCACTTTGTAACAATGCCATATTAAAAATTTATTTATTTAAATCTTTTTTTTTTTGTCATGCTCTAAAGTACACTTAATTAGATGTGCTGACTAACATAAAGCACTAAAGCACATGTAAAATACCTGATTATAATTTTAACTGTAGTGTGTCATTTCAAATAGCATTTAAAGTCAATATGCAGTATTCTAAATGCACTAAATTGCAACTTTATTATATATTACAAATGTATAATTACAAATAAACGGTATTTAAATACATGACACACATTACAATAAAAAATGACATTAAAGTATATTTTACTTTTTTTATTTTACTTTACCATAAATGCTCATCAGTACAGTCAGCTGTACACTTTAACCATATTTCAAAGACAATAGAAGTTATTATGAAATTACACATAAGGATGTTTTAAAAACCACTCAAGTTCAACTAATTTCATTTAATATAAATTTAAACATATAATACATTTTCATTTATTTGTAAATAACATGCAATTAAGCGTCCCCCCCCCCCCCCCCCAAAAAAAAAAACAAAAAAACATTAAGTTCAGTGCTCACTTATTATTAATTAAATTATATCATAATAAGTTCTTTTTTTAAATGTATGTTAAAGTGTATATCTTTTTTGCAAGGGTGTAATGAATTAAATTTACAGTTTTGATTCCATGTGTTTATGAAAATACATTTTCATTGATTTAACTGAGCCAAAACAATATCAAGAACATCACCATTTAACAAAATATTTCACTATAAAACAGAAGATCTTAAATACTGCACAGGTTTTCAGAAATCTCATCAATCCAAAATCCCACTCTACGTAAGTTGTATTAAACATCAAATATGTTAGGAGATTGCCATTTTGTTACTTCACACTGTCATTTTGCTTTCAGTAAGGACAAGTAGTTTGATGCTGGAACACTGTTAAATTTACAGCTAGCTTTTTAGCAATTTCACTCCTAAGCTTGTGTCTGCTCTTGTTCTCAGCCGGCATGCTGGGTCAAAGCCAGGTGCCGGCAACACTAATATGGATCTTTAGCGCGTTCCTTATTCTGTGAGAGGGAGAAAGGGGGGTCATGTCCCTTTTCACTGACTCAACTCACACAGCTGTCACAACAACCTGCTGATCTGTTGACATTATGCAGTTCAAACAGATCAGGGGGTGGAGAAATCGCCCGAAATGGGGGAGGATCTTTCAGTGTAATTCTATTGTCCTTCAGCAGCAGCCTTAATATGGGGATTTGACAGTGCAAAAGCTGTTAAACAACATAAGATGTCTTAACAAATTTTTGCAAAGCTATTTCTAAACTGTAGCTTGCTAAGGACAATCCACTGATAATAAGATAAAACAACAGTCAAGCTGCTCTTTTAGAAAGAGCAGTTATTTAAAAAGCAGCTAATTTAAGGGGACAATATATATGCAGTGATATTAATCTGAGCCATACCTGTATATATATTTTTTCTGGTACAAAAAACAGTGATGTTTTTTGCATGGTCAAAAAGCATTAAGAACTCAAGGACTTCTGAAACAGTCGATTTTTTTATTACAGAAATAATATACTTTAAAAGAATATATTAAGTGTAAACTTTGAAGTGCACACTCAATAAAGTTTAATGCACTTCTTTTTTCACAAGGGCTAACATGGAAGAGGATGTGATTTTCACTTTTTACATTATGATGTGTAGTTATGTTAAAGTGGTGTAATTACCTCTGAGCTGCTTTGTGTGGATGGCTGACCAAATGATCCAGAGGAATATCCTTCAAATATCTGTGTCACAAACACACACACATACAGAAACATTAAACGCATCTGTGCTCAAAAAAGAAGCATGTTCTGCTTCTCTGTGCCTTAATTAGAAGCCATCGATCTGAGGCGCCAGCTTAGATACTATTCTGATTGTAGATCACAGCAGAAATAACCCTGAGGTTTGCTGGGAAATAATGAGAGGTCTGGAAGATGCTAAAATTATAGATCTATAAAAGCTGACAGATGGATCAGCCTTAATCATCAGGGCAGAGTGGGAGACATGGCCTCCCCTCACCCGAAACACCCATGCGTCCTCCTGCTAACACATAAACACTTTGTGTGTGTACACACACATACTTATATGGATATATGGATGTAGTCTATACAAATAGACAATGGTATGGCTTGCCCTCTACAGCTAATGAAAAAGCGAAACCTGAAATACCAATATTGACATGAGCTTTGTTCGAGCGGTGAGGTGCATCACTGTCTGAATAGACAGCTAGCTACTTTCAAAGTTAGTATCCTAACTTAAATTAAACCTCACAAATGAATTAAAACAAATTATGAGTAAAAATGCAGTTAACATCACACTAATAGTGCTACTCGTGAAGTGCCCAAGAAACTCAACTTATACTCACAGTTACAAAAGAATCTAATGGTAGCATGGTGCTAAGCTAACAACACAATACTCTGAATAAACTCCAAACAGACATATAACACAAATATTGGGTAAATTATCCATTTTTAGATTAGATGAAAATACTATTTTATCAATACCTTTTAGTATTAAATTCAATCTGATAATCGAAACTCAGCTGCCATCTTAAAATTCTTTTTTTTTTCCACAGAGCTTGTCGCAACGCATTGTGGATTCAGTGCTCCCTCATGCCATGTCCAAACTAGCTGTATTGCAACAAGTTTCCCATGACAAGCTATTTGTCTGTCCACACTGAACATGAAACTGTAACATTTTGTGGCGCAATCAGAAAGATATTTGATGTTTCATGTACATCAGATATCAGTTATGAAGAACAGGATTTAGGACTGTAATTTTACTGGTTGGTTGACTAAGCATGACATCAGAAACTAAGCAACTGTGTGTGTCCCTTTAAATGCAAATCAGCTGCTGCTCCCGGCCCACTTTTCAAAAGAGGGTGGAGCTTTAACAGCTCTCGCTTCAATTGCTCAACAACAACAAAGCTGGAGAATCTCACGCAGCCAAAATGACGATTGTCAGTAACGCTGTTCAGCCTTGCATTGTTCAAACCGGAGTCAGGACACTGATGGAGAGACTCAGGAAGAAGTTACAACTTTTAGAATGCATCTGGACGTTTCTGAATGGTTAGTGGATAAATGTTTATAGTTGCTGTGGAGTTGATTCCACTCATCAACTAGCATGTGCCATCATGTTAATCTTTTGTGCAAATCCAGCATTGAACTAAACCTTGTTTGTGAAGCAGTCCGGCGTAAATTGACTGCATGTAACAACACTCTACTACAACAACTCTCTAAAGCAGCCCAACATGGCCTTGCCCCCTTTGTTGCATGTTCCCAGGGGGAGGGTTTATGTAAATGTTGGGGTTTGTGATGTCATCAACCCAGGAAGAAGCTCGTTGTAGTCCCTACCAGCCATTTGTTGTAGTCCTTAAAAAGCGATTTCTGTAAAAAATAAATATCTCGCTTTTCATTGAACTTTGAGCATCGTAACTTTGCAGATGTTGTTTATGCTCAAACAGCAACATTACACACTAACTAAAGTAAAAAAAAAAAGTGAAATTATAATCAAGGACCCCTTTAAAACCAAGCAGCTTTCTGTTGGTCAACACAGCAAATTTGTGAGACCAACTTTAACACAAGCAAAATCTGTGTGGGAAAATTTTTCACCCTCATGTGAAACCCTCAATCGTGCAGATTCCAATTAAAATGACTGGATTTGACTTGCAAAATTTCACTGATCAACAGTAAATGTGAACGCACCTTAAGTTAGCGATAGCACTGCAAGATATATTGAAATATCGCAAATATCGCTAATGTACAAAACGCGATAGGCATAACTCAAATGCTTGCAATAATGTAATGATTTTAATACTTAAAAAAATTATGAAAAGTCTACAAGAGGTGGACAACCACGGAACAGTAGCAATATCACAACTGAGCCTGGGGGACAACAACTCTGACTTGACTCTGACTAAAACATCTCACCGCTCTGGAAACAATCTGGAAACACTGCCCCCTGTAATCCTGCTGAATCACCCAGCATCAGACACTACATCTGTGTGATGGAAGTCTTGTGCTCTCAAATCGTAAGCTGTCTCTCCTTTCAGACTACTCCCAGCTTGCAACAATTAACCTCATGCAGCTTGTGGTAATTCCCGTCTTTGGAATCATGCACTATTAGGGGTTGTTTTG
The DNA here is from genome assembly GCF_019924925.1 of Ctenopharyngodon idella. Lineage (NCBI taxonomy): Eukaryota > Metazoa > Chordata > Actinopteri > Cypriniformes > Xenocyprididae > Ctenopharyngodon > Ctenopharyngodon idella. Next base: position 9,316,005 of record NC_067239.1, on the reverse strand, counting down.
ACCAGATTTGGTCCATTTAAGGATGGATCATTATGAGGCTGGAACCACTGAGCGATTGGCTCCGATCTCACGTGAAGCTGTCTACATAATCATACATGTGGATTTAGAGCTCATGCTCTGTGTTAACAAAAGCCCTTCAGAGAAGGAATGCTGATCTGGGCTTAATTACAAGAACTGATCCAGAAACAGCATTTCCAAAACAGCCCCAAACCCTTTGACGAGAGAAAGGAACAGGAACGCTGTGTGTTTTCCTGCCATTTGACCTCCAGAGAAAGCTTTGATGAGTGGCTGTTTGTTTTATCCGGTGAGTGTGACAGTGTTTCCCACCCTGACACCTGTGGACAGCATTAACATGCTACTGTGAGACTAAATGAGTAAAACAGGCCAATGTCTTAAATGAGAATTCAGTACTGCTGTCATAAACACAGGCCGGTGAACCTCAGAGTAAGACTCCTAATCCAAAAATCACACTTCTTTAAGAACATACTGATTAATTTCAATTAGGGGACAAATTAAGGAAAACTGCTCCTTTTATTTTTATTTATCCTAATTGTTTTCTTAATTGTTAGGGTTTGGCGGGTCTCAAAATACAGGTTTTCAAAACCAAAGAATTTCCATGATTTTTTCAGTTGGTGGTGATAATAATTTTAATAATTTTATTGTGGTCACACTCGTAAAAAAAAAATACCCTATTTTTTCTCTTTACAATCTGGTTAAAGACTTGTAAAGAGAAGCAGACACACTTGGGCCCTTTCAAAAAAGAATCTATACTCCTATTTTGGCAGCAATAGTTTATTCAAGTGACAAGATAAAAAATTGTATTGTTCAGTGTTATACAATATTAAACAAAGGAAAGATTTACTTTCTCTGTATACAGTTTTCAAATTAGTTTATATCTTTGTAGTTGTGGGAAAAGTGTGCTTCTTGCACTAACTTCAGTCTTACCTGGGACAGGGACTGTCTCTTTTCACAGTTGCGTTTGGTCAAACTGTCCAATCCCTTCTGTGAAGAAAACAGTAGTCCTCGTTTGTTCCGCATACCTCGAGGATGAGAGCGAGATCGTCTCTTCAGGGTGGCCTCATCACGAGTGCATATCTGCACAAACACAAGCTCATTTAAAACATTTCTCAGAATCTTAATGCTCCATCATCTTAATTTAATTTTTGTGGCGCGTCTCAAAGGTAGATTGTTTTAATGAGATCTTTTTTGGTACAAAATACCCTCAGAGCATGTGACGGATCCTCACCAGCGCATGAAAGGATGAGACAGAGAAAATTCCCAGACGACTTAGCATCGTTTTAGATGGGCGTCCAGCAGTGGCTAGCAGGCTTTTTGGATTGGGCAGCTCTGTGCCCTGCAGGCTAGCCAGGTAACAGCGCATGCGGAACAGCTCTAGGTTAAACTTCTCTAGGTTCTGTTCCCATTGCAGGATCTGTGGGTCAGAGATGAAGGAGAGAGAGAAATGTGACTGAAATACATTTGAGAAAGCTGTAGACATTTTAAATATTATAGAGTCATAAGCTATGTTTCCATCCAAAGTTTTTGGAATTTATTCGATAAATCTGTTTCCATCTTAGTTTATGCACATGTTTTCTTATTGGATGAAAGGTTTAGACCTCAACTATATGTGGGGATCAGAATATCACAGAGACCTGGCCTGGGCTCTTTTGACTTGTGCCAGAAAGCAATCTCCCAACCTCCCAGAACACAAAAACTTACCACAAAAAAGCCCTAGCAACACCCAGAACATCCTAGCAACCATCTAGCAATAGGAATCACTTGGAATATCTTAGCAAAGTAATACTCTGACAACAAACCACAATACCCATAGCACCTTGGCGGTGACTTTTGTATGGGTAAGCACCACTTATATTTTCTTTAGAAAACGTAAAAATCTAGTAAATGTGAATTACAGTAGGACATGAGTGGGGGTTTCAGGTTTGAATGCATGTACCGTATACTCAGATATACACTGTGGTGTGGTTTTAATTCAAACACAGACATCAATGACCTAATTGGCCAATTTAGCAAACCACTCTTCTGAACTACTTGGTTTGGCCTTTAATCTTTTAAAACAAACCACACACATATGCATAAACATCCACACACTCACATCCGTTTTGTTCCTTACCTGGCTCTCAATAGCCTTCCTGTTCTTCTGGTCACTGATGACGGACAGCTGCAGCTCTGCCATCTTCTTCATTTTGCCATCCATGTCGATCTTCTGCAGGAGAGCTCTGCTTTGACTCTTTAGCAAACGTAGAGTGTCTTCCTTCCCCTGACGCTTAGCTAAATTTGATGCACTGGCAGAATGAATGGCTGTCACCCAATTCTCCAGGTCTGTTTGGTTTGCAGCCTGCAGGTAAGAGGCAAGAGGTGAGAGTCAACAATGTGGAAATGGTGTACTGTATAACGTATTATATGATAAAGGTGACATACCTGAAAAAGATAGACGTCTCCATAGGCATTGCTGAGGCAGAAGACATTCTCTTTCTTGGGATGCTCAGGAACTGCCTGCACAATACTGTCCTCAGCAAGCACTGCATAATGTGGTGTGCATTCCTGCTCTGGGGAGGTCTTTCCATTGGATTCACCCAACAAAAGTGTACAGCCTACAGGAGACAGGAAAACAATCTGAGATAGAGCTTCTATAAAGAGGACATTACAAGTACATTTTTAAGACTGAGGCCTGAAAGTTATTACAATTTTAATTTGAACTGGCCATGCATGTTTTACTTGCCGGAAATTCAGCATTGGTATGAATCTCCTGCTGAGAAATCCAGCATAAACCAGCATGAGTTCCATTTTGGTCCAGGCTGATTTATGCTGGTTAGTGCTGGTCTAGCTGGTGGACCAGCATAATCATGCTGTTCTCAAGCAAAACTGAACTGGTGTAGCTGGTCCACCAGCACTCTCGCTTTCCACACTGAGGACCAACAGACCAGCAACCAGCATCTTATGCTGGTGACCAGCAATACTGGATTTTTCAGCAGTGTCTGCATTTACTGTCCGCTTGTTCTCAAGACTACCATCTTACCTTTGAGCGTGACCCAATACTGCCTCCATTTGCGTCTTGCTACCAGCTCCAGTTTGCGGTCCTTGTGAAGGGTAATGAGGGGCTTAAAAGCCAGCCAACCAGCCCTCCGCACAACACCTTGCTCCTTCTCAAACAGGAAGTCCATTTGCTCCAAGGAGCCCATTGAGCCACTGCTGCTCTCCCCTTCACATTCCCAGACCTGGGGTCCATCAGCAGTTCCACTGCTACTGCCAGTCTCCAGGCCCTGCATAAAGTTCTCGTAGATGTTCTGCCTCAGGGCTGCACCCTGGTTCTGATGCCCAAATGGGCCCGTTAAGGACCCAGAGCAGTCCAACTTTGTCTGGGAGGACATGGGATTCCAAAATGGTCTGGATTCCTCCAGCGTGCCCCCAGCTCCACAGTTAAAAACCTCTGTAAAGTCCACAGTACTTTGTTCCTGAGGTTCCTGAGGTACATGAAGTGAAAAGAGGATGACAAAAGGTACTTAACGTACTTGTGTTACAAGACTGACACAATGTTGTGAAGCTTTCAAACCCTTCCTCTGTCTTTACTCTTAACAACTCTGCAAATTATGGTCAGTTCAACACCCTTTCAAAACATCTGTAATTAATTGTTTCAGAGAGGCCTGTTATCTAAGAACGTTTTACAGCATTGAAAAATGTCAGCTTCAACTAGAACACCCAAAACACTGAATAGGAGATGGAATTTTAATATGATAACATCAGCATGATTATTTTGGAGTCAAACAGGAAAGTCTGCTATGCTGACAGACATACGCTAATGCCCAATACACCAAAAAAGTAATTTTCTCACCTGCAGCCTCCGCTTCTTCCTACTTAGACTTCCCGTCCAATCGCTGAGGCGGCGGATGCGACTCTTGAGCGAGTCCTTCCGCGTGTTCCCATCAGGAACTGCTTTTCTGCATGGTAGGGTATGTGAGGTGTAATGCTGGGTTTCCTGACTCTCGTCTTGGGAGTTCGCATCCAGGGAGGAGGTCAGTGAGGTTTGGAGGTGAGGAGTGTCCTCTAGTTGATCTGCCGCTAGGATGCCCACAGGTAGGGAATGGCACAGTCATGTTGGGATTTGTGTATAGGTCAGATAATCCATTATGTTCCAAATGAAGGAGCACAGAGTCTCCAATACCACTGTCCCCCTCAGCGTGGTTGGTATTGTACCCATTACTATAGGAATCACTGCTTGTGTACTGACTGCCATGAGCTGTAGTTTGGCAGGTGAGGCTACCCATATGGTTCTCAGACTGCTCTGTAGTGTAACCACTAATACATCCAAGGTCCACTGTACGTGTGGATGAGAGTGTGGTATATCCACTACTGTTGTCTGAAGGCTGGCTGGTGGTGAAGACGTTGTCACACAGATCTGTCCCATTCCCCCAGGGTGAGTCATACCATGAGCCCTCAGAACTAAGAGAGCTCCCATTACTGGCCCTTTGGGTAGCATCAACAGGTCCACTGAGACAACTGCCCAGTGACAGGTCAACATCCGGCTCCCTCCGTGCATTAGTAAACTCTACCCTCAGACTTCCACCCTCACGAAAAAGAACTTTGGGACTGCTCTTACTATCTTTAAGCTCAGAATTGGGGCTCCTCATAGGAGCCTGGAGGCCTCCAGTCTGTTGTCTGCAGCCTACAAAGAAACCATTTCCCTGGAATAAAACGTCTTGGTGGTTCTCTGCACATATTTTATCACTAGATCTCCCCTTAATGCAGTCATAATGGCGGGAGATGTAAGGTTGGCTGTTCTTGTGTGGTGAAAAACCATTTTTGGCCTTGTATCCAGATGTGCTCTCAGAGTTCCTCCACCAAGAGTGCGGGGACAGTACCTCCTCTTTAGAGGTGTGAAGCTTCAGGGAGCTAGATTTTCCCTTACCAGGGATGATGAAACTGCTGTACTGACTATCTGTATTTCCCATTCTGATCTGTGAGGAAAATGGTAACAAAACATCAAGTTCACAGTTAAGTATCCTATCCATCCATCTTCCTACCTAACTCCATATATTTATACATCTGTGTAATCTGACTACATTTGTCTAGCCATCCAACTATCCACCTAACCATCCATCTACACACAAACACACACACATTTAAAACAACAGTATTGTATAGTAATAGAGTTTCTTTTACCTGTTATAATGCCACTTGTCAAAGCACACAAAGATATTCCTTCATATTTCTTTTAGACGTATTCCTTTGCAGTGGTCATCCTCTTTTCCTAATGTTCTCTACGGTTGACTTCTCTCTGCTCCTGCCTGGTGCAGCATCTGAGTCTCACTGAGATCCTCCTCCCTTCACTGTCTCTCTACCACAGCTGTTCCCCTCTCTCTCCATCGCTCATCTGTGGAGAAACAGAGGAAGGGAGGGGCATGTGTCAGTAACACACAGTCGGCTCTTATGTGTGCAGTCTGCAGTGGGAAGCCCCACTCCAACCCCCATCCCCAAATCTAAACAGACCTCATGCTTCTGTCCTGCTGCCACATTCCATGACGTAGCGCTGCAAGCTTTTACAAGGGCAGACTTCATACAACCTCACTGTTTATTTTCAGGCTAGGAAATTCCTCACAATTTTCTTTATTTTTTTGTCTGAACCATAATGGTTGAGTAACTCAATCCCTCCAAGCAACATGTTTGGACAGAATATGCTTATGGTGGCATTGTTTTGCCTTAAAGCCAAAAGAGGATTTGGAAAAGGTCCATACTGAGCATTTTATTAGTGGCAGGATGAAGTGCTCCTGGCTGCTTGGGAATTCTCATATCCTGTGAACGTTATCGAGGGGTTAAGGGTGAGAAGGGACTTTCGGGTACCAGAGCAGCTCGAGAGGATATGGATATGGGGGTTTGGGGGAGGGACTATAAACACACCACCCTAACCATGACCTCTAACCCTGGAGTGAGCACTGAATGCCACTAACACCATCTTCTTTCACACGACCAAGCTTCAATGAAGCAAGGAACAGTGCGCTTGAGATGCAGCAGGGAGGCGGACGGCTGCTTCATTATGATAAGTACCAGCAGGCGGTGTGATGTTATGCTTCGAACACTGCGGCTTTTTAAGACACAGAACACAGAAGCAGCCAATGTGCTTTGTCGGTTCCAGACGCCGGGCTGCAGAGGGCTGAACCAGGGTATTGTGGGATGTGTGTCCTGTCCCATTCAGAAAAGATGATCTGAATGGCAGTCGCTCACATTGTGAGCTTCTTTGTGCATCTCACTGGCCATCTGCTGCCCTAAGGAGTAAGATCAGTCACCCTCGACCCGTGCAATTCACTCATTCCAAAAAGAAGCACAAGACTGTGCAGTGCCAAACTTTACTAGAATTCAACAGGCTGAGCCAAGAGCCGCTATGTGATAAGTCAAAGGCACTTTTTGAAGGATGCATGTGTGTGTTTTGTTATGTTTAGGTATTTTCCATCTGCTCTTGACACTGAGCGTAACAGACCTTTCGTGAATAAAAAGGCAGGCATATGTCTGCGACTTCTCATTCGTAGTTGCCCTATGGATATTAATGACACCTCAAATCATGTGACTTTTTTGCTATTAATTTTTCCAACTTAATGATCCAACTTATGATTTTTACCTGGTGTACAATAAAAAAGGTAAACAAATCCCTTAGACCTACATTGAAAGAGGGACATAAGCCATATCTACAATATCATAGAGACTTGGGGTAGGTTCTTTGACTTTGCCAGCAAGCAAACATCCAGAACACCCTTGAGATTTGCACGGGCAAGGTCTGCTCACATCTAATTCAGGAACTATTAAAGTTTACTTACAAGTTAAAGCAGGACAGTTTTATTGATTTATTGTTTTCATTTTAAAGGTTTCCAGGTGCACCTACACATAAGACACACAGTGAATGCAGTCTTGCTGCTCCAAACCAATAAGCAATCACGGTTCTGCAGCCTGATATAAAACACATGCACATCTACACACACATTACACCCAGCAAACAGTGATTATGTCTGCCTGGCTCTAAGAATGAAGGCATTATAAAAGTATGTATTTTTATAAAGGACAACTCTAAGCGGTTTTGGGAGGGGTGGTTTTGGGTGGTAGAGGCAGCTGGCCGCCTGGAAGACCATCATGACTGGGCCTCTTGTTTGACCCAGCATGCCATAACTACCAGCACACCACGTTTAAGACAAACTACCACACCAAAGACAACACAGAGCACAGAGAAAAGGGAGAGGGAGAGAGAGAGACCATTGTTGGTTCCAGGTGTTAGGGTGTGATCGCTTGATAAAAGTAATGGGTTGAATCAAAGGAACAGACAGGAAGTGTGGAGTTGCCACACACTTTGTTTGATTCCAAGATGATTTTCTGGAACATAGGGGTAATTCCTGGCTCATGGCAGCGGAACTGTTGTGACAAAGAATTGTGCTTAATTTTACTGAATGTGCACTTATACTGTACTTTAAATATTAAAAGTATATTTATTTAAAAAATGTATTTGCAGATAGATATAATATTAATGCAATAAAAGGCCACTTAAGTGTACTTTTAAGAGAGTACACTTTCATGACTGTTCCATTACACACTTAAGTACACTTTTAAAAAGTGAACCGTGTAATGTCAAACTAAGACTCCTCTGGCTCTCTTCTGTCATTTTTGACCGAAAAATTTTATATTTTGAAATGTTAAAAATCGTAGCTTCATCAGAATGAGATGACACTTGGTGACTTTTGTCGCATTAGCAATATGAACACAAAAAAAATCAAGGACATGATTAAAGGGTCAAAAAAAAAAAAATAGTCACACTTACTTCCTTTGCGGTTAAAAATGACCGACATAGGAAATGAATGGGAAATACGAAAAAATACGAAAACTCAGAGAATCTTTTGTTGGTACAAACTACAAATCAGCCACTGTGCAGAAAAAAAAAATAAATGAACTAGCACGACTATAAAACAGAGCAAGTTTATACAAATGTGTGAAATAAAATCAATAATTCAGCCACAAAGCAGTAAAAAAAAAAATAAACAGCAAGAAAGAGGTTACACTCAAAAATAGAGAGTACAAAACAGAAACACCCACTCAAACACACACTCACTTACGCACATTCACAGACAAACACACACACAACACACCATTATACACACACAAATGAACCGGTGTGGCTGTAACAATATGGTAAAATTGAGCCAAAACTCAAATAAGAGGTTGAAATCAGATCAGACCCAGATTTATTAAGCTGTTATAAAACACACCTGTTCATTTTTGTTATATTTTTTTATTGTATTTTGATGTTATGTGTAACAAAATACCTGCCTCTGTGTTCAGGTTTGACTGTAGTAAAATTAATGCAAAAAGCGACACAAAAAAAAAAAATAGTATTTGTGTCTAAAAACCACTAGAGAGTTTATAAGCCACTTTATATAGAACTATATAGGAATCTAGTGGTTACACCATGGCATTACATAAGTTTTTCTTTTTTTTACCCCCACCAGACGTCACTAATCTACCTTCAAATGAATGGATTTTAAATGCCTTGTCTCTGTTTTAACATGGAATACTGCTTTAATTGAAAAATAATTAAAAAATATATTAGAAAAAAATTGTGTTATTTTCAATGGGGAAAAAATAGCTAATAAAAATTGTATAAATGTTGCACAGTTTCATAAAATACCCTCAAAATTTTATATAATAATCAAAAAATATTATTGAACAAAAATATATTACATTGGTTTTCCTGAAAAACAAAAAAGTTACATTTCAAGGCTTCGTTCACTTTTGACCGTAAAGAAGGCGAAGTGTGACTCCTAAGCGAAGAGGGCCAGAGGGTTAAAGTATATTTTAAATCATTAAGTTTTAATACATTTTTGTCATGCTTTAAAGAAGTACACTTATTTTGATGTGTTGACTAACATACTAAAGCACGTAAAGTACTTGATTATAATTTTAACTGTAGTGTGTCATTCAGTATAACATTTAAAGTTATTAGGTCTTATTTGTTAACATTAGTTAATGTATTAACTAACATGAACTAACAATGAGCAATATATTTGTTACAGTATTTATTAATCTTTGTTATTGTTAGTTAAAAAAAATACAGTCGTTCATTGTTTGTTCATGTTAGTTCACACTCCATTAACTAATGTTAACAAATACAACTTTTGATTTTAATAATGAATTAGTAAATGTTGAAAACATATGAACATACATTATGAATTTACATATAAAGATGTACGTAAGTCCTACTTGTCAAAAAAACACTCTTAAGTTCAACTAATTGCATTTAATATACATTTAAAGTATACTACATTTTAATTGAATTGTAAATAACATGCAATTAAGTGTCCGAAAACATTATATTCATTTTGCACTTAAATATATTGTATTTTATAAGGTATTATAAAGTATATAATTTCCGTAATAAGTAGGCTACTCTTTTTTAAAAAATGCTAAAGTGTACTTCTTTTTCACAAGGGAACTCATAGCATAATTCAATACTAGGCAATACAGGAAATCGCTTTTCAGTTTGATTTGGCTGCTGTTATGTCAACAATAACTGATGATAAAATGTGATGGACCAAGGTCTGTGTGCTATCAGACATAGCATTTACGTAACACAGCACCACCATCAATACTAACTGAATATACTCTGTAACAGTGCATCAAACTGCCAATTTCCAGTAAACTGTGTATATTGGCGCTAGACAGCGGCCCATTCAAAAGCAATTTGTGAGAATACTGTGCAAAAGCGATGCTGGCAGTTTCCATGAGAGATTTTGCTAATGTCAGGCTGGTAAATCTTTGTTTAGCTATGAAGTTAAATGTTCACTAAATAATTTACATTTTAAGAACACAATGTGAATGGTGCTTGGCCTTGCAAAACTTGCCATCATGTGTCACAAACCCTGCTTGGGACTCTTGTTTTGTGTTTCTGTTTTGTCTCCTGTTTATCTGATAGTTTTCGTTGTTGATTAGTTTCATTAATTGTTCCCAGGTGTTTAAGCTTGTGTGCCCTTAATCCCTGTCTGTATTTACAGTAAGTCCTTGTGTTTCCCTTGTTCAGTGTCTCGTGTTGTCCTTTGTGGATGTATTGCGTGCATTTAGTTAACATCACATTCATGAACCCTGCTATTGCTAGTCACAGCAGGTGGCATTAGGTGGAGGGACATTCTAATTATAGAGAGCACCTGATTGGACAAAAAATTTTTTTTTAAAAATGGATGCAATCATGAGTGCAAAAGTCATCACTATTTTTGCTCTGATTTCCTGGAAGGGAAAGGAAAAGACTGCATAAAAGTGCAAAAAGTTATTGTTGTCTAATTTTAAGTGTACTCTAGCATATAAATGTTCTCAAAGCTAACAGACAAGGACTAAACGCCACACCATTTCTTTAATTATTTTGATAAATACTTTAGAGGCTACAATCGAAATTAAATAAAAAGGATTAAGTGATAGAGGGTGTGTTGCATGCCTTTTCCTGACAGGAAAGCAGTTGTGTGCGTCACAGAACAATCCAGAACGGAAGGAAAGCACTGCAGGCCACTGTGAGGTATAGCTCACAGGAAAACTGTGCTGAAAGGGGGGTAGATATGGACCGAGGGCAAGGTCTGTGTGCACTGGGCCATTTCTCATGGGAAAATGCAGGGATGACTGGATTAAACAGGTCTGGAGGGAACAGCACTAGGACACAGGAAGCGTGGCTGGATCTGTTTCCTCCCTGTTCCTGAGACAGACTCTTATAGTGCGCTTGTGGGCAGAAAGGCAGAGCCTTACATAGGGTCAGCGCTGGAATGGGAGTGTTCTTCCATCTGCTTCCACTGTTCTTTTGCTTTGTAATGTGCAATCATCCCTTAAAACCAACCAAACTGAATGTATATGGTTTTGCTTTATCTTTTTCGAATTGCATGACCTGCTTGACTTCTGTGGGTATCCTTAGAGTCCTTTTGAAGCAAGTGAGTCCAAACGGCACCATATTGTATCACTCCCTGGCAGCTCCTACTTGCAGAAAGACTGAAATCTTTCAGAAAGACTGAAATCTCCAAAACCGTCCATATTATATTTCGATAATATGTTTCAATTCAGCATCATAAATTACAGAAATAATATACTTGAAAAGAATATACTTAAAGGGGTCCTTGATTTCACTTTTTTAACTTTAGTTAGCGTGTTGCTGTTTGAGCATAAACAACATCTGCAAAGTTACGATGCTCAAAGTTCAATGCAAAGGGAGATATTTTCTTTTATAGAAATTACTTTTAAGGACTACAACAAACGGTGGGTAGGGACTACAACGAGCTTCTTCCCAGGTTGGTGACATCACAAACCCCCAAAATTTACATAAACCCTCCCCCGGGAACAAGCAACAAAGGGGGTGAGGCCATGTTGGGCTGCTTTAGAGAAGAGGAAGAGTTGTTGTAGTAGAGTGTTGTTACCATGCCGTCATTTTACGCCGGACTGCTTCACAAACGAGGGTCAATTCAACGCTGGATTTGCACAAAAGATTAACATGATGGCACATGCTAGTCGATGAGTTGAATCAACTCCACAGCAAAATTTATCCACTAACCATTCAGAAATGTCTAGATGCATACTAAAAGTTGTAACTTCTTCCTGAGTCTCTCCATCAGTGTCCGACTCCAGTTTGAACAATGTAAGGCTGAACAACGTTACTGACAATCGTCATTTTGGCTGCGTGAGATTCTCCAGCTTTGTTGTTGTTGAGCAACCGAAGCGCGAGCTGTTAAAGCTCCACCCTCTTTTGGAAAGGGGGCCGGGAGCAGCAGCTCATTTGCATTTAAAGGGACACACATACAAAATCGGCATGTTTTGCTCATACCCAAATATGGGGCAAATTTGACAAACTATAATAAATGATCTGTGGGGTATTTTAAGCTGAAACTTCACAGACACATTCTGGGGACACCAGAGATTTATATTACATCTTGTGAAAAGGGGCATAATAGGTCCTCTTTAAGTGTGAACTTAATAATGCATGTTAAATGCAATTAAATGAAAACCTATTATAAATTTAGTTTACATTTATAATAAATGGAATTATCTGAACTTTAAAGTGCTTTTTTCACCCACTTAAGTAGTGCTTAATAAGTAATTTCATAATTATTTTATTGTCTTTGAAAATACAAGGTTTGGGTAAAATATGGACAAACCCAACTGTTGGGTTTAAAAATGTAATTTAAAAATTTAAACCAACGGTTCGGTTTGTCCATATTTTTGTACTGACAAGCATTTATGGTAAACTAAAATATACTTTAATGTAATTTCTATTGAAACATGACTAATTTTCAATATGTCATGTATTAAAATATATTTATAATTATAGTGCAGTTTAGACATTTAAAATATATTAACTTTAAATAAAATATTAAATAACTTATGTTAAAATATTTATCAAAATTAAGTGTACTTTAAAGCACAGCAAAAGATTATTAAAACATAATGATTTAAAATGTACTTTAAAGTAAAACTTAATTGACTTTAGAAAGTTAAATTTTTAAAAGTGTACTTAAAATAGTCATGAAAGTAGACTCTCTTAAAGTATACTTGTCACGGTCACCAGCACTAGCACTCCATTTCCCAGCATCCCTCCTGCTTCTCACCTGCGCATATTCATTTGTTTCTATGGACACTAATATATTGATATTCAACAGTGCTTTGATCTGCCTGCATTGACACTATTCTTTTAAGAGCTGCTGTGCAGCCAAATAATATACCAGTTATCAATGTAAAGCTGCTTTGACACAATCTACACTGTAAAAAGCGCTATATAAATAAAGGTGACTTGACTTGACTAATCATCTTCACAGCTGCACGTTATCAGTTAATTTCCCTGTGTGTGTATATAAGTTCCAGTTTCAGTTCTGTCCCTTGTCCATTATCCGTCTTACTATGTTGTGTTGTATCTGCCTGTGCCTGTTTGGATTAAACTTGGATTTTTTGACATTACCCTGTTCTTCTACGTCTTCCTTTGAGAACACAGCCTGACAGAATAACGGACCGCCCGAAATGGACGAGAGGGCTATAATGCTCGTCAGGGCTCAGGAGAGCCCAGACCTTGTTTCTTTTGTTCAGGACTTTATTTTTTTTGGCCGTCACCAGCACCCTGGATGACGAGACCCTCAAGGCCTTGTTCCGGATCGGGGTTACTTTCCACCAGCCCCTCGACCTCCCAGACACCACCGGACTGAACTGGAGAGAAGCTGTCATTCGGTATCTGGAGAGCGTCGCGCCCCGATCTGGAGCACAGCCAGATCCAGAGCCCGTAGCAACACCCACGACCGCGGAGAACTCGTGTGTTTGCCCCCCGCAGACGGTGAGCCAGCACCCGCCACGACGTGTCAGCCAGAGCCCGAGGAAGAGAGGACAGAGCTGACTGTCGTCCCGGACGTGCAGCCCGACCGCAAGTCTGACCAGGGGTCAGACTTTTTTTTTTTTTTTTTTTATGCTTGTAAGATTTGAAATACATTAAAAGTGCACATTTAAATACAGTTAAGTGCACTTCTTTTTTCAAAAGTTAGAGACTTGGAGACTTTTCCGAGTCTCAAAAGATGCATACATTAAAAAATGGCAAAGTTAGCAGAAGCAATGAGACAGCGGGTTTGTTCTTTGTTGTTTTTTTTTTTTTTTTTTTTTTTTTTGAGTATTCTAATGTTTTTACATTACAATTTTACACTGCGAGGCTGTATTCATTGGGTCTGTATGCTTTTCTCTGGAGGACTAACATTTGGCCACTGCCATGTTTTAGCACCTGATTCCCACCAGCAAACCACACAAACACACAGTTGCTACCCACTAATGGGCAGGATGCTGTGGTTACAGCTAAGCCCGAGTAAACACAGCAGTCCTACACCTTAAACACACTGAAACACACAACTCCTAAGCTCTGCAGGGAAGCTGCACACACAAAATCAATACAGCTCCAACTGCATCTTCAGTAACTTCAGCAAAAAAGTTTTTATCTTTTTGCTTAGACTTCAATACTAGTGTTAACAATGACAAACTGGCATTTTTCAGGTAATGTATAGTATACAGTGAAGTGATGGGAATAGCCTTGCCAAAGACTCTTGAAGAAAACATACATGATTTGTTTTCATTGTTTGTTTCAGAGTACAAGCCTTAAGTCCTTTTTACAGCTGGTATCAACATCCCTCTCAGGTGATCCAATCACAATTAATCAGACGAGACACATCGCCGTTTACACCTGGGAGTGACATGCATCTCAAATGTGTCTCCTTGTGATCATTGTGATCACATTTTAAAGAGGTCTCTGATTTCGTGAGAACACATCATTTACATCAGTGTATTGGTGCATGTTTATAAAGGTCAAACATGAACAAAACAAACAAACAAAAAAAACACATTTCTAAATACACTATTCAAAATGTTATTCTCCCACAACTGTTTTGCGATTAGTGCGCATTCTTATTTTAGTCTTGTATTAACTGAACTTTGTATGTGCTTCACATAATCTGCCATTACATGAAAAGAGGACATGTTCTCTGAACTCTGTGTATCTGCTTTCCCAAATTTCCCAAATCAATTGTACGCTTATTTTCTTGTAAAGTTACAAAGTTTAAAACCTATGTCTTTGCACAATTTATAATTGACAGGTGAGGTAATTGACAAGTTGCTCTTACACTGCAAAGATTTATAATGATTTGGAGATGTATTGATTCTTTTGCTGTGCAAGCACTGGTACGTTTGGAAATACAAAACTGTTTAATGTGACACCAATAACACCAATGACAGATTTCACCAAGGTAAGGAACTGAACTGCCCATTCACTTCACTGATAAAAGACCAACCTGCCAAGTATTTCTCTCTCATATTGACAAAGAAAAGAGTAATTTCCTTTGGCCTTACACTGTTCTTGAGCCATTTCTTGCCAGTGGGTCACTGACCAATAAGAAAGTGCCTTTTCTTTTCAAATGTCATAGAGAAATCAGTCCACCCATCCATGTCAGTTTCGTTTAGGCAGTTTGAGTCAAACATGCATGAGAACAAGGCTGAAACTCACACTGGCAGTTTTGCATCTTAAAAATTGGGTTGGAATATTCTTCATACCTTGAGCGTGAAAGCCTTTTAAAGTCCCCCTGAAATCCAAATTTGTTTAGCTTTTAGTATTAATATGTTAGACTTAAGGTTATGAATAAGCTGGTGTGTTCCAAAACAATGACAAAATTCACATTTTAAATTCAAACTTACTCTCACTTCCGCTAAAATGGATCACAGATTTTCATGACATCACCAGGCACTTCAGCTTCTCATCAAATCTTCTGTCCAATCAAATGCTCTCTAGAATCTGAAGTAGGATAGGGAACGATTCAGACAGTGTAAATATGCTTTCCACTGACGCAAATGAAATTTTCACTTTAGTGTCACGTGAACCTCCGCAGCGCGAGCAGTCTGCTCCGGTCCAGAGACACGAGAGCACAGAGCGGATCATATGCGCGAGTCGGTGCAGACCACAGAACGTATCTGACCCATTTGAATTCTGCACAGAATGCTGTGTTTTAAAGCTATATAGAGGAGATTTGGAGGAGAAACAGCTTTACCAAGCTCTGTGTCTCTGGCCGAGCTATGATATAAACGAAACGCTATTGGCTATTTTAAAAAGGGGGCGGGGCTGTTCAATATATCCCGCCCTGTCTTCCTGTTTCAGTTGAAATTACGTCAACACATTGAATAATGCTGCGCTTTCCAAGACACTTCAGTGGGCCTTTAAAAGTACACTCCACTGACCATGAGCATAGATGGATGCATTTGGCAAGTGCACACTACCTAGTGTACTGTTATTTTTGAGCCCTCAAATCACTCACACATTGCTGTCTGTGCAGTGCCGGTCTTCCCTTTATGCAAAGTACTCAAGTTGCGTAGGGCTCCCAAACCACCAGGGGGAACCCCTGATTTGGCTGATTGATTATAAAAATACAATCTTGCTTTCAGTTCCCTTTTGACTGTCCTGACGGATGTGCATGATGCTAAAAAAAAAAAAAGAGTTAAAAGTGTATCGAGCTGCGAACGAGATGCTGTTCCCCAGGCGGTTTTCTGTGTGCGCAATCCGAGATGAAGCGAATCACAGACAAGCATAGGCTATATTGGGCTTCGGGTGTGCGATTAAACTGACAAATACATACAAAAATATGTCAAAATGTCTATCTTGGCGAGTTTTCACTTAAACGGAGTCAGTTATGTCTTAAATGAACATAAACAGTTGGAAAACTAAATGAGAGAACCATTTACTGCTCTTTAATGAATAACTTTAGCAAACTTTAATAAGAATCATTGTATATTTAGACTAATTTATATGGTGAAGACTATGCAGTGTTTTATTTTTACATTTGATTACTTTACTCAATTTCTGAATAGTAGGTGATTATTCTTAGTAGGCTAAATTTATTTAATTTGTATCTTTTGTTATTCTATTTGTCCTATTGTTTATAATTTTATTTTTTATTGTATTACTGTTTCAACTCACTGTTGTTGGTTGACAGTGAAACTGCTCTGAAAGAACAGATTAAGGGACCCCCTCACAAAGTTTTGTTTAGGGCCCCCAGAAGGCTATACCAGGCACTGGCTGTGCACAGGTCGCTGCAGACACAGAAATCAAGCTGCACGCATGCAGTGCGCGTGAACATCAGATGATGAAAATTACATCAAGCAGACTGTCAGCAAGCCTAAGCAAAACGCGGACAAGGAAAGTATACTTTGGTCCTATAAGAAAACTCATCTTCTGACCCAACTTTGATGGTGTCACGTGGATGTTTGAAGAGTCAACCGCACCCTTGTTGGCTGGTGCTCATTAAAGGCAAACGTCATTTCTAACGTTTGCTGAAGTTGTTACATTCAGTCATCCTCTGCTGCAAAAGAACCTCTTCTGGGCTGAAAGGAACATGTAAACAAACCCAAAAAGACCCTTCTCTCTTACATAACAGGGCTGCATATTGTGGTTCCTGTCTACACCAAAAATCTGATCTCACCACCGGGAATTTAAGAGGCGTTCCTCTTACACAACACAGCACGAGCGCTGGACAGAATGGAAAATATTGTTGGAGAAAGACTCATAGGCATAGTCAGAGGAGAGCACGTTGAATCAGAGCATGTCCTTTTGCAGGCTTCAAGTGTCCTGTACACATCTGAATGCATCACCAGTGTTGGGAAGGTTACTTTGGAAATGTAATAGGTTACAGATTACAAGTTACCCTATTTAAAATGTAATAAGTAGTGTAAAGGGTTAGTTCACCCAAAAATAAAAATTCTGTCATTAATTACTTACCGTCATGTCGTTCCACACTCGTAAGACCTTCGATCATCTTCGGAACACAAATTAAGATATTTTTGATAAAATCCGATGGTTTGTGAGGCCTGCATTGACAGCAAGTTAATTTAGACTTTCAAACGCCCAGAAAGCTACTAAAGACATATTTAAAACTGTTCAAGTGACTATAGTGGTTCAACCTTAATGTTATGAAGCGACGACAATCAGTGGTTCGGAGCGTGTATCAAATGATCTCAAACTGCCAAAGTCATGTGATTTCTGTAAACGAGTTTCGAAGTGTTTCGAACTTTCAATGGTTCACATGACTTTGATTCGAAACTTCATGAAGCAGTGTTTTGAAATCGCCCATCACAAGATATTGTTGAATAAAGTCGTATTTAGTTTTTTTGCCGCACTAAAAGTATTCTCGTCACTTCATAACATTAAGGTTGAACCACTGTAGTCACATGAACTGTTTTAAATATGTTTTTAGTACATTTGGGCATTTGAAAGTCTAAATTAACTTGCTGTCAATGCAGGCCTCACGAGCCATCGAATTTCATCAAAAATATCTTAATTTGTGTTCCGAAGATGAACGAAGGTCTTACGGGTGTGGAACAACATGAGGGTGAGTAATTAAAGACAGATTTTTCATTTTTGGGTGAACTACCCTGCAACTATTTCAATCACTTTATTAAAGTAATGTAACTGATTACATTTGATTACTTTTGGATTACTTTTCTCAATTTCTAACAAATGTTTTTAACTGTTAATCGCTTTTAAACATTTAAACAGGCAGGGTTAACCTTACAGTACAGACTTTCAAAATCCTTCATCACTTTAATTAAAGGCATAACACTATGTAGATTTTCACCGCTAGAGGTCGCCTATTCAAAACAAAGGTGTAACTTGATGACACCGAGACTGAGCGTGGAATCTTGGGAGATGTCGTCTTCACTTCACAGCCGGTGGAAAAGAATCGGAACGGGACTGAGGCATGGTAAAAGCATGGTGCTCACGGAAAATCAAGAAAATGAGATTTAAACAATAAGACTAAATATGTTGAGCTATATAACAATAGATTTCTTTGGATTTAAACATTCTTGGAAACATCTGGGATAGTGCAAGTACACAAGTCAACAAAATAAAGTCATTGTGAGATATGATGGCTTCCATAGAAATGTTGTGAGATATAGTCAAAATAATGAAAGAAAGTGGCAATTTCAAGAAATAGTTGCAATTCTGAGATATAGTCACTTTGCGGAAAA
Source organism: Ctenopharyngodon idella (assembly GCF_019924925.1). Lineage (NCBI taxonomy): Eukaryota > Metazoa > Chordata > Actinopteri > Cypriniformes > Xenocyprididae > Ctenopharyngodon > Ctenopharyngodon idella. The sequence goes on along the minus strand of NC_067239.1, from coordinate 9,297,459 downwards.
AAAAAGTCATAATGACAATAAAGTCGTACTTATGCAAAATAAAGTCACATTTGTAAAAAATGGTGGATTCCATAGCAATGTAATGCTACAACATTTAAAACTACACTAATTCTAATTGTGCAAATGACTAAAATACAGCTTTTATGAGCTCATATTTGTTGAGAGACTCCATGCAATATTTTTACTTGTAACTAATCATTCAGTATGAACTCTTGTAGGCAAAGGGTTTTTTTTAAAATGGTAAAAACTTGAAATGGTGACATGATCTAAAATACACCCTTTCCCTAATATATCACATACTGTATAAAGTTTAAAATGTTCAACTCAGAATCTTGATTAAAAAAAAACAGACACATTATGCAAACACGTTACATAACAAATTTAACTTGTCCAGCACTTTGTGCTATGGACATAAGACATTCGTAAAGACTCTTTTGACTTGGGCCAGTAAGTAACCACCCAGAACACCCTAACAACCCATTAGTAACAACCACCCACAACACCCTAGTAACTTCTGCATGGTCAATCAGCACACATATTTCTAGTTTTACTGTGAATTATGGGTCATTGAGGTTCACAGAAAGTCTTTGTGGGAAAAGGGGCTCTGTTTAATACACATTAAATCCTTAATCTTATAGGATTTGAGAGTTCCCAGTTTACTGTTCCACTAGTCAAGACTCTATGGCTTAGCTTAGATTGGCTTTTAATGCCTTAAAACAGGCATTTCTCATAGATTTTAAACAATATTCTAGTTTAGTCAGTGTACTGTTTAACACCAATTATAATGCAAAACGCTAGAGTAACTGTTGCTGTGGTTGCCATCGTAGGCAAAAGAGACTGTTCTCTTAGCGACGAGTAAAAATAAGCACTTCAACTAACTTGTAACCTAACTTTTGTGGTTTGTTTGAAAATGCTGTAGCAAACCCCCTTATTCACACCCTGCACTTCCAGCAAACATCATATTTTCGTAGGCAAATCCTGATAAACAGTTGTCTGGATGAGAGAGTGAATAAGAATCAGAATGTCCTGGGAACTGAAGAGAAACACTGCATGTATAATTAAAAGCAGCTGCGGCTGAAGGCGGATCATTATACTGGGGGGAAGGCCTGGGAAAAGTGGATGATGTCATGAGGAGCCCATCTTAAAACAGTTGTACGTAGCATTGTGCGTTTTACTTAGCAGTTCAGTAAGGGATGGGAAAACGTTTCTGTTTATAGCCAGAGGGATGGTGCATGTTGGGAATAAAACCAGCTCTTACTCTGTGGTAAATCTCATTAGAGAAACCAGAGAAAACAAACTGTTAAAATAGCGAATGCCTGTTCCTTTTCTCTGACTGGAAACAGAAGCGTTTCTCTGAGAATCGTGGTCATTTCTGCAACTCTGAGATCATTTGATAATGAGTGGCGCAAAGACGACACACTGGCGCATGGCTTTCCTAAGGTCCATTATTAACACAGAAGCGGGATGCTGATAAGATCATATTTTACTGTTAAATAGCAGAGCGGCTGATTCTGGGTCCTTGAGTTTCCAGTGTGGTGTGACCACAGCAAGCCCCCGAACCACTCGGTGCCCCCCTCACCCAAACGGACGCCTAGACTAAACGACCTACGGCTCCCAAAATTACAGCCATGGGCACACAGCACTCCTCATTTCCATGTGCTACATGACTAAAACTCCCCATTTCTTGGAAGCTGTGTGTCCGCTTGACACAAGCATACACACGGCATGTTTAACCATAACTATGCAGGCTGAAGTGAAGGCATCCATATATCCGTATATATATATATATACATATATATAGTTAAAAAAGGAGATATTTAAGATGAGAATCATACTTTTTTTATTTAATTTTCTTTTACCATCAGATGAGATGCCAGCAGTATTTGAACCACTCAACCACTCAGTATTTTTAGTGACGGTACAGCAAGCAGCGCAACAAGAAATTCAGCTTTAGTTACAGTATGCAACTTAGGTCAAAATAAATAAGAAGGCCACAAAAAGACATTTCTATTCTCATTTGATTTCTGAGGAGGCCTGAGTTTGCCAAAAACAAGTAATTTTACTAAAGTGGTGCCAGCAAAACAGAGCCTTGTTCAATTCAGACACAATTATAATCACAAAGTATGTTGGTGAAACATCTAGGGCTATTGATACTGATTTCCAGATTCATTTAAACATGGTCTATTTTAAAGGGATAGTTCTGGATAGTTCTGTATCAAAAAGGAATTGGCTTATAAGAGTCATGAAACAGACTACACAGTTGTTACTTGTTTGTTTTTGTGTGATTATCTTCAGAGAAACCTAGTCCACTTCCAAAATGGCTATAATGTGATGGCTAGGAGGTTAAACAGAAGCAAAGGTATCGACTACTTAAACTCAAACTAATCTTGCATTCTGTCACATTTGCACCTTTTCACTTAAGTGGTTTTTAAGACTGGGTTTGATCCAGACTCCAGAATCAGCAAATTCACCTCAATCCACATATGCCAAAAAATTAAAAAGGGGGTTCAGGTTTGCCAAGGACAATGTCGGCCCTGTTTGATTTGGACTAAGGTGAATTCCCTTTCACCATGTGTTGACTTTCCACATCAGATCCCAGCTGGATGTTCAATGGCTCTTTGGCTTCCAGAACTGTGGGTGTTCGGCTGAAAGGCAGGCACGTGCTTGAGCTGATTTCTTTTTCATACTGGTGTTGAATGAGTAACGGTGTCAGATTTTATGCTAAATACAGCTTAGGTTTTAAGTCAGCATACTTTCTGTACTTCTCTATTTTCTCAAATGCAAGACCTCTGTACACCCAACAATGAAAACTCTGTCATCATTTACTCATGGTCATGTCATTCCAAACCTGTAAGACTTTCGTTCATCTTCGAAACACAGATGATATTAATGATTTCTGTCCCGTCCATTGACAGCTACACAACTACCACTTTGACGCTTCAAAAAGTTCATAAAGAGATCGTGAAACTAATCCATATGAATCGAGCAGCTTAGTCCAAATTTTATGAAGAGACTCGATTACTTTATATAATGAACAGATTTAATTTAGGCTTTTATTCACATAGACATTCATCAATGTACACATCAGTTATGGCAACTGGAAGCTCAAGCATGCTTGCTTGTCGTGCGAGAACCAATGAGGTTCATTCTCGTGTTACGCAGCACATTTGAGCTTCCACAAGAACCAGTGAGGTTCATTCTTGTGTTACGCAGCACATTTGAGCTTCCGCAAGAACCAATGAGGTTCATTCTCGTGTTACGCAGCACGTTTGAGCTTCCGCAAGAACCAATGAGGTTCATTCTCGTGTTACGCAGCACGTTTGAGCTTCCGCAAGAACCAATGAGGTTCATTCTCGTGTTGCGCAGCACGTTTGAGCTTCCGCAAGAACCAATGAGATTCATTCTCGTGTTACGCAGCACATTTGAGCTTCCACAAGAACCAGTGAGGTTCATTCTTGTGTTACTAGCACATTAGAGCTTCCAAAAGAACCAATGAGGTTCATTCTTGTGTTACTAGCACGTTTGAGCTTCCACAAGAACCAAATAAGGTTCATTCTCGTGTTGTGCAGCACATTTGAGCTTCCACAAGAACCAATGAGGTTCATTCTTGTGTTACGCAGCACGTTAGAGCTTCCAAAAGAACCAGTGAGGTTCATTCTTGTGTTACTAGCACGTTAGAGCTTCCAAAAGAACCAATGAGGTTCATTCTTGTGTTACACAGCACGTTTGAGCTTCCGCAAGAACCAGTGAGGTTCATTCTTATGTTACACAGCACGTTTGAGCTTCCACAAGAACCAAATAAGGTTCATTCTCGTGTTGTGCAGCACATTTGAGCTTCTGCAAGAACCAATGAGGTTCATTCTCGTGTTACGCAGCACGTTTGAACTTCTGCAAGAACCAATGAGGTTCATTCTTGTGTTACGCAGCACGTTTGAGCTTCCAAAAGAACCAGTGAGGTTCATTCTTGTGTGTTACGCAGCACGTTTGAGCTCCTGCAAGAACCAGTGAGGTTAATTCTTGTGTTACGCAGCACGTTTGAGCTTCCGCAAGAACCAATGAAGTTAATTCTCATGTAACAATTTTCATTGTTAAGTTGCTATGATATGGAATATCTGCGGAAGTGTTACTGGTATCTGATTTTGCATAGTTTGTTTCCAAATATAAAAATGTTCATACAATGTAGTATTTACTCTGGCTATGCTTGCTGGTTATGCTTGTTGTTGTTGTCTGTTGCCATTGTACAAGCAGGATGTGGCAGTTGGTCGGTGTGGTATTTGTCCCGCCCCTTCGCCTCCACTGTGATTGATGGCTGGGTAAAAAGTGACAGTGATGAGCGCTGCTTTTTACCCAAAGTTGAACATTTTTCAACTCTCTGTGTCCTGGAAAAAAAGCGAAGTGCTCAGAGCTCAGCTTGAAATAGACATTCAGCGTCTCGTCAAGCTACTGCCGTAAAATACGCGATGCTCCCATTAAAACCAATTGAAAAATCACGCTGCCCTTAGGCAAAAATGCTTTGGTGGACAGACGGCTTAAAGATCATTTTTATGCTATTTACAATATTTCAGACGGTTTTCAGCCGTAAAAGGTGCATTTTAGACATTTTTTATATATTTTAAGGACCCGCAGGAAATGCATTCCGTTAGGAAATGCAAATCTAGTTTAAGATATATTACATGTAATGTGTAAACATCAATTCAGATTTCAAAGATCATAATGCACTCAACTCAATTACCCAAATTTTCAGTCACAAGTTTGAAAAGCCAGTCTGTTCTAAGAACAGACCTCTATAAATCTTGGCAGCGCTGGTCCGAGGGCATGTGGTGACACTAATTGAGTTGAGCTGGGCTAAAATAAGCTGTGAAGATGTTATCACGCCTACTACAGTGTTGTACCGTCTTCATGGCCTTTGTGTAATTACATGCTTCTGCTGGGCCCCAACAAGCGGCCCAATGTTGATATTGAGCCAGGCTTAGCAAAAAACAACAAAACTCAAGGAGCACCAATGCCTATCGCATTCCTCCATCACAAAGAAAGTTGGTCTCTGCACACGAAAATGGGGGTTAATTAGGGAGAAAATCCAGTGAAAATTCCATACGGCAGCAGTTCAGACAGCCGGGAACAGAGGGTCCTTCTTCCAGCCCACAGCACAAAGACATCAAGGCACTTTAGAGGGTGGATTAGGGCTGAGAGCCCGCAATGACTAGCAGTGGAAAAATGAAAACAGGAGAGACACGTGACGCAGGTCCAGTCTTTATTCTCTCTCTGTTACTCTCCTCTCTCATTTTCTCTGATAAAAGTTAAGCGGCATGGCACTAATTGCCTTTTCCAAAGCAAAACAAACACAAACAGCTGGCTAACATTTCACACAAAAGGCCATGAGACATTTGTCAATTCAGTCTAACCAGTAAGTTAATTATCCACACATCAACAAATGTTGCCTGACAAGAAAATCTATAAATCTATAAATTATGCCTTGACTATCTTCAATTTTAATGTCATAGGCCATAAAGCAAGCTGCGGTGGAAAAAGTGCATGACACATTTTACTGATATTTTCTTAGATATATAATAACATAAATGGCAGCTCTAACCTGTCAACCTGGTTTGTTTACTTATCATTAATAATTTAGTGATTTAAACGGTCCCGCTGCTTCTACTATGATTAACAGTTCTTTGTTTGTTTTGTTTTCATAATGTGATGTATTGTAACATTTAAATTTCATGTTTGTAAAAAAAATATATACTTTTAAAAACTTGCAGATAATATATATAATGAAATAAAAGGTCACTTAAGTTACTTAAAGAGAGTCCACTTTCATGATACTGTTTCTTAACACACTTTAGTACACTTTTAAAAAGTGCACTTTGTAATAATTTCTTCATAGCATATTTTAAATCATTGTTTTAATAATCTTTTGTCATGCTTTAAATGTGTATGTGTAACTCACATTTAAGCATGTGTAACAAAGCACATGTGAAGTACTTGATATAGTGTTAAAGCTAATATATGTACTAAAATGTACTAAATTGCAACATAATTGTTAGGAATGTGTAATTACAAATATATTTAAAAACATGCCCATAAGACAAATGCTTTTCAGTCCATTCTGCACTTTAGCTTATTTCAATCATCAAGGTTTCTCCTCTCCAAATTAAATTTTCTGGCAACAGTCTTGCCCAAATGTAGACTAATTAGGCGTGTTTGTGCTATAAAATCAATAAGACTGTGACCATAAAACCCACTGCTCTTGTGGTCACTGTAATTTGACCTTTGCAGCTGAGAGCTCACAATGCTTTATTATTATTCAAACGGAAGGGCGGCATGAACTATGCAGCTCAAAAGGTCAGTAAAATATGCCACATTACTACAAACAAACAAGATATACCAACATAATCCTCTGTTACAAATGTAACAAAAGTGATTATACTTATATGATCCTAACATGGTTATTCCTGACCTTTCAAGTAGTTTCTGTTCATCAGGACAGATATGACTAACACAGTGGTCCTTAACTGGTGGCGTATGAACCAAAATCCGGCCGCAGGTCTGTTCTGATGATAGGGTCATGAACAGCAGGGAAACAATATTGAACGCTAATAAAAATGATTTATAAAAGCACTCATGTTTAGGATAGCAAAATAAATTGACTTATCAACTTTTAACTCTTTCCCCACCAGCGTTTTTGAAAAAAGTTGCCAGCAAGCGCCAGCATTTTTAATCATTATAACTTTTATGGCCCCCCAGAATATTTTGTTGTATGAATATCTGAACATACCAAAAGAAAGAACAAAACAAAACAAAACAAAAAAATTATTCTAGCTTCATGCATTCATGTGTAAGTCTCATAAAAAAGCAACATTTTGAACAAAAAAGCTGAAAAAAATCATGTTTTTGTATAAGACTACATCTGGATCGGATTTAGAACAATAATCAAAACATAGGTAAGTAGATCGAGTCCATCAACGCCCCCAAAGCTTCACAGTTGTTACCTCTTCAAGGGTTTGACATTTCATTCGGTAACGTTACACAGTTTTGATTTATATGCTGTTGAATGGTTGATGATCACATACATGTGCATAAGCAATGCTTCTATCGCTAGTTTCTGCTTCCTCTTCGCTTTTTTTTTTTGGAGATTCTGTACTTTTTCAGAAGATGCATAATAGCGCCCCCTAATGTATAACAGGAAAATATGGAGGGGATGTGTTGTGTCATAAATGATGGAAACTTACACCCAGCGCAATGCGGGTGCAGGCGTGACGCAAGTGTTTTTTGCTAGCTTCACCCCGACGCAGTTATCATTTTCACATCCTGTTTAATCAATTAATCATCATTTCACGTTGTTTAAATAGCAAATGCATTTGCGCCAATTTGTGTGCCCATGGGCGTGCTGGTCTGAAAACAAGGTGTGTTAGCCGCATTTGTTGGCGCGTTACCATTTTGAGGCAATTGAAATAGACTGCGCCATTGACCAACTGAAACCTGGTCTAAAGTCAATGGCACAATATTTGTTAAGTTATTTAAAGAGTGTGTTAGTTATACGCGCCTATATGCGGGTGCACAACGCATATACACTCTGCTTATTATACACACAGAACACAAACATGCCAAATATTAAAAATAAAAGGATTACAATGTAAAAGATCATTATTGTGTGCATAAAGATAAAAATGCTTTGGTGGAATCCAGCTTTTCCCATAGATGGTCTGCTCACAGCGCTTTAACCTCACGCACAAACAGATCCGTTTCCTCACTAGAGAAGTGTTCAGTTTTTCTGCTTGCAAATTCCGCCATGTAAATAGCGAATCCACCATGGCACGAGCACATCTGGCTTTTAAAGGGATTGGGAGATGATACTTTGATACCCTTTTAGACCATGTGCCGGGTGCGGCGACATTTTTCCTATCCTTAAACTAGCAAAAGTGGATTCCGACAAGCCCTAAGCGCCCTTGTGCCGTGCACTTTAGGCCATGCACTTAGATCGTTAAAATAGGGCCCTTAGAAAAAGTTAAAACGGAGAAGAAGCTTACCATTTATTTTGATTTGTAGAACATTTTTGTCGCTTTTGTACAATTTTGGTACATTGGGTTGCCAATTGATGTCCAATGTAAAAATCTGGGTCGAAAAGCATAATCAGAACTGATGGATTAGCAGACCGCGCATGCATAACTAGCAAGGTCATTTTTCAAACAGTAATAATCATTACCATGCATTGCGCTTGCTTGGTCGACACTCACTGGAACACACTGGCTTGTTGACTGAAACTTTGGATGGAGATCAGATGCACAAAGACATTACAAGCCCAAATGACGCCTGGACAGATTTCAACCTCTGAAACATTAGACCAACCTCAGCATTACGTTTCTACAGTGCAGCTCCATGTGCTTACAATTATCAGGTGCATTAGCGTCACTGAATAAACTTGGCATGCTGCTGCCAGTCTGTCAGATGTCCAGGTGCAGGTACCTGGCTCTTACGCTCAATTGAAATCAAACAACAGAGCTAATTTGTCACAATCAAGAGATGGAATCAAACCGCTTGTCAGCACTAAATTTAGTGTGTAGTAACTGCAGTAGGCATGAGGCCAAAAGGGAAATGAGATGCATCGCGATCTGTTAAAGGCATGCCAGAACCTATGACGTTCACTGATGTCATACTTGGCTTAATGCATTATAAGGAGGCAAGCGTGAATTTGAGAGCCACAGCAGAGGGCAAGATTTTCAGGTCACTTGGGGTGCTTTCACATTGGCCCTGTCCCAAATGGCACCCTAAATACTCCCGGTCTTCCTACGAGTCTGCACTTTATTGACGTAACGGCACTTTGACTGTCAGGAAGAAGTCTGCTGCGAAGCTCACACCAGTGCGGGCTCAGCAAAAGTGCGTCGAGGGCATATATCGACCACAAAGCACACTTCTGAAACCTAAAATGACAAATGGGACACCCTACTGCAGTGGTCGGCAATAGGCGGCCCTGCGGGCCAAAACTGGCCCGCCAGCAATAATGCCCACGCCGGCAGCCAGATTATTTTGATAGCGACTGGTTCTGAAATAAATCTTCGTCTCGTGGTGCCGTCTAATATTATCACCGTGTCTACACCAGACGCAACTTTTTTCGCCACACGTTGTGCCACGTCGCAACAGTTCAAAGCTGTCTACACTGAACGCGACAAACCGTCCGTTGCAAAGCACTTGGACTACGTCAGAAACAGAACGGGGAATCCGTTTACTGTCGGGAATGTGTTGTGTCGCGTGATCCGGGTCGCACCGCGCAGCATCCAGTGTAGACAATATCACTGATTAAAATGGGTTCTATTATCTCTTGACGCGTCGCATCACGCCGCTCGCGTCCGGTGTAGACACGGCGTTATATTATTTGAAAACAGTGACAACTTTGTTGCAGATAAGACACACCGGCTTTGCATTCACAAAACTAAGTAGGATGAACGCATAGTTGTCTTTCCATTCTTCTTTGTATGCCCTATTTTCGCTGTCAACTTTCCTCTTTAGACTCTTTGATAGTGCCATTTTCTCTCACCAGCTAGCTTAAATGTTAACATCACTCTGCACACAACGTAATAGCATACCTCCATCACGCAAACAATTTAAAATAAATGCAGTTTAATACGTGAGGATGCCAAGAAATAATACTGAGTGTAAAAGTAGGCTACATCAAATAACTACTATAAGTTAGGCTCCATTGTGTAACAAGCGAATTAAAATGAGACACATTTATTATTCACAATATGGAAAGAGGAAATAAAACATAGTTTGTTAAGTGCATGACTCAAACATGCCATTAATGGGCTTATTCAAGTCCTCTTTTATTTTTTGAGTTATTTTTATCCATTCCGCATCTCCCACATATGTATGTTTTAGCAAGGCGTTCTGTGTTGCAAGTTGGTGAATGAAGATACTTGCCAGGTCACTACTCCACTTTATTAATTTATCCAGTAAAACCCGGACACCACCACACAAATGGCTTTTTGTTAATGACTGTCCTTCTACAGGATTTAACACAGAGTAACAGCTCACTACCAGATACAAAAGACACTGTAACAATTCTAGTTGCATTTTTCATCAATTAATTTAAATTATCCTTTGACTATGTTCTGGCCGGCCATCTAGTGGCACATTTTTTTTTTGGCCCGATGCCAAACTTAATTGTCGACCCCTGCCCTAAATTATCCTTTGACTATGTTCTGGCCGGCCATCTAGTGGCGAATTTTTTTTTTGGCCCGATGCCAAACTTAATTGTCGACCCCTGCCCTACTGTCTCATGGACTTTAACGGACACGTGCACGCAGCAGCCATTGTAAGTCCACAAGACCGAAAGTGCTTATGAAGTGTGCCATTTGGAACAGGGCTATTGGCAGTTCGAAACATCACATGAAAAATTGGTAATGTGAAAGCTGTCATGTAAACCCGAGGGAGCAGTAGGAGGCGGTCTGAGTTCGGTTCGTGTGAATGTGAAAGCAACTCAGATGGCCCTGATTACGCATGGTATTAAGAAGCATTTTTATCAATCCAATCACAAGTGGACAACACTAAATACAGGTGTAACCAGGGTCTAAAACATTTTGAGCTTGTCCACTTCCAGAGGTATTCGAAAACACATTCGACCAGATTGTTTTCATAGTGGAAACGCTCATGTGGTCGAATGCGTTTGAACAGCCGCAAAAGAACGCCTACTGACCTAATGTGTAAACATCATGGGAAGCACGCTAGCCAGATGGGATTTAAACTTTGTCGGCTGAAGACCCAAATTTGGTTTGAAGGCGAAAACCGTACCAAGCACAATGTTCTCTCATCATTCCTGATTTCTAAAATGCACTCACTGCTTTTGGCATGGTCTTGTGGCTATAAGAGCAGAAACGAAAGCTGCTGCTCTCCGTATGTTTTTCCGTCGTCTCCGGGTGCATTCATATGTAAATTGCGAGAGCTTATTTTGTCCATTAGATCGAAAGATCTGAAAAAAAAAAAACCACACATTTACCCACCTATAGACACCTCCCCTGAAGAAATCAGGACAGAAGAGGTTGAAAGTGGACAAAAGAGACAGATAAAAACACCAGGTGTAAATGGGTATGTCTCTCCCTCATCTACTTGTGATCCAAGTGACCAAAATGCATCTTAAAATTACCCCAAGCTTTACTCACCCTCAAGCCATCCTAGGTTTATATAACTTTCTTTTTTCTGATGAACACAATCGGAGATATATTAAAAAATATCCTGATGCATCCGAGCTTTATAATGGCAGTGAGCAGGGATCAACGAGTATGAGCTGAAACGCATTACACAAACGCATCGCTCCACTTCAGAAGGCCTTTATTAACCCCCCTGGAGCTGTGTGGAGTACGTTTATGATGGATGGATGTGGATGGAGGCACTTAGCTCATACTCATTGGTCCCGCTCACTGCCATTATAAAGCTTGGATGCGTAGGGATATTTTTTAATACATCTGCGATTGTTTTCATCAGAAAGAAGAAAGTCATATACACCTAGGATGGCTTGAGGGTGAGTAAAGCTTGGGGTAATTTTCATTTTAAAGTGAACTAATCCTTTAATATCAGGTGTAAACAGGGCCTCAGGCTCGGGTGCGCACTTGATCAGGAAGTAAATCAATTAAAAAATCCAGACAAATAATGAGCATGTCAACTACTTTAATCGAACTCTTCCTCATACAAAGCTATCATATGACTTTAGGACACTTGGAATAACATGCTCGAGTTGTATATTTATGATATTTTTATGGAGCTTGACAGCCTCTGGTTACCATGTTTTCACGTCCTTTTAACTTTTAGGACCGAAAACATCACAGACAGTTAAGTTTAGTTAAGAAGACTAAACATTTTTGGATGAGAAAGCCAAATATAGTGTTTCAGATGCATACCATCATAGGCAGAACTCCAATTACAGCTCATTATATATTAGCGTGCGCATGGCATTATGATCAAAAAGCCGGTATGGTTGGATGCCGGAGGAGTGTGTGGTGGTGATTATGGGGTAGTGTTTCCATGACAGAGGCACTCTGGTATAAACCTTCTGCTGCTGCTGAAGACGCTCGCTCTACCAAATCCATGGCTTTATTTGTCTGCAGCTGATGCTTTGAACCCCATTCACCTTAGCTGCACTCAGGGAATCCAGCTGGTCTCTGGATGCTCTTTGAGACCTTGAGATCCATAGCAAACACTATGAGGCGGTGACAACAAAGAAGCACACACACCCTGCGGATGGGGGTGGTTAAGGCTCTTGAAGACACAATAAGAGGCATGAGGACTCTTAGGGGCAACATGCGGTGGATTTCGCACAGTGTAAATCATTAATAGGTTTGTCCTATTAATTTAAGGTCCCTGTTTTTAAAGAACATATGTGGAGATTATACTGCTCAGCATCGCTACTTAGACCTTAACTAGCTATCATTAAAGCAAATGGAGGAAAATCTCATTAACATCATTTTATTCAATACTAAGGCAATTGGGAGAGGACCTATAACATATTAATCTGCGCTCTCAATACTCTTCCTGCATATCTACAGATTGTACCTTGTTAACGGTAGAAAGGTTCTTCATCAAATTTAGTGGATACCAAATTTGACTGACCAAACGTTTCCAAACAGGTTTCCTAAACACCCCCTTTAGGCCACTGGCTGGGCAAACAGATAGTGCCGCCCCAAACTTACACATTGGTTGAGGCAATGTTGATATGTTGTGTTTGGTCAGGATGCTCAAAGGAACATTTAAAGTCACCATGTAATCAAAGTTGACAATTCTTATTGCTTTATTTATTAAATGATTTATCCATGCACATTATTTTTTTTTTAAAAATTAATGTGCCCTCATTATCTTTAATTATCTCATTTCATTATCACTTTTGCAGCAACATCTCTGATGATGTTTATTGGCGCAAGGGTGGGACAACCTGTCACTCACATGAAATCGACCAATAGCAAACCACAACCATCCAATCAATTGCCCATGAACAAAATCAAGTCCCGCCTTACATTTTTTAGTATCTATGCTAAGCCTCTTTTTTGAAATTTTATGGTGTAGGTGTCTTTCTTTAAAATAAATGACACTTGATATTTCATTATCCAATGAATAACATACTTTTTAACGTTTGCTTAAGTGTCCAAAATTTTTTGGGGCCAGTGTTATTACTGTGTAATATTCTTACAGTAAACAGAGAAAAAGAAGAAATAGACAAGAAAATTAAGAGCTCAGTGTTGTTTGTACAAAGAAAGAGAGACGTCCGTGGCAAAATGTATATAGGCTTCTAACAATGATGCTACAAGGTCCTATGAAGCGTACTGTTTCGTAATATTGTGACATGCCATGCTGTGATACATCAAACAGTTAGTATCTTTACTAATGGTAAGGATAATATGCAAACTGAAATATAATCTATTTTCGACAACAACAACAACAAAAAATGTGCGTAACATAAAAGTGTTGTACGCTCAACTTTTGACAGCTTCAATTCTACAGCCTTTATGCTGCGTCTGAACCAAAGATCAAACACATTGCAGAAATATTAAAAGTTATCCACTCACCGCAGCTGAAATGAAGACAACTATAAGACAATATTATCTTTAGAAAACAAAATCCTTAAATATGGCATTATCTTCCAGGACAAGTACACGTCGTTCTCTCCTCGAGCTGCAGAAAGCCAAATGACCATCATGAGCCAAAGCGCGCGCTGAAACCACACCTCCACCCTCTCCAAACTCTCTCTCTAAAACATTGAGTTGTTATTCGCATTCCTGTTGATATTATTCACTTATTATCCAGCTTTAATGCAGTTCACGTGAATGTTGCTGCACGCACTGTTTCTTTCTACAGTGTTTCAGCGACATGATGGTTCTTAGTCGGATTTTTTCAATGAATCTGACGAATCGGTTCGCAAAATCAGATCTCGAATTAATACCGTTTCTTTAAGAAGCGATGAATGAGCTATAGTCAATTTATTTGTAGTGGTCCGAGACAGATTGTCAGAAATCAAACTTGACAGTTCTTATTTTTGTGAATAGTTACAGTAGGCTACTTATTATAAATGATTTATCCGTGCACTGTACATCATTGTTTTTTAAATCACATGACCTCATAATCTTTAATCAAAACCTCTTCCCCTCCCTCTTGCAGCAACATCTCTTCTCTGCTAAGGTGTTTACTGGCAAGAGGGCGGGGCAACCTGTCACTCACATGGATCAACCAATATCAAACCACAATCCAATCAATTTCTGATGGATAAAATCAAGTCCTGCTCTACTTTTTTTTTGTTCCAGAAGCTGTTTCACTCAGATACTGTATGTCACAATAGGGAAGAAAAGACTACCAACACTGCTTCAGGAAGCTTTGGAGCGTTATTAATCAGCGTGTCGAATCAGCGGTTCGGAGCACCAAAGTCACGTGATTTCAGCAGTTTGGCGGTTTGACACGCGATCCGAATCATGATTCGACACGCTGATTCATAACAAAGTCCCTTTAAGACAAGTCATTTCACTCGGCGGCCATCTTTGAAACACCTCTCGGGCATCCTGGGCTTCATTCAGCTCCTATCTCTTTGAATGGGGAAACATCAAATTCTCCAAAGCTGTTTGCCAAGCTTTTGATTAAATTTTATATTTGAAATCACCAATGAAATCTGACAACAACTGTCTCATAATTTTTTTTCCCCAAACGCTCAAATCATGACGAAAAAACAGTATTTAGGCTGGATCAAGCTAATGCGCATGCGCAGACCTAAATGCGCGTCTCTTGTGCCTCATTTCGGAGGCGCGCGTCTGACTGTTTCTATAGAAACCGGTGCTTCTAACGGCCGCTGCAGTGACGCGATGACTTTACAGGTCGGCGATTGGCTCTTATTTTGAAGGCGGGACTTATTCCGCCATATTGAGCGTTACACTTTCTCCCATTCAAAACAATACGAGTGACATGTCTTGTGTTATTCTATAGTCTTTGTTCATAATGCTCCGAAGCTTCCTGAAGCAGTGTTTTGAAATCTGCCATCACTATATAAGTCATTATTTTGTTTTTTTGGTGCACCAAAAATATTCTTGTCGCTTTATAATATTAATATTGAACCACTGTACTCACATGAACTGATTTAAATATGTTTTTAGTACATTAATGGATCTTGAGAGAGGAAATATCATTGCTGGCTATGCAGGACTCACTGAGCCATCGGATTTCAACAAAAATATCTTAATTTGTGTTCTGAAGATTAACGAAGGTCTTACGGGTGTGGAACGGCAAGAGGGTGAGTAATAAATGACATTATTTTCATTTTTGGGTGAACTAACCCTTTAAAGCAATATTTCACTCAAAAAATGAAAATTCTGCGATCATTTACTCACCCTCATGTCGTTCCAAATTTGTATGACTATGGCCTACTTTCTTATGTAGATCACACACACACACACACAAATATTAGTGAAGAACAACTTAAATTTAAATCTATTTCCTTACACAGCGCTATTGTATGACCTATAAAGACTTCAAGAACATCAACAGCATTAAAGCTCATTCACTCTTGTTTTATTGAAAAAACAGCATCAATATTCTTTTAAATTTCTCCTTTGTCTTCATTGGAAGCGAGAAAGTCATATGGTGTGATCTATTCCTTTAATGTCTTGCGTTCTTAAAGGCTGGCTGTGCAGAGACAGAACAATCCACACGTCTTCGTAAACAGACATCTAATGTGCTAACAAGGGAAGCCTGATTTCAATTTCTACAAGACACTTTAAGCTCTCTCAAACAACTTCCAGACTGTTTTGTCCCAAACCCATGTAAACCCATTTAAGAATGTTAATGAAACTGCATTGCTGTCATGTCTGATGGTCAACAACAAATTCAAGTGAGATTTAAACTATTTTTAAAAGACATGCACAGAACTGTGGGATATTAGGCAGTGAAGTATACACAAAAGCAAATATTTTGTATCTTGAAACAACCCTTTGACCTCTCGTCTCACAGAGATTTAAACCCAGTCAGCCAGTCAGACTATTAGTGTTCACGTTGTCCATGCTTGACTGGTTAAGTCTTTTGGTCTATTGTTATTTCTGCCTTTCCATTTCTCTTTCCGTTGAGGTCAATGTCTGTTTAGAGGGTCGTCTTCAGTCACACAGAAACACGTGTGTTTTGTCCTAGCCTGCAGCCCTAACATTGGCCGCTGATCACACAAACACCATTACCCACAACATTATTACCCCAGCCTTCCCGCTGGTTTGCCCGCATTGCAATCTGAGTGCAACATTTCACATCTTGCAGCTCCTTGTTAATGGTAATAGCGATCGCTCACACAGAACACTGAATCATAGCCGAGGGGCCCAAGAGTTAGACATCTCAAGAGCAGAGAGAATCATATCATGCAATGGAAACAACATCCGAGACCTCATGGGAAACAAACCGCCCGCAGTAGATATAGCCAATCAGCATTATTATTCATTTCACTCCACCGAGGCAGAAAGAAACTCATCATGAGCCTTATTGACACGGGGATAAAGGAAGATTGAAGTTTGCACAGTAGAATTTGAAGACAGATTAAAGGGAGGTTTAATAAAGGCCTCAGAGGGGTGGAAATCAAAAACTGGTTCTTATTCAGAAACAGTTCCATGTTCTAAAAAAATGTCATGATGTTCGGTTCCATTAACAGTTCTTGAATGTATACATTGTGGACAAGTAATGAATTGACACTATAGAGAAAAAAATGTTTTTGCTGAATAGCTGAATTGTGAGTTGACTGAATTGTACGCATCGCCTAAAATGACAAAAATTGAGACTTCCACACACAAAAAAAATGTTTTTACTGAAGAAATTCATTGTTTATGTGAATTACTTTTCATATTGTGTATATTTAAACTCTTTTGTATGTACATAGATGTTTCTTGTGCATACCACTATTTTTAGAGTGTTTTATTTCTAAAAAAAAAAAAAAAAAAAAGCCACTATTGATTGTGAAAAGAAAGACAACATGAGACAAAAGCAATAAACTGACATCATTACATTGTATTAGTAGTAAGTACTAAGTGCACAGTGTGTAGCACATAATTTAGGACACAACTGGTTGGTTGTTCTAGTTAAAGATACACATTTAGAACAGAGTACCAACTCCTTAATGGTAAGTGAATTTGGAGTTGGAACCATAATCGTTAAGTTCCTTACAATTCCTATGCTTAGACAGGGTGAATTTTACATTGTGAACAACTTGAAAAAGTGTGTTATGGAACACACACAGCCAAAGACAAATGTTCATGGGAAAGAGCGATATTATAAGAAGTATGCTATATGGAGTCTCACCCTTAACCATGGAACTCTTCCCATATAATTACAGAGCTTCAACAACAATTCCCTGGAAAACGAACAAACCCGTCAGGCTTTTATATTTTAGTTAGAATGAGCAATAGATTCTCTTATATACTATTATGAGTCAAACCAGAAGAATGAGTTGCGAGTTTGCTGCACTGTGGTTTACAGTGAGTCACAGTTCAAAACCACACTCCCTCTAAGGAATGCACAGGAACCTCTCTCCAAAACCTACCTTCAGCAGGCCAATGGATAAGCTAATGTCGCATCCACAGAATGAAGCCACATTGTAGTAGGAAGAACATACAGTACATTTATAAAGCTATGGGTTGGGGTCAATGATGTGACGGGTCATTTTTTTGTCCAAAGGCCTTAATAATAATAAAAAACAAAGATATAACAATACATCTAGAGTATGTAAGGCAGTACAACTAGATCTCTTTTATTGAATCCAAAAGGTTTTATTTATATTTTGCTACATATAAAGGTATTTTAAAGATTTTGAAGTGTCAAATGGTCATTCGGTTTAATGGTCCAAAGGCCAATACAGCCATTTCATTTGTGATTAAAATATCTTAAAATGTAATAAATGTATATATTTTTTATTCTGGCATGATTTTATAACATCATATATCAACATAGTGCATCATGGTATTAAAATTATGTGTAGAAGTCATTGCTTTGTTATGACAAAGAATGTCCGGAAAAATGAATTTCAATGATGTCATTCGGAGTAACCAATATAAAGGGACCATTTTGGATCAAGTCATGGGGTCAATATCATGTGACATCATTCAGACACTTGCAAAGTGCCACATGGTCATGAAGCAAAGTTACTAACTCTCTCTTAACTATTTGAAAAATTCATGTTTTCATTTGCTTCATACGCATGTCCCGAAACATCAGGTTATTCGGTACAACCACTATAAAACATGGAAAATGTTGTATTTAAAAACTTGTACTAAATATAAAACGATTGATTGTGCTTTTGCTAGCTAGCTAGCAAGCTAATTAGCTAGCTAGCTAGATATCAGCCTGTTAGCATTGTTTGAAAATATCATCATTTGGTATAACCAAAAATGTCATTCAGTAACACCGAAATGTCGGTTAAACCGAATGACTTTTTTGGTGACAAATTTTGTCCATCTTGTAAAAAATTACAAAAGCAGTGTTAATTGATTATAAAAACTACATAATCTCATTGTTAACACTTAATAAAACTTCAAAATTAATTAATTATATCTCCATTTACACTTTTAAAAACCTTATTCGTCAATGACCCATTGGTTTGTGGCGCTCGGTTCGAACTGGGCATTTTCAAATGCTTGAATGTCTACTGGAACTTAGAACTGGGAAATGTCACCTATTCAGGTTAAGATGGTCAAGTGATCAGAATTAGATTCTTACACTTTCAGAAAATGGACACATTCATGTCTACTTTCTCTTGATAATACTTTATGTAACCAATGAACAAATTTTTACATCGGGAATCTAGAAGCACAGAAGATTTTTCAAATATTGTTTATTGTTTATATTATTTTATATACACCTTTAAAGCATTTTAAATGTATTAAGTCACCTCTGTCTGGATTATGATGTATGTAACAGCCGCACTGTGCAGGAACCCTCCAAAACTTCTTCCCTGATATCCTGTTGTGAGGTCTGAGGTTGTTAATCGATGGTATATGCTTTTATTGAAGCCATCTGTTCACATTATTTCAACTTATTTTTAAAATAATCATGTTTAACAGCAGAATTCCTCATAAAAACTACATTAGCCATGTACAGAAAATTCCACCAAGCAAATCGCATTATTGGTCCCTACCTCCACTCAATCACAACAGCTCAGACTACCTGATCCACTCAGTCATCTGAAGTAAATGCTATACAATAGTGGAATTGGTTTAATTCCACCAACCAGAAACTGATTCAGGAATTATACAAGTCAATGTATCAGAATTGTAATGCGCTTTGGCTTGACTACATTATCAAACAGTTAATAATGTGTTGCTAATGTTACACAAATCATGTTCCCATTCGCCATCTCAGTTTGCCTTCTAAAAATCAGCATCCTTAGAAACGCTTTGAACATCATAGAAAGTCAGTGGAAAAAGACATATAGTTCATCATAACATTGTAATAAACATCATATACATAATTCACCCTCTATATTGCTATACTGAACAAAATTATAAACGCAACACTTTTGTTTTTGCCCCCATTTTTCATGAGCTGAACTCAAAGATCTAAGACTTTTTCTATGTACACAAAAGGCCTATTTCTCTCAAATATTGTTCACAAATCTGTCTAAATCAGCGTTAGTGAGCACTTCTCCTTCACCGAGATAATCCATCCACCTCACAGGTGTGGCATATCAAGATGCTGATTAGACAGCATGATTATTCCACAGGCGTGCCTTAGGCTGGCCACAATAAAAGGCCACTCTAAAATGTGCAGTTTTATCACACAGCACAATGCCACAGATGTCACAAGTTTTGAGGGAGCGTGCAATTGGCATGCTGACTGCAGGAATGTCCACCAGAGATGTTGCCCGTGAATTGAATGTTCATTTCTCTACCATAAGCCGTCTCCAAAGGTGTTTCAGAGAATTTGGCAGTACATCCAACTGGCCTCACAACCATAGACCACGTGCACCCACACCAGCCCAGGACCTCAGCATCTTCACCTCCAAGATCATCTGAGACCAGCCACCCGGACAGCTGCTGCAATAATCGGTTTGCATAACCAAAGAATTTCTGCACAAACTGTCAGAAACCGTCTCAGGGAAGCTCATCTGCATGCTCATCGTCCTCATCTGGGTCTCGACCTGACTGGCAGGCGTATGTTATGGACAACAAACACAGGTGCATTTTATTGATGGCATTTTGAATGCATAGAGATACTGTGATGAGATCCTGAGGCCCACTGTTGTGCCATTCATCCACGACCATCACGTCATGTTGCAGCATGATAATGCACGGCCCCATGTTGCAAGGATCTGTACACAGTTCCTGGAAGCTGAAAACATCCCAGTTCTTGCATGTTTGGGATGCTCTGGATCGGCGTATATGACAGCGTGTTCCAGTTTCTGCCAATATCCAGCAACTTCGCACAGCTGTTGAAGAGGAGTGGACCAACATTCCACAGGCCACAATCAACAACCTGATCAACTCTATCTAGTTCTTGTGCTCACTGTGGAAAAGCTCCGCCCTGTACATTGACGGGATTGGTTGCGTGTTTGTGATGGTATAGGAAACCTGCGGTTTTAAACCGTGTTTTTGACACTCTTTGGTTCACTGCAGTTTTAAGGGGAAAATACTCAGCAATGGTGTTGACTGATGAATTTGCACATGATCTGTCTTAAAGCATATTAAAAACACCACATAGATATATAAACAACATTAAAAACTTGATTTTCACCACTCTTTCTCCACCTTTTAATGAAGACTTTTTTTCTTTTCTTTTTTTTTTCCCTACATGGGAAAAAGATTAAATGTCTAGACCTGTCTGCGATCCAAGACCTGCAGTGTGAAATGTGTTTTGACTGGAACTGACAACAGACAGTTGTGTAGTTTAAAAGAAGAATTGTGTGCTGTGTTGGGGGAAAAGAAAGTAACTACACTACAATTTTTACACTACGTGCAAATAGCCCACCTTGTTGGCAGAGGCTATTTACACCAACCATTGTCTGGTTGAGCCAGACAAACATGAGCAGCGAATTAAGGATAGTGGATATAGTTTTTGATGTAACCCAAGTTTGAATCCTCCTTTTTCCAATTTTCAAAATTTTATGTGGTGTCCTTGATCAAATGGGCTCCCATCCTGGACCTTTCCTGATCAGTAGGTTCAATATTAGGGTTAGGGGTAGGTCTAGGTAAGGGCATATAATTTAGAAGGGATGCTAGGGATATGTCCCTATAAATATGGTCCGACTTTATATTAAGGGCGTTTTCGCATCTGGCTTATTTGAAGTGTTTGTGACAGAACCTGGCACCTTTTCTCCTTTAGTTCAGTTAGTTTAGGCATATGTGAACACGGCAGCCAATCATGCTCGGATCTGCACCAAAACAGACAGTCTGATATCACCTGAATGAGGTGATGGATCAAAATGAATCAAATTATGAGGCCAAATTGTAAATTACACATACACCCCAAAAAAATGAAGGTTCGTTGATGGTTTCATTAAGAACCTTTAACATCCATGGAACTTTTCCATCGCACAAAAAGTTATTTATAGTGGAAAACAGTTCTTTAGATTTTTAAAATGTTCTTCACACTAAGAAAAAAAAATGGTTCTTTTAAGAATTGTTCACTAAAAGGTTCTTTGTGGAACCAAACATGGTTCTTATATGGCATTGCTGTGAAAACACCCTTTTGGAACCTATATTTTAAAGAATGTATTAAGGTTCTGGTTCTCTTTTGGGGTTGCTATTGTAGAAGAATACACACACATACACCGTTATGAACTGGTGGACAGCACACTATCATTATGTTTCATTGAGTTGGCCACATGTGACCACTCTGAAGAAATATGGTCTCATAGGAAACGTAATAAGATGTAGTATTCCATTCTCCGTCCAACACAGACACTTTCTTCTGTTTACAGTGAGTGTCTTGCCTTCTGTCTGACCTCTGTTGTGTGTTAAACCGCTGTCTGCTGCGTAAATAGACAGTAACATTGTTATTTTGAGCCCAGGAGACATGAGTTTACCCTCTCTTCACCTCATAAGAGACAATAACCCGTTTTCTGTGTGCCTTTTTACACTGGCCGAAGGCCTGTTTGCACTAAGCAACTAGCGTTGCTTCCTAATTCACATATTATCTATTCTAAATACCCCAAAATGTATAGTGAATATAAACAGTATGCTAAAGGTGCCGTGCATACTTGCTGACTTTGTAGGCAGAGTTTGCACACAAGAGCACCTCACAAAACTAATTTCAGACAGACTTCTGAGGCAGTGTAACAGTTTAATAATCTACAGCAAAATAGAGCGAGCTTTGGTAATGACTAAGCAAATATGTAATTACTACAACAGTAATTTCTCACTATCAAAAGTGGAAAACCTTGGTCAAAAACATACATTTACACACAGACAGACCACCAGCCACAATCTTCAGACTCTTAGACATCTTTATTTTTTAGCTCAACTGCCACAGAATGGAAAGCACAGGATTGTGGGATATCAAAGGCAGCGAAGGATACATCTATGCTGACTTTAAAAATTGATCAGATGAAGGCATCTCAGGAGACAGGAAGTGAAGCTAACATTGGATTTGGACATGCCTTGATGCCTTTTATGTCATATGCAATGCTCCAGGCCAGGGAATTGTAGTTCTTTCCCTTATTAAAGCCGTTAAATAATCTTTTTGTCTTTATTTTCAGATACATTTTTCTTCAAATCAAAGTTGTGGAAATGTTGTGATTCACCTCTTGTTGGTTGGTTTGGTTCATGGTTTAAAATCTTTCGACTTTTTGAAAAATCTGTATGGGGAAAAATGAAGGGAAAAAATACTTCTGCAACAAAGGTTGAAAATCAGTTTTGTGAGGTACCTTCATGTGCAAACGCTGCCTGCAAAGTCACTGCCTGATAGGGAAGCAAGGCAACAAGTCAGCTGCCTAGGCTTTCAGACACAGCCATTGTTTCAGTGCCTAATATAGTCAAAGTTAGTAGCATAAGGACATTCATCTGTCAAATTACTCTATGGTGCTCCCTACAGGCCTTCAGCTGAAAGTGCCCAGACTCTTCTATTCTCATGTAAATGAATGTCAGTGAAGGATAACAGGACTGCAGCCAGATTAACTCTCTTTGTGTTGGGGGACAAAAGCTAGCAGCAGATGGCCGACTCTGATCGGTTTGCTGGACTTTTCTTAAAAAGTTTCTGTATACATTCATATACTCATCCCTCACAGATGGCATGAGCTGCAGCTCTGTCTAGCATCATTCCATAAAAGACATTTTTGCATTTCTTTTTATTTAAATTAAAGATGTAAAAGGGACAAAAACATGAAAATTCTGTCATCATTTACTCTACAACCTAATGTTGTTCAAAACCCATGACTTTCTTCGAAATCATCTCAGAAACATAAATGAATATATTTTTTATTTGAATTAATTTTAATCACATCATTTCTGCCAATCCATTGAAAGAAATTTTAGGCTTTTATTCACATATAAACATTGATCAATGCACTTACACATCAAACATTGTAAAACACGGAAGATCAAATGTGAAACCACTCCTTTTTTCTCAAAGATATTATTTTTATCACGAAAACCCAGATCATTTTTCTCTTTCTGTTCATAAACAAAAGTGGTTAAGTCTCCATTCTGTCTTCCATTACTCTTGAATTCAACTCTCTAATTTCATCCCTCAGACTTATACGCAGTTATAAAAATACCATATTTTTGATGCATCAATAGGGTTTATTTAGAAATGTGATAACTTTATAATAACTTTATTATGCTTTTCTTCTATTTATGTACATGCAGCCATATATTTACTCTACTTTCTGTTCTTATGTTGTTGTTATTGTGTCATATTCGAGATATTTTCTGCACCTGTATGTTCTGCAAAGAAAAGAAATAAACAATGAGATTTGTTTTCATGCATCAGGTAATATTTGAGCTTCTGTTTATCATATTTGATGAATAAATGATGACAGAATTTTCATTTATGGATGAACTATCACCTTCAACTATTTTTTTTTTAAGTTGTCTTCTCTTTTTTTTGTTTTTAATGGAAAGCTGAAAATGTTAAAACTCTAAAATTAGTGGTATCAAGCCGATTTTTTAGATGTAGGCCTGTCAGTTCTAGTGTAAAGTATTTGAGTAAATGTAATTAGTTACTGTTTTTCTTTACTCCATTACATTTGTGATGAGTAGCCTATTTACTCTCTACATTTTGCATGGCTTTTAACTTTTTCTGCAGCAGTTTATTTCTGAGAAAGTAAGTGATATCACCATCTACAGGGCATTGAAGCTACTATGTCTTGAGCATTTTGCTACGTCTACAGACATTTGAGTCTCAGTTAAGGGCATAAGTAAACTGTTATCCTTTAAAACGTTCTCTTCAATAACGGATAAATAAAATATGTTAAGTAAATTTAATTAGTCAAAGCCTACCTGCAGTGGAGGTGCTGGTTTCGGCCTCATCAACGGCTGCACTCACGTGACACGTCCTCATCTCATACAGGTGCTGGTCATATAATTAGAATATCATCAAAAAGTTGATTTATTTCACTAATTCCATTCAAAAAGTGAAACTTGTATATTATATTCATTCATTACACACAGACTGATATATTTCAAATGTTTATTTCTTTTAATTTTGATGATTATAACTGACAACTAAGGAAAATCCCAAATTCAGTATCTCAGAAAATTAGAATATTGTGAAAAGGTTCAATATTGAAGACACCTGGTGCCACACTCTAATCAGCTAATTAACTCAAAACACCTGCAAAGGCCTTTAAATGGTCTCTCAGTCTAGTTCTGTAGGCTACACAATCATGGGGAAGACTGCTGACTTGACAGTTGTCCAAAAGACGACCATTGACACCTTGCACAAGGAGGGCAAGACACAAAAGGTCATTGCAAAAGAGGCTGGCTGTTCACAGAGCTCTGTGTCCAAGCACATTAATAGAGAGGCGAAGGGAAGGAAAAGATGTGGTAGGAAAAAAAGTGTACAAGCAATAGGGATAACCGCACCCTGGAGAGGATTGTGAAACAAAACCCATTCAAAAATGTGGGGGAGATTCACAAAGAGTGGACTGCAGCTGGAGTCAGTGCTTCAAGAACCACTACGCACAGACGTATGCAAGACATGGGTTTCAGCTGTCGCATTCCTTGTGTCAAGCCACTCTTGAACAACAGACAGCGCCAGAAGCGTCTCGCCTGGGCTAAAGACAAAACGGACTGGACTGCTGCTGAGTGGTCCAAAGTTATGTTCTCTGATGAAAGTAAATTTTGCATTTCCTTTGGAAATCAGGGTGCCAGAGTCTGGAGGAAGAGAGGAGAGGCACACAATTGCTTGAGGTCCAGTGTAAAGTTTCCACAGTCAGTGATGGTTTGGGGTGCCATGTCATCTGCTGGTGTTGGTCCACTGTGTTTTCTGAGGTCCAAGGTCAACGCAGCCATATACCAGGAAGTTTTAGAGCACTTCATGCTTCCTGCTGCTGACCAACTTTATGGAGATGCAGATTTCATTTTCCAACAGGACTTGGCACCTGCACACAGTGCCAAAGCTACCAGTACCTGGTTTAAGGACCATGGTGTCCCTGTTCTTAATTGGCCAGCAAACTCGCCTGACCTTAACCCCATAGAAAATCTATGGGGTATTGTGAAGAGGAAGATGCGATATGCCAGACCCAACAATGCAGAAGAGCTGAAGGCCACTATCAGAGCAACCTGGGCTCTTATAACACCTGAGCAGTGCCACAGACTGATCGACTCCATGCCACGCCGCATTGCTGCAGTAATTCAGGCAAAAGGAGCCCCAACTAAGTATTGAGAGCTGTACATGCTCATACTTTTCATGTTTTCATGTACTTCACTTTTCAGTTGGCCAAGATTTCTAAAAATCCTTTCTTTGTATTGGTCTTAAGTAATATTCTAATTTTCTGAGATACTGAATTTGGGATTTTCCTTAGTTGTCAGTTATAATCATCAAAATTAAAAGAAATAAACATTTGAAATATATCAGTCTCTGTGTAATGAATGAATATAATATACAAGTTTCACTTTTTGAATGGAATTAGTGAAATAAATCAACTTTTTGATGATATTCTAATTATATGACCAGCACCTGTATATGAAACACTTGTGATTCAACAGGACACAACAAGAGGCTGTTGTGCCGATTGCAATATTGAGGCGATTAATTTTATTTCGATTTTAGAAAATAGATTGCTCTTCTCACAAATCAACTTTTCTTGTTTTTCAAGTCAGTTCTCACAGATATTGTTCATCACATTAACTATGATAATATTTCACCAATTTTGACAAACAGAAAGTTGCTGTAGGCTACATACGTTGTTGGTCCAGTACATTTGTGCACTTTCCATAACTTCTCAAATACACACAAATAGACAACAAAATTTTGAAAGAAAATATTAAACAGCTATTTTTATTTTATTTTGCACTCCTTTAGTATGGATTAATTCAAAATACCAAATAAACATTTATACAGTTGAATCATAGACATTTATACAAAAATGTACAATATTTAAGACATTCATTTACAGTTGTAAAATGCTAAAATATGTACATCTAAAAGAGACCGTCATGTTAAAAACAGGTAAACAATACTGCACTCCTAAAAAGATCAAGCACAAACAAGTTTAAAGAACAGACGAGATAACTGAGCCTAGATAGTGTGCGTGGAATGGAGTGATTTTGTAACAAACACAAGGGCTGAATAAGAGGTATGAGTATGAGTGTGTTTGTCTTGGCGAAATTCATGTATCGACTACCTCAAAGTCAAACCAGGCAATGCAACATGTTCCAGTGTCATGAGTCATTCATAAAACCAAATTAAAAACACACCATTTAATTCAACCATTTTACATAACATCTACAAACACATAAGATGCTTGCCACATTTTCTCCCACTAAAACAAAAAATGATTGTGAACTACAAAGCCAAAACGCAGTAACTATACATATCAAAAACATGTCATTACTATGAAGTCATTTTTCACAGTTCTATGACCTAGTTGATGCATTCTTCCTTTGTAGGCTGGAATCTGAGTTTCAGAGAAGCTTCATGTGTCTGAGAAACTGGTGTCATACAGGTCCTGTGGTCATCTTCACACAGCATAGATCTGTTTCACATCATCCTTTCCTTGTTATAATCAGCCTCTCAAATTCACAGGCTGGTCTCGGTGTAGACGGGGACAGCAGGGAACGCAGCGTTCGGGCTGAAGAGTGACTGGCGTTGGGGCTGAGTTTCAACCGGTGGTTTCTGGGCCTCCGTCTCGACGGCACTCTTGCGTTTCTCTACGATTTCTTGCAGCAGGAGCACATTAGCATCTCGCCATTGTCTGTATTTACTTGCGCTCAGAGACGGTTCACTCAAGACCTGCTCTATGGCCTGCAGATCGGCCTCCTTAGCCTGAAATAAAGCAAAGACTGATATGTTGGTTTCTTTTGTGAAACTTTAAATATAACTTCCCACAGTTCAAGTGAAGCTGCTTATCAATACTGCCATCTAGTGTCTGTAGACTAGAGTCAATGACAAATATGAGTGTCCAAAAAAAGAAAATGAAAAATCTAGCTGCGCATATGTCAGGGCTGGTTTGGTAATCTGGCATTTTCCCAGTGGGCCGACGCAATTTGGGGCAGATACAATGGTTTGTTTGTTTTTGTGCCATGGACTGGCCCATCATGCAGGGACAGTGTCTTGGCCCAACTCATGCCTTAGTAGAACCTAAATAAACAAACCAACCTATGTAGAATCTGTGGATCTTGTCAATACATCAACAGAGATATGACGTCACACCTGTTCTGTTTACACTGTTTCTAGCTGGTTTTAACTACTGGCTTGGTTTATGTATGAACGGATGCAGACAACAGTAAGAGACAAGTTTATGTCCTTTAGCTGATTCAAGACTGGTCTGGCAAACTATCTGCTCAGCTTCATGTAAACAACAATCACATTACCTCATCTCCTATATTAGTGTCCTTGTGTGGAAGTTACCAGGTTTACAGGCTTTACTGGCATTATAGTGTCATGGTGACAACAAAGATGAGCGTTGTAAGTGTTATTTATGGATAAAAATTCAACAAGGTTAGAAAACATTTATCAGACTAGACTCATGTTAACACTTTTTTTTTTTTTTAGGCAGAAAACAATTGACATCCCTAAATATTTATGACGACAGATGCTAATTATACTAAGTGAAAATAGCATAGTTTCTTAGCAAAAGATGCTATTTACACTAAGTGCAAATAGCTGTAGATACCGTTTACACTAAGTGAAAAAAGCGATATATTCTATTTATCAGTAACAGCAGATACTTTTGCACAGTCAATATTGTACATTACACTGTTATTATTGCATCCTGTAAATGACTATATTAAAATCATTAAATGGATTCCGCCTTATTGAGACAATAAACCCTCCCTACACCGACCCCTAACCCTAACCGATAAATACTTTATTAATTAACACTTGTTAGGCACTTTACTTCCACTTTTAAAATATTTTCTTCATTTTATTGAAAATAAATGCCTTTCTGATCTGATATGTGATGGGAAAAGGGAGAAGAGCGACAAAACCCAAATGCAAAATGCAAAACTAAAATGTGGTTTTAACATATCTCTGTATTAAAATGTATTTAGTTACCACTTGAAGTACAAGTGTAGCCTACTACAAGTGGTAACTAAATAAATTTTTTTAATACAGAGATAGTATGTGAAAAGCACATTTTAGTTCATATTCATGGTGTCTCAAAATTGCACAGTTGAGTACACTTAGATGTTCTTAAGATTATCTTAAGAAGTACTAAAGAAGAATTTTTAGTATATTCAGTACAAAATTAGTACGTGAAAATAGAGCACTTTAAGTATGGAATTGTAGTTTTTTTTCCTCTCTCTCTCTCTCAACTGGGAAGGCGGATTCGAACTTGGATCGAATGCATTAAAAGCAACTTCCCCGCGCCATACTCCCTACAGCCTATGCCACTGCAGATATTGAATGGCGTGTGTCTTTTTTCGTCATCAGTGGGCGGAGTTAGTGTAAATAGCCTTTGCCAACAAGACAGGCCATGTACACTTGCTGCAAATAGACACTCTGATTTTTTATATAGGCAGCAGCCATGTGCACTTAGCGGCCATTTATCAGTCCCTCCAGGTTTCCGCGATCGCAGAATTTACCGCACAATCAAGCAAACGCCGCAAAATTCGGAGGGGCTTGCAATTTTTCTAAATTGCCGCATATTTTCAGCAGATTTTGGGCCTGAACGCGCCGTGTGACGTCATCACAACGTACATTCAGCCAAAGGAAAGCCCACTTCGAAGTAGGCTATGTGCGCTGAACTTTAATCGATCGATAAACAACTGCTTGCGCCGTTGCTTCGGCAATGCATCTGTCAACCACCGCAACAACCCTGCTCCCGCTGTAAGCGTGCAACTCTCTATCTCTCTCTCTCTCTCTCTCTCACACACACACACACACACACACACACACGAAAGTGCACGCTCTGAGTGACATCGTTTCCATCAATCGGTTCAGTTTATCAACAGTGTCTGTATGTTGCATAAAAGAGGCTCACGCACTCTGTAAACAACCCCAAAATGGACGAGGAGCAAGACGGAACAATTGAAGTAGACGCTGAATGAAAATGTATTCGGTAATATAGCGGGTTCCAGGGTTACCCCTGTAAAAACAGCAGGCAACTACTTTACCTTTCTGACACTGCTTGTGTACTGATTGTTTACTTTCGAACTTTATAGTTATGTTCTTTTGCACTTTAATCTGTTTGAAACATTTGTTTACTTTATACATTTTGTGTATTCTTCAAAAGTATGCCACTGTTATATATAAGGTTCTTTTTTGTTGTATTATAAAAACACTAATCAACCCTGTAAAGCCTGAAATAACTAAATAATAGTCAGAAAATAATTTATGTTTTTAAACAGGTTTTTTTTTTTTTACCTTTAGACAAAATATAAAAGAAAAAAAAGTTTGCATGTGTTTTATGTTTTGTCATATATTTGATACACCAGGATTTACAATATGATATGGTGAATATGGAGGGAAATAGTGTTGTCAAAAGTACCGGTACTTCGGTACCAAGTCGGTACTTTAATTTTGAAAATGTTACGATACCAGCATTTCTGTAGTACCGGTAGTACCGAGAATCCGGGTATATTCGGTACCCATGATAGGGCTGTGCCAGTGTTTACTGTATTTACTTGAATATGAGTGAAGCACAAAGCTTTGTTTACAAAAAAAATAATAGGTTACAGTGGCGTAGCGTCTGGGCATGCAAGGTATGCACGTGCATATGGGCCCGGGCGGATTGGGGGCCCACTATTACGGGCTTAACCCCGCACTCCCCGTCCGCGTGCAGCTTATTGTGATGGCACGGACAGTGTGTGTACTGTACAACAGCCCATGCGAGAGTGAATTGAGTGCTTGAAAACAAAAGTCCACTAGATAGTGCGCAGTGCACACGCCGAACGCGTCTTTCTGCAGCCAAATACTTTCAAAGGCTCGCACGCGCGTCTGTGTGCAAGACGGAACCCGTGTACATACAGGTGCTGGTCATATAATTAGAATATCATCAAAAAGTTGATTTATTTCACTAATTCCATTCAAAAAGTGAAACTTGTATATTATATTCATTCATTACACACAGACTGATATATTTCAAATGTTTATTTCTTTTAATTTTGATGATTATAACTGACAACTAAGGAAAATCCCAAATTCAGTATCTCAGAAAATTAGAATATTGTGAAAAGGTTCAATATTGAAGACCACACTCTGGTGCCACACTCTAATCAGCCAATTAACTCAAAACACCTGCAAAGGCCTTTAAATGGTCTCTCAGTCTAATTCTGCAGGCTACACAATCATAGGGAAGACTGCTGACTTGACAGTTGTCCAAAAGACGACCATTGACACCTTGCACAAGGAGGGCAAGACACAAAAAGTCATTGCAAAAGAGGCTGGCTGTTCACAGAGCTCTGTGTCCAAGCACATTAATAGAGAGGCGAAGGGAAGGAAAAGATCCTCACCCTGGAGAGGATTGTGAAACAAAGCCCATTCAAAAATGTGGGGGAGATTCACAAAGAGTGGACTGCAGCTGGAGTCAGTGCTTCAAGAACCACTACGCACAGACGTATGCAAGACATGGGTTTCAGCTGTCGCATTCCTTGTGTCAAGCCACTCTTGAACAACAGACAGCGTCAGAAGCGTCTCGCCTGGGCTAAAGACAAAAAGGACTGGACTGCTGCTGAGTGGTCCAAAGTTATGTTCTCTGATTAAAAAAAGTAAATTTTGCATTTCCTTTGGAAATCAGGGTCCCAGAGTCTGGAGGAAGAGAGGAGAGGCACACAATTGCTTGAGGTCCAGTGTAAAGTTTCCACAGTCAGTGATGGTTTGGGGTGCCATGTCATCTGCTGGTGTTGGTCCACTGTGTTTTCTGAGGTCCAAGGTCAACGCAGCCGTATACCAGGAAGTTTTAGAGCACTTCATGCTTCCTGCTGCTGACCAACTTTATGGAGATGCAGATTTCATTTTCCAACAAGACTTGGCACCTGCACACAGTGCCAAAGCTACCAGTACCTGGTTTAAGGACCATGGTATCCCTGTTCTTAATTGGCCAGCAAACTCGCCTGACCTTAACCCCATAGAAAATCTATAGGGTATTGTGAAGAGGAAGATGCGATATGCCAGACCCAACAATGCAGAAGAGCTGAAGGCCACTATCAGAGCAACCTGGGCTCTTATAACACCTGAGCAGTGCCACAGACTGATCGACTCCATGCCACGCCACATTGCTGCAGTAATTCAGGCAAAAGGAGCCCCAACTAAGTATTGAGTGCTGTACATGCTCATACTTTTCATGTTCATACTTTTCAGTTGGCCAAGATTTCTAAAAATCCTTTCTTTGTACTGGTCTTAAGTAATATTCTAATTTTCTGAGATAATGAATTTGGGATTTTCCTTAGTTGTCAGTTATAATCATCAAAATTAAAAGAAATAAACATTTGAAATATATTAGTCTGTGTGTAATGAATGAATATAATATACAAGTTTCACTTTTTGAATGGAATTAGTGAAATAAATTAACTTTTTGATGATATTCTAATTATATGACCAGCACCTGTATGTTCAGAAAAATGAAGTATAATAGAAATAATGTTGTCAGTAACTCGCTATAGCCTATGTTAAATGTACTGAAAATCATTAAGAATCTTAATAAATGGACCATAAAATGGTCCATGCCATGTCTTAGCGATGATCTATTGTATTTAACTGGTATTCGCTTTTCTGTCATTTTTAAAGTGGGTTTCTGAAACTTGTGCATGCAGTAATGTCAGTAGTACAGAATTTTAAATGAGTCATATTGGTTTTCTGAAAAAATGACTATATCTGCACATTTTAAGATACTGCACAAGATGTGAATAAATGTAACTCCTACACTCGCTGGGGTGGATAGACCTACTTTATATTCAACGAAATGCACATAAAACGTGATGGAAACAAATTTAGAGAAGAAACTTCTAGTAAATTTATTATAAAACATGTGCATTAAAACAGTATGTAACGGAATAATTAATTCATAACTGGAATAATCTTCGGACTCGTCGCATCTGAAATTATGCAATGATCATTCTGAAATTCCAAAGCCAGAGTCGAATCAGTCGAATTCAAAAGTAGACTGTGTTGAAAAGCCGTTTTTTTTTTTTTTTTTTACTTTTTTTTTTAAATAGATCTGCAACGCAAAGTCAAAATGATGGAGGAGCGCATATAGTACCGTAGTGCTGCTGTCATTCCTAGAAATGTTTTTTTTTTTTTTTTTACCATTTTTGTCTGCATATTAGTGATAATATCTTATTCATATTAAAGTCCTGGGACTCATTCACATAAGACGCACATCCCCTCCACCCCCCGCAAAACCGAGGGGGGCCCGTAAAAATTTTTTTGCATATGGGCCTGGGGCTGACTTGCTACGCCACTGATAGGTTAGCAATTAAATGTGACATTGCAGCCATTAGCTGCAATGTCAGCCTGGTCACCCGATTAGCAGAGAATTTAACAATATTCCATTAGTTATTCCACTGAACATGGAATCTCTGTTTCTTTTCCCAAATCTTCACCCACGCAGGGGATTATAACGTTTCTTCCTTTCGTTCGCTTTTAGGCCTATTATAGGCTATTTGGATTTTTTACTGTGGTAAAGTAGAAAAAAACACAGTAGGACTGAAACCTTTTTGCTTGCACGTCAGTTTCTATTTAACACAGTTTGTGCTTGTTATTAGACTTAATAAGGCACGTCAAGTTTATTTGTATAGCACTTTTCACACACGCTGGTGATTTTTATTTTCGCTTTCCCTGGCAGCGCTAAATCAAATATAGCCTAAATGTGTGAAGATAAAACTCGCTCTTTAGACCTTTTACAACAAGTGTCAGTTGCTAGTAACATCAGGAGATAACATGAAGATATTATTAAAGCAAAATGGTCTCTTTCCTGCTCGTGTCCCTCATCCCTCTCAAAGCGCAGAGCAGTAGGCTTTATGACGCATCTTTGTGTAGAAATAAAAAACTTTTTTTTTTTTTTTTTTAAATAATATTTAACTTTCTTATTATTTAGGTTACCATTATTTACCTATATTTATTTCATAGTTTTACAGGCTGTAGTGTGTCATTTCATTGAAGGAATAGCTAAAATAAACACGCACGTCTGTTACAAAATTTTGTATTATATATATATATATATATATTTCAAAATTTATTTCATTGAGGAATATATATACACACACACAAACATACACACACACGCTCCAAATATTTATATGTATGATTACCATATTTAATATGCTTTTAAAATAGGCTATATAAAATAGTAAAATAGTTACAACAGATTTTGCTGTGGTACCGAAACTGGTACCGAGAACCATAAAATTTTTATGGTATTGGTACCGACTACTGGAATTTTGGTACCGTGACAACACTAGAGGGGAAAAACAGCTTAATTTTATTCAGAGGCCAAAACTGAGCAAAAATTGCAGTTTGCTGCAGTTGTGGGTGATATCAGGTAAAATGGGCCATCAGGTAAAATGGGCCATTTAAGGTTTGGGGGTCCCAGCCCCTCTGGAATTTAGAGCCAATGACTGCAAAGGATTTCAAACTGTTGTCATAACTGTGCTTGACAAGTAACAGGTGATTTGATTGGTTTATGGTTGCTATGGTGGGCGGGGCAATAATTCAAATCAAGACTGCACCAGAAAGCTGCATGGTAAGTAGCCTGGCATACCAAATCTAACTAAACTATTATAAGGATGATAAATCTATAAAAAAACAAAAAACAAACAAACATGCACATAAAAAAAAAAAAAAAAAAAAACTATGCATAAAATCTGTCTTGATGGCATCCATCAGAAATAATGCTGTTAGTTTGGTATATGAACATATTTTTTGGAAAAGTGATGTTTTACTTGGCGGCCCAATTTACCTTAACCCACTGAGGTAAAATGTGCCACATGGTTTCAGCTAAAATAGGCCATCCTCTGTGTCACTCACAAACACACATACACGTGTGCGAGAGTGAGTGAGTGAGTGAGTGAGTGAGTGAGTGAGTGAGTGAGTGTGTGTGTGAGAGAGAGTTTGTGTGTGAGGGTTTGTCTGTGTGTGTACGTCCGTGCGTACACACACACACCCACGGACATACACACGCACCCACACACTCGCACACCAACCGACACACACACGCACGCACGCACGCACAGGTCGCACGCACGCGCGCGCACACACACACACCCCACTGACATCAGTTCACTGATCTATGCTGTTCCAAAATGGATTTTTTTTATTGCACATTTAAATATGTGGGTTTGCACCCAAAATGTGTTTTTTTTTTTAAATTGCACATATGAATATGTTTGTTTAATGCAGCTTAAATGTTATGTGGTTGTATAAGCAATTGTGTTTTAAAATTAAAATTGATGATAAATTACTATTTCCCTTTGCAGTTTGACTGGCCCATTTTACCTGAAACTGCTCATGCAAAAAAAGTTGGCACAGCTGATGTTTCAAGAACTGTAGGGCCTAAATAATTATATTTTATTACATAATTTCAACACAAAATTATCATTAATTTTAAGATTAATCATAAAAACACATGGAAAAGGCATATATGGTATTGTATTATTGTCCCAAGCGATTTACCAAAAAGTGGCCCAATTTAGCTGATCAAAAATATAAATCAATGAGATCTTTATAACAGTACAGCAGACTACTTACATAAAATGCATATAAATATAATTTGTCACTCTATATCTCCTAATAATATGTCTTGGTAAGAAGATATGCTTAGTTTTATGATAAAAGCTCTATAATTTTTATTGTGGGGGCAAAACACAATGCAATGGGCATACAATGATGATTAAGAGATTAACAAATAAATGTTCCTGAAAGCCTGTTGTATCATATTTGATACATAAAATATACAAACCTTTCTAAAGAGGGAGCATATACCCCCAGACCCCCCTAGAGTACCTGACAACCATGCCCCCTTTCACAAAATCATGTGGGAAACACTGCAATATAACATTTTATAAAAAAAAAAAAAAATTTGTTTGTTTCACTTGGTGTTACAAAAATATGAAATAAAATGTTGAAATTATATTTTAAGTTATTATCAGTGTTCTCCTTTTAAAGATTACAGAGCCCAGTGAACTCAGAAAAGTAATAAAAATGTTAGAAGAATATTGACTCTGGTGTATTTTTACTGAAAAACTACACAAGAAATGCCGTAAATATTGCCGCAAATTTTGAGAAAAGCTGCCGCAAAAATCAGTCATATTAGGCTGCAGAAATCAGAAAAAAGTCCCGCGAAATCCTGGAGGGACTGATTTAGACTAAATGTAAAGAGCAACAAAAAAAGTATTTTCTTTGCACTAATACGCAACAAACTGCGATGCACTGTGTATTCTGACACCTTTCTTTCAGAACCAGCATTAACTTCTTGAGCAATTTGAGCTACAGTAGCTCGTCTGTTGGATCGGACCACACGGGCCAGCCTTCGCTCCCCATGTGCATCCAGTAGCGCCTGCAGCCGTACGGCTGTACGCACTGTGCGTACCATGAGAGGGCGCTAAATAATGCAGTTTTTATTTTTTACATAATTTTTAAATTGATTATTAAAATCTATCTGCATACATTCATGACATATTAAAAAGCAAGAGAGAATGAGAATAAATAAAGGTGTGCGTTTGTGTTTTGTAAAGTCAAATGTGTATGTGCGTGCCTGGGTGGGCGTGGGGGATATGGGTGAAAAGAAATCTGATTGGCTAGTTTAGTTTCATCGGTTTTTTTCACATGAAAAATTACATTACAGATAGTTAATATTTAAAAACGGGCTCAAAATGAGTAAACGCTCTCTAAAACAGCTAAAGTCGATTGAAATATTTGCAAAAAGGCCTAAAACTATTGAGTATGAGAAATGAAGCCTCTTAAATTTTTGAAGCTTTTCTCTAAATTTTTCGTGAAAGGTTTCAAAGCATCAAGAGTGTCGAAAACAGTGTCATCTTGTGGCAGTAAAAATTTACAGCAGCCATAAACCTGAGTGTGCAGCTCCATTGTTTTATTCATTAAAGGGTTAGTTCACCCAAAAATGAAAATAATGTAATTTATTACTCACCCTCATGTCGTTCTACACCCGTAAGACCTTCATTCATCTTCATTCATCTGAACTGTTTTAAATATGTTTTAGTACCTTTATGGATCTTGAGAGAGGAAATGTCATTGCTTTGAATGCAGGCCTCACTGAGCCATCGGATTTAATCAAAATATCTTAATTTGTGTTCCAAAGATAAATGAAGGTCTTACGGGTGTAGAACGACATAAGGGTGAGTAATAAATAACATCATTTTCATTTTTGTGTGGACTAACCCTTCAAGCACAAACAAAAGCCTGATGACGCTAAATGTGTTTAGTTTTCTGATAATAGAATTCACATATTAAAGTGTGGCAATAAATTAAATGTAACAACAAAAACAATAATTATAATAATACTAATAATAGGCCTACTTACTGAGTTGTTTGAGCAAGTAAATTGTGCTGTTATTTTATTGTTTTTATACTGTTTATATGACAGAACATATGCTAATGTAAAAAAAATCCTGCAGGCGCCCCTGTGTGCATCAAAGACCCTGTCACCAGTCATCACTATTCCTTCCTTGAACCACTTTTGATAGATACTGACCAGTGCAGACCGGGAACACTCCACAAGAGCTGCAGTTTTGGAGATGCTCTGACCCAGTTGTCTAGCCATCACAATTTGGCCCTTGTCAAACTCGTTCAAATCCTTATGCTTGCCCATTTTTACTGCTTCTAACACATCAACTTTGAGGACAAAATGTCAAAATGTTCACATGCTGCCTAATATATCCCACCCACTAACAGGAGATAAAGAGATAATCAGTGTTTTTCACATCACCTTCCAGTGGTAAACACACACACACAGACACACACACACGTATATATGGTTTACGATGACTTTCCATAGACATAATAGTTTTTATACTGAACAAACTGTATATTCTATCCCCCTACACTACCCCTACCCCTAAACCTACCCATCACAGGAAACTGTCTGCATTTTTTGAATTTCAAAAAACACAGTTTTAAGCCATTTGGTTTACGAGGACACAGGAAGTGTCCTGGTAAACCATGTTTACGTTGTAATACACATGTTATTATACACATTTGTGTCCTCATAAACCATATATACACAAGCACACACACACACACACACACACACACACACACTTTTAAATTACTGTCTCTCTCTTCTGGAGAATAAGCACCCAGAAAACTGATGAGTCACAATGCCCTGGAGAAATGCTGTCCAATCAAACACTTCCTAGAAGACAAACATCCCCACTAAATTAGAAATACCAGGCCCGTCCCAATACACACACTTATGGTATTTGCACTTAACCACTTGTCTACTTACATGACATATTTACTGTATTTGGCCCAAGTGTTCAAGTGGGCACAAAGTCCGCAAGTTTGTAGAACTTTTGATAACCTGATGGGGCACACTTAAAATGCAAGAGCTTTATTTACACATTTTGACTTGTCTGTTCAATCCTTACGTAACAAACACAATTTAATTGTGGGCTTCTAATTAAGTGATAAAAATCAGTTGAAAACATTTTTCAAAATACACATACTCATCTCTGCATCTATAACAACTTTAGATTTTACTACCAAGTTATATCTAATTAATTTAACTTAATCCTAGACATGTCGCAAAAATCAGTGCACATAAGTTCCTGGTCGTGATGAATGATGGGATACGCTTAGCATCAAATACCTCTCTGAAGCATTATTAGAGATAGTGTGGATTTACTGTCCGTTAAGTGTACTGTGCTTTGGCATTTTTCTGACCTGGGAAAGTCTTCAACACTTCCTGTCATCTACATGCGTTCTTAAGTGGTGGACTGTAAGTGTGGGTATTGGGAGAGGCCAACCATCTGCCACTGACTTATAACATATATATAGTACAGAACAAATAATTTGGGCAAGTCAACTTGGCTTCTCTGGGTACTGTGGCACAGACAACATGGAATATTCTAATTTAAAGCACCACAGAAGAAGTCAAATATCTCAAACAAGTAGAGAAAACTGCACTGATGAAAAGAGGACACAACTGTGCACTGAACCAACATAAATTACATACTTTACAACTACACTTCATGAGAATTTCTAAAACATCACAATTTTACCCTAGTAAGAGTAACTGGTTTTATGATCGATATTCAATCTAACATCCATTAGATTTTAGTGTTCAGAAACATTCACTACTTCCATATAAACCTATTTCTCAACATAACATTTTGCAATATATGCTTATGAAGCAACATATCATCATGAAGCCATTTTTTGAAAAAAAAAAAAAAAAGGCTTAATAAAGGAAAATAGTACACCACACAAACACGTTTTTACTTCTACTGAATCTAGATCATTTTATCAGTTTATAGGTTCCCTGTAGATTTATTACCACTGAGATGAACTCTTTTAGCACAAACAGTAAAACAAGAAACTTCTGACATTTGAATGATCACAGATCTCAATCTCACCTTTAAAGTGCTGTTTAAAGCTCGAATGAGGTGCAGTTTCTCATTAACGCTTTCATTTTTGCAGCGTCTAATGAAGGAGGACCTGAAGTCACGTTTGGTGGTTGGCTGTAGGGCTCCTGTGGGCGACAGACTCGCCTGCTTGAGGTGAAGATACAACATCTCCATCTCATCAGACGGTGGGCCTGATGAAACAATATTAGAGTATTTGCGAAAGAATTTACAGAATTACCACACTTTTTGAGCAATGGATTTCCATGACTTTTCTAGGAGTTCACAATAACTGGATAAGGATTTTCAAAAATCCTTTTAAAGAGATAAAAAGTAATTTCTAGACAAAAACAAAGAGTTTTAGAGTTGAGTATAATTATAATTTGTTTTATATGTTTTTTTCTATTTTTTGTTCAGAAATATTCACATAAGTTTGAATCTCTACATTTGTGTTAAGAACATTTTAGTAATAAAAGTTGGGGAATTCTTGGTATTTTTAAAGGGGTCATGCCATTTTTTTTTATTATTATTTATTGTTATTTAATGTTCCCTGAGGTTCACTTATAATGTTAATAAAGTTTTTTTTTTTTTTTTTTGCATAAAAAACAAATATACTGTACTGTGCAAAAGTCTTAGGTATGTTAGTATTTTCACCAAAATAAAAAAATGGTTTTAAGCCAGTTATTTGCTGTAGTGTGTCAGTAGTAAATATCAGTTTACATCTCCAAACATTCCTTTTGCCACTAATTGTAATAATCCAGTGAGATTTTTGTATGAACAAGGAGTCTGACAACAGCCGGTATGCTCCACACGGAGATCTGATGTCATCATCATCGAGTCTGCCTGTGATTACATGAAGAAACCAAAAAAAACTGAGACCGACTAAATCCAAAAGAACTGTAGCAACGTCTCCAAGACGCTTGAAGAAACCTACTTTCAAAGCTAAAGTAACGTAAAAAAAAAAATAAAAAAAAAAATGTAGGCACTTGTGTAAAAATGCTGTAAAGTGAGGATGCCTTTAAAAAATAAATGTCATAAATAGATTTTATCTATCAATTAACTTCCGTTAACTAAATCAAATTAATATTTGGTGTGACCACCCTTTGCGTTTAAAACAGCTTTTGTCCTAGATACATTTACACATAGTTCTTCTGGTAGCTTTGGAGGTAGGTTTCTTCAAGTGTATTGGAGACCCCACCATCTGAACACCAGGGGGCGGGGCCTATGGTGTGATGATGTGTAACTATTCATTGATGCTCTGGAGGCAGGCATATGCAAATGTATTTGCCAGTGTGACATCACAGATGCCGCAATATCAAAACAAGCCATTTTTAGAAGCTTGAGTAATAAATGGTTTATTATGAGGACGATGATTTAGCTCTGAAATTTGCAGGATGTTTTAATGGTACAAAGACCTCTTATATGTAAAAAGATTAAGGCAAATTGTATTTCTCATATCACGACCCCTTTAAAAATGAAATGGCAGAAAAAGCTGTAAAACATGTTTTGTGCTCTTTGTATATACTGATTCTTGACACATAGCATCAAAAATAGTCAGATCAACCCATCATGTCTCTTCAAAAGACTTGGATTAAACCATGATTCATATGTATTATGTTTACAATGTCTTTATAAACTTCTTGAAGCATGAAAGTTTTGTTAGAATAGACTTTCAATGGAGGAACAGAAATCTCTTAGGTGTCATCTAAAATATCTTCATGTGTTTGGAAGATGAACAAAAGACGTATGTGTTTGTAACGACATGAAGTTGGGTAAATTATGACAATTGTGATTTTTTTTAATCTATCTCTTTAAACGGTTTTTAAATTTAGATTTGTGCAATGTAACACTCTCATAAGGATAAAACATCTCATTCCAGCGCTCACTTACTGTCATTTCCTTTGAATTCCTGTATTTTGAGGATGGGGTTGTCCTCTGAGCTGATCTCCTGCCACGACTCGCTGTCTGCGCTCTGAGTCTCTGTGCGGTTACACATCGGAGAAACCAGCGGGATCAAGTCCTGACATGGAGAGGAAGAGGAGCGAGGAGGCGGGAGACAACCCTGAGACAATCAATACAAATATATTTCAAACATAACAGCAATCTTTCAAAATCTGAAAGAAATACTATTTCAAAAAAGAAACTTGTGTGATAATATGACAAAAAAAAACAAACAAACAAAAAAAAAAACATTGTATTCATTGATTCTTAGATGCCATCCAAAAGTGTGGGGTCGGTAAGACTTTAAAGAATTTTGAAAGAAGTATTTTATGCTCACCAAGTCTACATTTACATGATGAAAAATACAGTAAAAACAGTAATAATGTGAAATATTATTGCAATTCAAAACAAATTGTTATCCCTTTTAATATATTTTAAAATATAATTTATTCCTGTGATCAAAGCTGAATTTTCAGCATCATTACTCCAGTCTTCAGTGTCACATGATCCTTCAGAAATCATTCTAATATGCTGACTTGATGCTCAAGAAACATTTCTTATTATTATCAATGACTCATGCTACTGTGGAAACAGTGATACTTTTTTTAAAAAGGGGGGATTTTTTTGATGAATCGAGAGATAAAAAAAAAAAAAAAAAAAACAGCATTAATTTTTAGCAACATTATAAATGTCTTTCCTGTCACTTTTGATGAATTTAATTTTCTTTCTGAATAAAAAAATCTGACCCTACATTTTTGAATGGTAGTTCATGTGCAAATGCATCTGATGCATATATCTGGCCATTGTGTCATCGTTTCACCCATTTTCACATTCACCAGGCATTAATACATAAACAGGAACTTATAAACCACAATGAATAGAGGAGTTAAATCCTGTCGCTTAATACTTTTATGGTTAGCAGTCTATTAATATTTACATGTCTGGACAGAGCGTGGTTACTCACATGCAGAGAACCGGGGGTCAGCTGATCCATGTACTCCACAGACACCTCAGCTGTGTCTGCTTCATCATCATCATCGCTCTCCTCACTGTAGCACTCTATATTCACACAATCACAATTGTTCTCAATATGATAATTCAGCTATTAAAGTGTCAGTTTTGGCTTTGATAAAAGACGTGGCATGGACTGAATTAGACGATCAGTGTTAACCGGGCTTCCGTATGAGTGTGTGGTTTGAATCTTTACCTCCGATGGTTGAGTCTGTGGGCTCGGGTTCATTTGAAGCCTGGGTGAGTTTAGCCAGCCATCTAGGTTAAAAATAGATTAATTACAATAAACCTGCCCTTATCAGATCTATGGAATGATTGTAATGGATCATTATGTAAGTCCTCTGCCCACACAGTTTAATACCAGCACACCCACAGTTTTCTCTCAATGTTTTCCACTCACAGGTTTATTTCAGTACGTTCAACAAACCCTGACAGGAAAGTTTTACAAAAGAAGAATTTCTGTCAACATTTACTCACACTTGTGTCATTCAAAACCCATGTGATTTTTTCCTTCCATGCAAAACAAAAAGGCGTTATATTGAAGAATCTTGACTAGTGTAGTTACTGTATTTATTAAAAATAATATTTTTGTTCCCAGTATAATTTACAGCATTATCTGGGATAGAATTTCTTTAATATATACACTTCCTTTCACAAGTCTGGGGTCATTTTTTTTTTTTAAGAAATTAAAACTGTTATTCAAGGATGCATTCAATTGATCAAAACTGACAGTAATGTTATGTTACAAAAAATATTTTAAGTAAATGTGGTTTCCACAAAAATATTAAGCAGCACAACTGTTTTCAACTGTGATAATTAAAGGAAATTCAGTACATCAGCGTATTGGAATAATTTCTGAAGGATCATGTGACACTGAAGACTGGAGTAATGATGCTGAAAATCAACTTTGCATCACGGGAATAAATTACATTTTAAAATATAATAAAACTGAAAAAAGATATTTTAAATTGTAATATATATTTACCAATATTACTGTTTTTTTTTTGTTTGTTTTTTTACTTTTGATCAAATAAAAGCAGCCTTGGTGAGCATAAGAGACTTCTTTTAATTAAAAACATTACAATTTTGTATGGCAGTGTAGCAAAAATGATACAATAATCAGATAAATAAATCAGAATTGACATTCAAATTAATTCAACAGCTTCTGAACTAAACTCAAATCAGGAAATCTGTATTGATATGCCCTAACTGGCATATGCCAAGTTTAAATACAAGCATATGCAAATGAGACTTATGAACTGCAGAGGATGGGAAATATTTCAGCAAATAACTGCTCAGCTTTGCGCAAGGAACAGCAAAAATATTTATTGTATGCCTATAGAAGACTTGGAATACAGCACAAGTATATGAACTACTTTTATTGTGCTTTTTTTGTTGTTCGTCTCAATTGACTTTCACTGTATGCAAAACAGATGTGATCATTCTCCTAAACATCTCCATTTGTGTTTAACAGCAGTAGAAAAACTACAGGTTTGGAACGACAAATGGGTGAGTAAATGATGGCAATTTTAATTTCATGTTTCCCCTTTCCCACCAGAACTTTGGACACATGATACCAGATAAACCTCAGTTAAGTTGCATTTTTAGTACTGGAGGTCTGCAAAACCCTGCATTTACAAATCCTCGTCAAATGTGCTTAATTGCATAGTGCACCGCAGAGAGCTTTAGTCACAGCTAAGTGTCAAAGCAGCTTGTCTCACTGCAATGCAAACATGTCACCAGACCAAAAACCAGACCACACGCTTCACATGTATGCGAAAGCGCTACATGATTTAAAAAAGTTGTTGTTTTTTTTTTTGTTGTTTTTTTGACTGTAGCATCAGCAAGTACGTTATCTGTCACCACACTTACACACACACACACAAGAAATTCATTTTATGTCTTTCCACACTCACTTGTTCATGTCTTTCATGTTCTCAGCTGCAAAGTAGAGTGTCACCATGTGGAGGTGGCTTGCTTTCATTGCACTGGAAAATAAGAATGCAAATAAAAACATACACAACCCCAGCAGTTCTCAAGGATGATATCTTTGTGGTTATATGTGGTTATATGATGTAGCAGAAGCATTACACAAACGAACATGTATACGACACCAAAGTTTGTCTCCTGTCTAATCTACATCCAATCATAGTGATCAAAGTAAAACACCGTTACTGTATGTCTTAAAGAAGGAAGTCTATACACAGTGGCTTAAACCACACACTTAGAGCAGACAGTTTCCTGTGTTCTGAGCGCACAGTGGGGTACAGAAGACATACTTCCAGTGCAAAAAAAAAAAAAAAAAAAAAATTTGATTTAAAGCTTGACACTTCACACACTACATTTTCAAAATGCATCAGTCAAATGACAAACCCATAACCAGGTTTCCAGACTGTGCATTTTGCAACCTTTTTTCCCGCCGGTGTGACTA
The DNA here is from genome assembly GCF_019924925.1 of Ctenopharyngodon idella. Classification (NCBI taxonomy): domain Eukaryota; kingdom Metazoa; phylum Chordata; class Actinopteri; order Cypriniformes; family Xenocyprididae; genus Ctenopharyngodon; species Ctenopharyngodon idella. Next base: position 9,252,969 of record NC_067239.1, on the reverse strand, counting down.
AATTTTGTTAGAGGTCACACTGGTGCCACCACCACGTTGCCCAACTGATATTAGAGTTGCCATTTCTGTTGCACATAATGCATATGAGAAACATCAAACGGCAAACTAAATGAAAAACTAAATGTTTATCAGCTTGGACAATAATAAAGAAGGTTCAGAAGGTTCTCACGCACTGATCTAGATCACGCGATACTGTTACTGCAGAGCGCTGGGAGATCCAATGAGAAAGCGTTGAATACGCCACAGAATTAATAACATTACAGCAAGATCTAGTGGGAAGCATTTAAATTCGGCAAAGTATTCTCTGTTATAAACTACAGGTATCAGATCAAACAGCGCTGACTTGGAAACCAGGAGAAATATTGTGCCATGAAAGTTATATAACGCTCTCCAGTGAGTAACGCTAACTGTAACCATGGTCGCAGAAATAATCGAATGTTTTTACATTTAAGGGTTCATGCTAACTTTTGGGAGTGAAATTCAAGCACTTTTCATTGACTTTTTAAAGTGCTTCACACTTTTTCCGGCACTTCAAATCTCTAAATATGATCCGATTTTAATGTTATTTTTAATGTGATGATTTGTAAAACTAAAAGTTTAAAGATGAAGGATTTCCACTCCCCTTATATGGGGAAAAGTAGGAAAAGTCACAAAGTCTCATGAAAAACAAAAACTTTTCTTCAAATTGTGACTAAATTACACAGAAAGCAAGTAAAAAGCACTCATTTTATAATCACTGAAGCTGTCTGTCAATTCAATATGGTACATTTAATAAGAGTAGAATATTTACATTTTTCCCTATAAAAATTAGGTTTTTGCATGTTACTGTTGTCAATAAAACAGTAACAGTTTTCTGAACAGTTTTATCTACATCTCAATTCAAGCTCAGTGCTTTACTGTCACATTTCCAATAAATAATTGTGCAATATTATTAGTAACTGCACTTATTGATGCAACACAACAGTAATATGATTAAATTACCTTTATGATTAAACACCCACCCCACCCAAAGCCACAAAATCAGGTGCTGGCACCACCTTCTGTAGATCTTAGTGAAAATATGAGTACAGCATTTTACTTCTTTTTTTTTTTTTGCACCAGGTGTTGCTATGGTGTTCCAAACGCGTTTAGTGTGTTGCTATGTAGCTGCTAGGGTGTCCTAGCTGCTATGCCATTGCTAGGGTGTTGCTATTCCTAATGCGTTTCTTAACGTGTGATCACATTTACCATTGTTCAGCAGGTTTTCACAGGCAAAATCTAGTAATTTCAATAGGAATCTATGCAATTTGTCGTTTTGTGTGAGGGCAAAAGTTTTCATGATGCAGATTTCAAAAAAGGGTCAAACTGATGACATGGATTAACCATGTTGACCAAGAAGAAAACTGCATGGTTTTAAAGCAACTTCTGTTTGAGCAGTGCTTCATACTAACATATATACACCGATCAGGCATAACATTATGACCACCTTCCTATTGTGTTGGTCCCCCTTTTGCTGCCAAAACAGCCCGGACCTGTCAAGGCATGGACTCCACTAGACCCCTGAAGGTGTGCTGTTGTATCTGGCACCAAGATGTTAGCAGCAGATCCTTTAAGTCCTGTAATTTGCGAGGTGGGGCCTCCATGGATCGGACTTGTTTGTTCAGCACATCCCACAGATGCTCGATTGGATTGAGATCTGGGGAATTTGGAGGCCAAGTCAACACCTCAAACTTCTTGTTGTGCTCCTCAAACCATTCTTGAACCATTTTTGCTTTGTGGCAGGGCGCATTATCCTGCTGAAAGAGGCCACAGCCACTAGGGAATACCGTTTCCATGAAAGGGTGTACATGGTCTGCAACAATGCTTAGGTAGGTGGTACATGTCAAAGTAACATCCACATGGATGGCAGGACCCAAGCTTTCCCAGCAGAACATTGCCCAAAGCATCACACTGCCTCCGCGACTTGCCTTCTTCCCATAGTGCATCCTGGTGCCATGTGTTCCCTAGGCAAGAGATGCACACGTACCCAGCCATCCACGTGATGTTATTAAAAAAAAAAAAAAAAAAAAAAAACACAACAACACATGATTCATCAGACCACGCCACCTTCTTCCATTGCTCTGTGGTCCAGTTCTGATGCTCACGTACCCAATGTTAGCGCTTTCAGCGGTGGACAGGGGTCAGCATGGGCACCCTGATTGGTCTGCAGCTATGCAGCTCCATACAGAACAAACAGCGATACGCTGTGTATTCTGACACCTTTCTATCAGAACCTTCGCTCCCCATGTGCATCAATGAGTCTTGGCCGCCCATGACCCTGTTTCCAGTTTTTGTGATGCTTTGACCCTCTCGATGCTCGTCTAGCCATCACAATTTGGCCCTTGTTGAACTCGCTCAAATCCTTACGCTTGCCCATTTTTCCTGCTTCTAACACATCAGCTTTGAGGACGAAATGTTCACTTGCTGCTTAATATATCCCACCCACTAACAGATGCCATGAAGAAGCGAAAATCAGTGTTATTCACTTCACCTGTCAGTGGTCATAATGTTATGCCTGATCAGACATACATACATATATTATATATATATATATATACATACATATATTATATATATATATATATATATATATATATATATATATATATATATATATATGGTTACTAAGGCACTGCTCAGATGTTATTGTGTTGCTATGCAGTTGTTTCAAGGTTTCAAAGATCACTGTTAGGGTGTTTTGGCTGGTTGCTATACAGTTGTAAAGACGTTCTATATGGATGTCAAGAAGTTCATATGAAGTTGTTTGGGTCTTGCAGGTGGATTCTAGGGCGTGGATTGCCAGGGTGTTTTTATGCTGTTACTAGAGTGGTTGGGGTGGTTGCTATGCAGTTCCTAAGGTTCTATGAGTGGCTGCTGGTGTTCTGGCTAGTTTCTAGGACAATGCTACGTGATTTGATAAACCAGTGGTTCCCAAACTTGGGTACGCGTACCCCTGGGAGTGCGTGAGGTGACAAACGGGGATACGCGAACAAAATGCTGAGTAGTTCATTTAATTCTAAAAGTAGGGATTTAGCACTTACTCGCATGAAGAACAAATATAGACACAGATAGTGGATTAATTTTGATTTAAGGCTCAAACTTTCTCCGATACAAAAACATACCTTGTGTGAGTTCTTGTATTTAATGATGATAACGAGCAAGAATGCAATTGTTCCCAAATATCCACATGACTGCAAACGTGACATTATTATACATCAGGTCAAAAAACAAAACGTACATTTTAAACACAGTACTGTCAATATTTACTATTATTTCATTGTAAAATACAGTTCCAACAAAAACCACAGCAGAACTACAACACACGTCTGTTTCGCGAACAATTCTGCGGCTTTGAACGAATTGTGAGAGTCAATGATTCAATGATTCATTCACAGCCACTTGCTTCATTACTGAATGAATGACTTGATGACTCACTCATAAAAACAGTGACTTGCTGCCACCTACTGGCGGTTTTAGTTTAACATTTAAAAGTTTTACTTAGTTTTACCATCATTGCATATTTCTCTATTAAACATTTTTTATTTAAGACATTATTTATTTTATAAAGTTATTCATTAAGGTAAAAATATGCACTGGAAAATCAATTTAGGGGGCAAATATTGTCCCTTAATGGTAAAGATATGACTGCAGTCTAAGTGGAAGAGAGGGGGTACGCAGAAGGATGGTAATCCCTTCAGGGGGTACTCCATGCTAAAAAGTTTGGGAACCACTGTGATAGACCATTGCAAGTGTGTTCTGGGTGGTTGGTAGGATGTTGCTAGGATGTGGATAACAAGGAGTGTCTATGAAGCTGATTGGGTGTTGCGTGTGGTTCCTAAGGTGGTCTGAGTGTTTTTAAATGTGTTGTTAAAGCTGCTACAGTATTCTGGGTGGTTGTTAAGGCGTCACTAAGTGGTTCCTACAGCATTGCTATATTGTTGGTTGTTAACTTGCCCAGGTGAAAAGAGCTCACTATCTCTCTATGATATTCTGGTCTGTTTCTGGGAATATTTCTGTTCATTTTATCATCCCCTGGTGATAAAATGAACATAAATCATAAAAGAAGTAGTACATCTCTCCTCGACAAGCCACGTGTTTTAAGGTATAATTAATTTGCATGGGGCGAGTTTCACACCAGAGTAATACTTCTGGTTAGGGATTTGACCAAGTATTATATGTTGCCTAATATGAGCAATATTTGTAGCCATGCTTGGCATAGAACATAGCACTAACTAATCAACAGGCTGTAATTTCAGAAAGACAGATATGATGCTGTGACACTACGCAAATAGGCATGTGGTCAGTTTTTTTTAAACCACGAGCAGTCAAAAACCTCTCTAAATAAGGAAGACAAACTCACAACTTCTTCTTGCATTCGGCAGCCTGTTCTACGGTGAAGTCTCTCATGTTGATGTAGCCTTCGGCCTTCTCTGCCTGAAAGGAAATGGAGAAAATTTGTCTCTAGAAAAGACTGGAGCCCTGTTGCAAGAAGCTGGTTTCAGTGGCTACCCAACTATCCAAGTTTGAGATCAATTTGAACAAACTCTGGTTTTCAGGCGTTAAAAAAAAAAAAAATAGTAAGTGTAATACAGCTTTAAATTTTGTTTTGTCTCAATGTTTTTATGTATTAGTCTATATCGGAACCCAAAATGCCCCGCCCCAAAAATTACTGTTTGCAGGTATATTTATGAATACCGCCGCTCCCTATTATCCCTATTATTTTTATTTATTGATCAGTTTGTGGAAAGGAGTTCAGTTAGGAGGTCAAAAGTTGTAGAAGCTCATAAATCGTACAGTTCTGAGGTCTGAAGACACTCGTATAAAATCATACAGGAGAGAAGCCAGTCAGTTGAGTTTATGACAAAACCTTTTACAGAACCTAAGTATTGTTGTCTTTTACTATATATGATAATTCATACTCGGAATGTAGAAATGACATTCATTACGAGATGATTAGTTAAAACATTTCAAATGCACCTGCAGACTATTTTTCTAGTCATGTATTTCGCCATTAAGGAGTTCTTAAAAAAAATACTGAATACTCTCGTGTCTCATCTCGTCTCGTGAGCTACCTGTCTCGTCACACCCCTACTGGGTCTGCATTTACTTTTTGGCTTTTTACAGTGACTAGCAACTCTCTCTGTTCATGGGCATCTAAAATAAATGTAGTCTTTTGATGATGTCACAGACTGTTGAATGACTATCACTTTTTTTTTATATGATTTCAGAATGGATTCTTGTTCCTTTTAGGTGGAACGACATGAGGGCGAGTAATTAATGACAGAAATTTCATTTTTGGGTGAACGAACCCTTTAAATTCTTCATAGTTTTCAGAGAAATGAATTGCACAGACACTTAATGAGAAATTAATCAAGCTGCTCACGTGATTGGCTGTTCACTGAAAACATTATGTCACACTTTCAGGCGCACGCGCACCACAGCAAATCACTAAACTCTGGTTCAAACCCAGTTGACAGAGAACATTTATCGCTGAACCCGTTTTGTCAGCACTAAACTGAAAGTTTTTTCAACCAGCTTTGTGCAACAGGCTCATTTCCAACAAGAGATAATAAATCAACTTTCAACACATTAAAAACACTAGTTCACATTTTCCGTAGAGAGGCCACACATTATCAAGGGAAAACCACACAACTTACAATGTCGGATGTGTACCAGTAGAGCGAACATTTCTTGAGCACAAACCAAAACTTTTTCCACCTCCAGCCCAAGAACCCTTTGCTTTCCTTCCTTTTGTACAAAAAGCCCTGACAGTCACCCTGGCCCAGGTCTTTCACAGAGACCCTTCTGCGGCTCATCACACCATCTCCTATCACAAACAACAAACAAACACATGCAAATAAGGCAACAACAGTGTCGTTCTCACTGGGTTCAGCACTAAACGGTCTTTGAAGCATCAATAGCAAAGATAACAGCATCTCGTCTGCATGATGCAGTCAACAGGGTCATGATTACGTTAACACACAGAATCCAAATTTATCTCTTTGTACAAGGTGTACTGGCAGCAACAGGAACATTTTACTCCTTCAGCAAGTTTAAAACATCTATAACTTATCTTGACAAAACAAAATCGTCTGTTACAACACTTTTTCCTGCTTACCTTGAGACTTCTCAGCAGCAAAGTCTTGAAGAGGGTACTAAAAGCGCGAGGAGAGAGAAGAAACGCTGTAAATTAAGCAGTGAACTCAGCCATCAGCGCCCACAGCTCAGAGAGACAGCGCTAATAACACCCTTCACTTCCCTGTACCACCACACATATGCCAGTAAGAGAGTTCAAGTACACGCACACACTAATAATGATATCCTCTCTCTCTCTCTCTCTCTCTCAAAACACACTTACATATAAGGCTATATAGCTATGTACAGTGAATGGAGACTTACCACAAGCCTTCTGAAGATAGTTTTGAAACTATGGTAACTGGATAGTTGATATGACGTGCGAAGCAGTTTGACGTGCTATGCGTCATTTTTTCTAATTATTGTTTAGTTATTATACATTCATATTTTAAGAGTTCATATCCATTGAGAGGCTACAAGGAATATTCAGACTTTTAAAAATTCGTGTCACGCCACAAGACTATTTAAGTGAACTGCAGAAAAACTGATTAAATATGGTTTTAAAAAAAAAAAAAAAAAAAAACCCTTTACATGGTGATCAGTATCGCTGCCTAAAATACACTTTCCCAATTCCCAAATACATTTCCTCAAATCTTGTTTTTGTGTTCATATTTCAAGTTTCAATTTCATTTTTAAATAAAATGTCATAACTGGATCTTCCCCAACTGATGCATAAGAACCAAGTCTCTGCCCTATTTTTTCTTAATTTTTTCGATAATCTATTTCACTTGGATGTACATCACAACACAGAAGAAAAGATCTGTTGCTACTTCTGTTTCATCGTGACTTTAAGGGGCAGTTTTTAATGGCACTGTTTTCAACTAAAATCGGAAACTTTTCATGCGTTTTGGCCGTTCATTTACACGACAATGGTGTTTTGGGGACCTGAAAAGGCAAACTTTAGAAAACAGAAAGTTTTTGAAAATGGTGACGTCATGCGCAATGCGTATAATGCGTGCAGTCTATCCACCTTATTTTTTTTAACGCAGAAGTGTCAATGTGCGAGACTTCTGATTTATTAGTAGCTATAGGGAAATAACGAGAAGAATATCAAAGTGCAGTAAACTGTAAAACTGTTTGCGCTACAAACCAGCGCGTTTATAGTTAAGACAATACATTAAAATAATATGGTAAGAAATACCAGTTTGCAGTATCAAGCAGCATAAAGAGCTGTTTTGCACAGCTAAAAATAACTAAGTGAATGACACCGGAAGACAGACACATTAACCCCCAGTTTCACAGACAAGGCTTAAGTCTAGTTTCAGACTAAAATGCATGTTTGCATGCATGCACACCAGTAATGATTAAAAAGTAGCATAAAAGCTACTTAAACGTCCTAATTGAATTAAGGCCTAATCCTGGCTTAATCTAAGCCCTGTCTCTGAAACTAGGCCTAAATTTACAAACGGCCGCTCCCAGTCTTACCTGAAAAATAAGGTAGATAGGTGCGTAGTGTTTCTTTACAATGTGACATCGTCAACTACTGGCCTGGCATGAATAATACAGCATTTTTTAGAGTTTTTTTTTTCTTTTTCTTTTTTTGTGGATCTGTGTGAGCAGGGATCGCTTTGACAACGTTGTCGTCTGTACGTGGAAAACACAAAAGGAAAATCTTTTCCATTTTTAGTACATTGTTTTCATGTAAACATACCCTAATATTAGCAGCTGATAATGATTCTGACTTGTCATTCCACCTAGTTTCTAAAATCTACACCTTAACACCGGTTTACAAGGCACATTTTGTTTTAAAAACTTTTTTGTACATTTTGAGTAAATATTTATTTTAATTCAGAAATATTGTGACATATTTGCTATCATTAAATTGTATGCTTTCAGCCATGCTGCTGTCTAGACAAGAGGACTAGATAACCTAAACATTTATATAAAAAAAAAAAAAAAAAAAAAAAAAAAAAAACATTATTTAGTATAGTTATGAATTACTTTTCGCTTTGTGGAAGTTTCTAAAAGAAGGCTGTCAAATTTAGCTAACAGATAAGCAATAATCACACCTAAAGATATATATTCTGCGGAGTATTATGTGAAATAATCTTCAGCAGTTCTTGTAGTTAACAGGAACAGTTCATGATGCAAAAATTAGAATGAAAATGTGATCAAATCAGCTCTGAAAACACTGAGCGTACAGAAAACACCCTGCAAAACTTACAACTATTATTACATTAAAATTTTACATTTACATACAATTTTACATTTAACCATTTAGTGGCAGCTGTCCAATTATTTAAAATGTTTTCTAGCAGTGTTTATGGTTTTATAGCTTGTATATAGTTTATACATTATTTACAGCTACATTTGTATTTTGTGTTGATTTGATATTCTAATTAAGACAGTGAGATTTCACTCGATTGATTCAGTTTTAAGTATTTTTATTAGTATTTGACACAAATGCTGTGTATATGGTTAGAAAACAAATATGCCCTCAGAAAGGTAAAATATGAATAAAATGCCACCATTCCAGGACTAAAATACTTACACAAAAGATTTCTGATACTAGTTAAAGCATTTGTTGATCCCAAAACAACAGTGAACTTACTGACTCTGTCCGTCTGCTCATCCTGTGATTCTCCTCTGCTGCCTTCAGAGAGGAGAGCAGTATATACATGTCCTCTACCAACTGAACAAATAAAAACAAGTCATTTTCAAAGTCTTTTATATTCTAATTAATAATAATAAAGTAAGTTTAATGTTTGTTTTGAAGCATCTTTGACTGACAAACAGATGCTACACTATAAGACTGTGGTCAATGGATACGGTTGGTTACACTCTTTCATTGTGTTATTAGTATTTTTTTTTTTTTATTTCATTTACTTACCTGTAACCAGCATGTGAAAATCTGCAGGTATTTTATCCCTCTGAAAATCACTCTTGCAGACATCCCGGATCCTGTACAAGCTGGTTTAGAATGTTTGTGAACGCTGAATTTGACTTGCCTGAGCCTCTAATAACGCCTTTCATTTGCATAATTGATTTAATCAGTCACGTTTCTTCATCACATCTTTTGTATTCAACTTTTAGGCATTATAATCACATCTTTTTCTGTCATTATATTCAAGAGTCAACTGGTGGTTTGCTTAAAGAAGCACTTGGTAAAGCTACTTGTGTGTTGTTGTTGTCTAATAAAATTCCCTGCGCTTCAGGAACTGACCACTGCGGGGCACTATTGCATGATTGCACAGATGATGATCATAAAGAGACATTTTTTTTTTTTTAACATGCTACGCTTTGGGATATCTCGTTTACTTTTTTATTTAGGTAATACGGTGTTATATTGTAAAGTAAATAAGAATTATGTGCCATGTTCAGCAGTATTTTGGTCATCTATATATGAAAACATTTACTATGTATAAAAGTATGGTAACATAAGTAATATAAAATAAGTTCTTTATACGATAAATGATAAAGTGGATCTGTGATTCATATTTTCTTTCAATGTGTAGCCTTTTCAAGAATATTTTGGATGGATTTCAAAGTTGTTTAGAAAATTATTACAAATTTAAATGTATGATCTCTCTCTCTCTTTTTTTTTTTTTTTTTTTTTTACAAGATACCACTGATTTCAAAAATGTCTTTTGATGCATGCACAACTTTTTTATTTTACTTTTAAATACCACATCCATGTGAAGAAATTGGCTAAACTAAGACAAATTGTAAACAATTTATAAAATAAATTACAGTTTTTTAATTGCTTTGGCGCAATTTACACAAGCAATTGGTACATTTTCAAAACGCTTAGTACAGATAATCAAAAATGCACTTTTTTTTAAACATTTCAGCATATTTTCAATTGTATTAGTGCAATGTTTCATTCACAGTAACTGCCTTTCATAAAGCTCTTACTATCAAACTTGATTTGCATCTCTTCTCATTCAGTTTAATACATTTGTCTATTATTTAATCCAACTTAATGGTTAATCAATGAATCATGATACACCTAGGCCTATAGATTTCTATAAATATTGATTCTATAGACATAGTTTCTATAGAAATTGTTTGCAATTTCCGATATGGATAACTAAATGTAATGGATTCTTTTTACATATGGAGTGCTGCAAGGGTCTGTTTTAGGCCCTCTACTATTTTCAATATTTCAATATTTTCAAGAGAATTTGAACATATAATTTAATCATCTTTACAATAGTTACCTATTAAGTTCCGTATCAGTTACAAAGTGTTGCTACTGACCTATAAGGCCCTAAATGGTTTAGCTCCTGCGTATTTAACTGATCTTCTATCGTTGTACAATCCATCATGCTCTTTAAGGTCACAAAACTCTGGACTTTTGGTAGTACCTAGGATATCTAAGTCCACTAAAGGAGGGAGAGCATTTTCACATTTGGCTCCTAAACTCTGTAATAGCCTTACTGATAATGTTTAGTGCTCAGACACAGTCTTCTAATTTATAATAAATATAGATTAAAGACATCTTTTTAGCCAAACATTCACATAACACACCTCATAACCTTGTACTCCAATTATATCAGATCAAAAGCATATGATATGTACATTTTCTATAAGATTTGAGTGCCTTGGACCATCCTTAATTGCATATGATATGTATTTCTTGAAACGTTATGAACAGCAGCTACGCTAATTATTTTTCCTTTGGTTTCTGTTTCTTGCTCGGGATGCCCATCTAGAGAGTACGCCAGCTCCAGTTTGGATCCACCCTTTTCCGAAGATTTCAGATGCCCCAACACCTGAAACCAACTCCTGCGAGGGCTTCAGATGACGCCAACTCTGAATCAGCATGCACCACTGCCAAATTTTCTTGTAATAATTGCTGTAATGAGCTCATTATTTCTGCCTAAATGAATACATGATGTTAGCTAAGTACATGATTTGTATTATCTTAGAACTACATTTTTGACATATGAACATTTCTTTGACAGTCATCTCTGATAACAGATTATTCTAAATTGTAATGTAGAAACATGCATTTTCTGTAAAGCTGCTTTGAAATGATATGTATTGTGAAAAGCGTTACAAATACATGTGAATTAAATTGAAAGTGAATACCATACCACCTGTGATCCAACTCAAACAACAGTGGGTAAGGCTTGTCTTGTTCCACATTCAAGTAATAAATCGATTTGTGCTCTCTTTCAGAGAGAGGGTTGTCACCTAACCATATGTAATTGCCTATTGGAGCAACTTTGCTAATATTGTAAACTGGAAAAAGGTTTGGCTATTGCCATATAAATACCTTATTGTGAACAAAGTTAAAGAAGTATCTTTCAAATTAAATCACAGATTCTATCTAGTGAATAGTTTACCTAAAGAAATTCAAATCTGACATTGACACAATGTGTAACTTTTGTAATATGCAAGATGAAACTATTGTACATTTATTTTGCTGTTACACAAAAGTGTAGTTTGCGTATGTAATTGATTTTGTGTACTCTCAATTTTCTTTATTTTTGAAAAATGTATTGTTTGGTTTCGTTAATACAGATAAAAATTCTGAAAAAGAATTTTATCTTAAATTTTATCTTAAACTTCTCCTGGCTAAGTAGGCTATCATGTTAAAATTCTCCAATCATAAGCCACATTTCAAGGCGTAGAAATGTGAGAAAAAGTAAGATATGTTTTTGTTTAAACAATTTGAATGCGACTCAACAGTTGATTCGCTTTCTGAGTCGCCGAGCGCCCCCTGGAGGAAAAGCATAGGCTAATGGGAAATATTAGCTAAGCTGACCGCATTTGCTCCACACAAGAATCCATGGTATGAGAGGATTTTCCCATTTATAGCATTCTTTATTAACAGAGTTTGACAACATAAACGAGCATCAAGTAGTATCCTATCTTGCTCAAAACTATGACTTGCTCTAGTGTTACAGTAGTCTGTGGTTTTAAGACTCGAGCTTTCTTGTTTATCAGTTTGTTTGCATCTGATACTGTTGAAATGATTTAAGCATAAATAAAGTTCGCAACAGAAGACCATTTATATCATGTAAGACAGTCAGTAATTTGCACACTGAAATGCAAGTTAGTAAAGTAAAAAGGGTGTCAGACTTTATTACTGTGCTACTGTAGCACAATTGAAGTCTTTTGAAAGCAGACACTTCACGCTATGAAATGGCTAAATCTACTCACCAGGGTTCTCTGCCATTCAGAGTTGAATTCACATTGCCAATTCCTGAATTTGAATTGAGGTAGCAAACGGGATGCAGACAGCCTATGTAATTTGAATATGAATTTAAGGAAGTCAAATCAAAATGGAATGAGCAGAATAAACTGTATATTATACAAAAAATAAAGTAGCCTATAACACACACAGTACCATTCAAAAGTTTGTGGTCGGTAAGATTTTTTAATGTTTGTAAAAGAAGTCTCTTATGCTAATCAGGGCTGCATTTATTTGATCAAAAATAAAAACAGTAATATTATGAAATATTACAATTTTAAGTTACTATTTTCTTTTAATATATTTTAAAATGTCATTCCTGTGACGCAAAGATGAACTGTCAGCATCCTTACTCCAGTCTTCAGTGTCACATGATCATTCAGAAATCATTCTAATATGTTGATATTGTAACATATTATCACAGTTAATAACAATAAAATTGTTAAAAGAAACAGAGATACATTTTTTTTTTTTTTCAGGATTCTTTGATTTGAAATAGAAATCTTTTGGAACAACGTAAAGGTCTTTACTGTCACTTTTGATCAATTTATTGCATCCTTGCTGAATAAAAGTATTAATTTCCTTTAAAAAAGTTCTTACCGACCTCAATAAAGTGGTGCTGTATGACAAAATGAAAAACTTTTGACTGTTAATTTGAAAGTGCAGAGTGAGAAATATGTCTAATCAGTTGAGAATATTGTATATTCTACTTATCAGCCATGATTAGTCAAATCGTCTTGGACCATTGAAATTATTACTTTGCATTTCAGTAAATTCAGCTTCCTGTCATTCCAATTCAAAGTCCATTCCAACTTCCTGTAGAGCGTCAAAAGTTCAATTTTAAATTCTGAAAATTTCCCAAACATGAATCATACATTTGGTATTTCACAAGAACTTTCTTGCCTTATTAACATGTCAATGTGCACATTATTAATGAAGGACACTTATTTAAAAAAAAAAAAAAAAAAAATCTTGCCCATATCTTCTCTATATTTCAGATAGGAAATAGCTTTAACTTACATAAGGCATATGTTTAAAAAAGAGAAGCTATTTAGCAAGTGGAAAATAAGTTGGACCAGTATCTATAATATACAATATATGCACAAATTAAATAACTTATGACACAGTTCCAAGTGAAAATCCTTTTAAAAACCTGATTTATCAGAGGAATAGAGTTTTCAGTAGTCTTTACTGCTGATGAAACCTTGAATAAAGTAACAGGCATTACACCGAGGATGTCTTTAATACTGGCCAAACTGAATTTCCACAGATCCTGGTCTCAGATCCTGTGGAACATTCCAGATTTTAAATGATAATACTGCACACGGATGGCAGACAACCAGCGGCATTCAGTGTGTGAGCAGCTTGAGTCGAGCGATCCAGCTGCTGAGCAGTGAGGGTTCTGAGGGTGGTCTCTTGGAAGATTTTGTTGCTGGCTTCCGTGCCACAGCTTCCTGGTAGGGTATGGTGGCGCTGTCGTGTAGGTCTGCATTGATGAAACACTGGCTGCCGCGGATGTGGTCGACCCCTCGGACGAGTTGCCGTTCGCCTGTGGGCCGGTAGGGCAGTGGGTAACAGGGTGACTCTTCTGAGATGGTGGGGATCTGTTCGTTACTCAGATACCTGTGCAAAACCTCCTCACCTGAGGAAAGACAAGAGACATCATCTAAGGATGGAAACACTTTTAATGAGAGATATTTTATCATAGTTGGGAAGCTTTGGGAACAATCTTCAGCTTTGGGGAAAGTTACTTTTAAAAGTAATCTGTTACAATTTTGCATTAGTTACATTACTTTTTTACTGTGTTGTGTTACTTTTGTGTTACTTTTTCTGACCTGACTGAGGCTCACTCTCTTTCAGGCCCAAATATATATATCTATATCTATATATCTATATATATATATATATATATATATATATATATATATATATATATATATATATACACACACACACACACACAACCCAAATTCCAGAAATGTTGGGACTTTTTTTAAAATTTAAATAAAATGAAAACTAAAAGACTTTCAAATCACATGAGCCAATATTTTATTCACAATAGAACATAGATAACATAACAAATGTTTAATTTTACAATTTTTTGCATAAAATGAGCTCATTTCAAATTTGATGCCTGCTACAGGTCTAGTTTGGATGGGGGCATGTTTACCATGGTGTAGCATCTCCTCTTCTTTTCAAAACAGTGTGAAGATGTCTGGGCATCGAGGTTATGAGTTTCTGGAGTTTTGGTGTTGAAATTTGGTCCCATTCTTGCCTGATATAGGTTTCCAGCTGCTGAAGAGTTTGTGGTCTTCTTTGATGTATTTTTCTCTATAGGTGAAAGATCTGGACTGCAGGCAGGCCAATTCAGTGATTTCCAACAACAATGTCAAATTTGGACTCGTCTGACCATAGAACACTTTTCCACTTTAAAAGTGGAAAAGTCCATTTTAAATGAGCCTTGGCCCACAGGACACGACGGCGCTTCTGGACCATGTTCACACATGGCTTCCTTTTAGCATGATAGAGCTTTAGTTGGCATCTGCAGATGGCACGGTGGATTGTGTTTACTGACAGTGGTTTCTGGAAGTATTCCTGGGCCCATTTAGTAATGTCATTGACACAATCATGCCGATGAGTGATGCAGTGTCGTCTGAGGGCCCGAAGACCACGGGCATCCAATAAATGTCTTCGGCCTTGTCCCTTACGCACAGAGATTTCTCCAGTTTCTCTGAATCTTTTGATGATGTTATACACTGTAGATGATGAGATTTGCAAAGCCTTTGCAATTTGACGTTGAGGAACATTGTTTTTAAAGTATTCCACAATCTTTTTACACACTCTTTCACAGATTGGAGAGCCTCTGCCCATCTTTACTTCTGAGAGACTCTGCCTCTCTAAGATATCCCTTTTATAGCTAATCTTGTTACAGACCTGATATCAATTAACTTAATTAGTTGCTAGATGTTCTCCCAGCTGAATCTTTTTTGTAGCAGGCATCAAATTTGAAATGAGCTCATTTAGTGGATAAAAGTGTAAAATTTCTCAGTTTAAACATTTGTTATGTTATCTATGTTCTAATGTGAATAAAATATTGGCACCATTTCTAAAAGACATTGGTCTTTTTTGGTACCGACTAAGCAACAATGTAAAAGAAAATTCATGATGTCGCTTTAGTCCACATTCTCCAGTACAACAGGAAAACAACTCTACATGTATTTCTAATCTGCAAAAACATTACACATGTTTACTGATGTCTGACCCAAATGAACTATGGGTATACAGAGATTACCCCTTAAGCTACTTACAGAGACAAAAATGCAAAGTGTACAGTGTTATCTGACCTTTGTCTGCATGTAATTGGGCTTGTGAAATGTTTACGCTGACAGCTGGAGATTAACTCGCTTCAGCTGTAGTTTACACACAGGCAGGTGTTGCACTTACCTTTCCTTCCAAGAGCCCAGGGTCTAGAGGGAGAGTCCGACACGCCCAGGCAAGTGTCTACTGGCATGGACATGGGACGTGGCTTTCCTAAAGCACATGCACAAAGAAAGAATCAGTCTAATTGAGTCCTTGCCTAAGGCATGCTGGCTAAGACATTTATTTAGTAACTTAATTTTCACTAAAAACTTGTGTCATTCAGATGGAATGAAAGTTACCTTGCAGTTCGGTAAGTGAGTCATGTTGATTCAGGAATTTCATTCAGAAAAGGATTCATCAGACTGATTCTGATAACTCTTGAGTCTTTTCAACCATTTATTAACAGAACTGGCTCATAAGAGTAATTGGACTAAACAGTCAGACTGATTATGATAACTCGTGATTCTGTGAGTCTTTTAAACCATTTATTAACAGAACTGGCTCATAAAAGTAATTTATCCATGAATTGGACTAAACTGTCAGACTGAATTTGTGATTTTGTGAGTCTTTTAGAACCATTTATTAACAGAACTTTCTCGTAAGATGAACTGGACTAAACTTCAGTCAATTACCAGCTCAATAGAAAGACATTTTCTCACCATAATATATGTGGTTTGTATCTGAAATATTAATTTGGTTTGCATTGGGTTGATAAGAATCAGATTTCTTAAATTTTTTTGCTGTTCAGACTACATGCTACTTAAACAAATTTGAGTTTGGATACACAAAAAATAATAAAAATGTATCAGTGTTTTGTATCAGTGACAATACTTTGGTGAAAGTACTTTTGGCCGAACAGGCACTGACCTCGAGATGGAGTCCGCTGTCTCAGTCGTGCTTGTGGGATGACGACCTCAGCTGGATTTACACTAGGTTTGCTATTGTAGTCGCTGATATTTGAACGCCGTCTACTAGCTAAATCCAGAGATGAGTTGGGCGACTCTGAACCTTTTGGTCTCATCTTCACACCTGCACATTCACTTGTCTCTGCATCTCTACAGACATACAGAGATATAGAAGCATTTTAGAGTTAACAAACCAAGGCCGCATTTTAAGGCTTAAGGCAGAAACAATTCTCTAAGATGGTGGATGAAATATTGTAGGCCTATTGGTAAAAAGTTCGTAATTACAAATAAAAATGACAGTTCTACCCAATATTGGTGTATTTTCACTATGCTTTTCTTTGATTATTAGAGCTTACGGTGCATTCAAGTCCTCTTGGGAAGTTCGTATGTACAATTTATGACTTCTGGTGCATTCAAGACCGCCTGGAATGTATTCGGCTGTATTTATATGCTAATCTGTGCCAAAACTGGAGTATACTTTGGGCTTAAAGGATTAGTTCACTTTAAAATAAAAATTAGCCCAAGCTTTACTCACCCTCAAGCCATCCTAGGTGTATATGACTTTCTTCTTTCTGAGGAACATAATCGCAGAAATATTAATAAATATCCTGATGCATCCGAGCTTTATAATGGCAGTGATAGGGATCAGTGTGAATGAGCTGAAGAAAGTGCTTCCATCCACATCCATTCATCATAAATATGTGCTCCACACGGCTCTGGGAGGTTAATAAAGGCCTTCTGAATTGAAGCGATGCATTTGTGTAAAAAAAATATCCATATTTAAACAAGTTATGAAGTAAAATATCTAGCTTCCGCACGAGCCACCTTCCGTACACAGAAAGTGTAAAACTCTTGCAGTTCACAAAGCTTACGCTACGTCCTATGCCCTTATTCAACTTACAGAAAAAGTGTAACTGACGTGACGCCAGTTTACACTTTCTTCATAACTTCAATACGGAAGGAGGTCTGGCGGAAGTTACATATTTTACTTCGTAACTTATTTAAATATGGATTTTTTTTTTTTTTACATAAACGCATCGCTTCGCTTCAGAAGGCCTTTATTAACCCCCCGGTGCCGTGTGGAGCACATATTTATGATGGATGGATGGATGTGGATGGAAGCACTTTCTTCAGTGCATACTCACTGATCCCTAAGACTGATAAAGCTCGGATGCGTCAGGACATTTTAATATTTAATATTTCTGCGATTATGTTCATCAGAAAGAAGAAAGTCATATACACCTAGGATGGTTTGAAGGTGAGTAAAGCTTGGGCTAATTTTCATTTCAAAGTGAACTAATCCTTTAAGGAGCATAATTTGTAGTGCTTATTGTGCCTTAGGAGGCAGCTGCCTATGCAGGAAGTAGAGTAAGGAAGTTCATGTTTTGAAACAGAGCCACAGTGTAATTTAATATGATTTAATATGAAGGCGATAAGTTATCAGAGAAACATATACTGACCGTGGGCTGTATGGCATGGAAGGAGGAGGAGGGATATAGAGATCTAAAATTGCAGGTTTCTCTGGCCGCTTGACAGAGATTTGCACAGGATTTCTGGATGACTGGGCAGCAGGCACATAGGATGGGCTCTAAAACAAACAAAGTTATTAGTCCCTCATTCTGCCATGTTTAAGATATATTTGCATAAGATAACTATGAAGAAAGCCTTGCTAAATTACATCTTACATAATCTTTAAAATGAGATTAACAGTTGGATCATTTGCACTCCATTTCAATCCATATAGACCTTTGATCTCAACACCAAATTACTATAAGACACTTTGTAGTGAAGTTTGTTTTCCCCATCTCAAGGCCCTGCTTTGTTTAAGACATGCCTATTTTTGATGAATGTAGACTTTCTTTAAGCCTTTAAGTATTGACTTTGCCAGGGCAAGAATGAACTTAAGTTCACATCATTCCAAAAGTACTGTTCTACTTTTGTAAAAAGAACTGATAATAGTCTTTATACGTAATAAGTTCCTGTATGGATTATCTGAATTGCATAAACAGATATTCAAAAGAACATTTGTTGGCAAAAAGGCCTTTCATTCATTGAAAGGTACATTATGTAAACTAGATTTTTACACTTCCTAAAATTTGTTTAGAGTCCTTGTTATCGCGCCTGCCTCCCATGCTGGAGACACTGGTTTGAATCCAGCTTGGAGCGGTGTGAGTAGAACCGGAAGGGTTTCATTGGTGCCACGACTCAGATTGGAGTGAGGTTAGGGGTGTGAGTGTAATGGAGGCAAGCTAGTAAGAGCTGTGTATGTAAACCTCACTCCCCTGGCCTCAAGAGGCTCACTAGAGACTAACACTAGAGGCTGTGTCTTTGTTAGTGCGCCCGCCTCCCATGCCGGAGACACCTGTTCAAATCCCGCTCGGAGTGGGGAGAGTAGAACTGGAGGGGTTTCGTTTGGTGCCGTGACCCGGATGGAAGTGAGGTTTGGGGGGGTGAGTATAACGAAGGAAAGCTAGTAAGAGCTGTGCATGTAAACCTCACTCCCCTGGCCTCAAGAGGCACATTAGAGGCTGTGTCCTTGTTAGTGCGCCCTCCTCCCGTGCCGGAGACACCTGTTCAAATCCCGCTCGGAGTGGGGAGAGTAGAACCAGAGGGTTTTTTTTTGGTGCCGTGACCCGGATGGAAGTGAGGTTTAGGGAGGGTGAGTGTAACGAAGGAAAGCTAGTAAGAGCTGTGCATGTAAACCTCACTCCCCTTGCCTCAAGAGGCGCACTAGAGACTGACACTAGAGGCTGGGTCCTTGTTAGTGCGCCCACCTCCCATGCCGGAGACACCTGTTCGAATCCCGCTTGGAGTGGGGCGAGTAGAACCGGAGGGGTTTCATTTGGTGCCGTGACATGGATGGAAGTGAGGTTTAGAGGGGGTGAGTGTAATGGAGGCAAGCTAGTAAGAGCTGTGCATGTAAACCTCACTCCCCTGGCCTCAAGAGGCACACTAGAGACTGACACTAGAGGCTGTGTCCTTGTTAGTGCGCCCGCCTCCCATGCCGGAGACACCTGTTCGAATCCCGCTTGGAGTGGGGCGAGTAGAACCGGAGGGGTTTCATTTGGTGCCGTGACATGGATGGAAGTGAGGTTTAAGGGGGGTGAGTGTAACGGAGGCAAGCTAGTAAGAGCTGTGCATGTAAACCTCACTCCCCTGGCCTCAAGAGGCACACTAGAGACTGACACTAGAGGCTGTGTCCTTGTTAGTGCGCCCGCCTCCCATGCCGGAGACACCTGTTCGAATCCCGCTCGGAGTGGGGCAAGTAGAACTGGAGGGGTTTCATTTGGTGCCGTGACCCGGATGGAAGTGAGGTTTGGGGGTGAGGGGGGTGAGTGTAACGGAGGAAAGCTAGTAAGAACTGTGCATGTAAACCTCACTCCCCTGGCCTCAAGAGGCGCACTAGGGACTGACACTAGAGGCTGCGTCCTTGTTAGTGCGCACGCTTTCCATGCCGGAGATACCCATTTGAATCCCGCTCAGAGTGGGGCGAGTAGGACCAGAGGGTTTTCGCCATAATCCAGATGGAAGTGAGGTTTAGGGGGGTGAGTGTAACGGAAGCAAGCTAGTAAGAGCAGTGCATGTAAACATCACACCTTTGGCCTCAAGAAGCGCATAAGAGACTACAGTCTTTAGCATCCTTGTTAGTGCGCCCCACCTCCCATGCAGGAGATGCCAGTTTTGAATTCCGCTCGGAGTGGGTCGAGTAGGTCCATTTACATTTGTTTGTGAAAACTCATCACCACAATTTGTAGGTGGTTGCTAAGGGGTTACTTAATGACCCAGTTCATTTTTTTCAGGCAAAAATCTTAGCCTGATTTCAGGTATCAATCATGTTCATAACACAAATCAAAAATAGCCTCAGCAAGTGAAACACTAATACATAAACTATTTATCTTGGATTTTTAGATTAATGTTTTTTTTTTTTTTTTTCATCAAACAGAAATCGTTTTTCCTGAGATGTAGTCTACAGTCTGACCTTTAAAAGAATGGCGAGGAGTTTGGGAAAGTCCGTTTGGACTAATATTAGCTACAGCATTTCTAAAATCAATGGCTGTGTGACATTTGGACCGGGAGTTTAATCAGGTGGAAACACACATCCTGATGTGAAACCCTGCTGCTAGTCCAGCAATCTTAACTGTTAATCAGCATAAGTCAGCTGTGGAAGATGTGTGACATAAATATGCATTTCAGAGGCAAGTTAATGTGTGTGGAGGGGAAGAAGTCTTTCATTGTTTTAGTTCTGCAACACCCATACAAACCCATCCACTCATGTTGAGACAATGAAAGTTCATGGAGTTTGTGCAAATGTGAAACACAGAGAAACACAGTGTAAAATAGCTCACAAGCTATCACTATTTGCATACTACTAACTATGAACAGTCTACACTAGTGTTCAAAAGTTTGGCGTCTGTAAGATTTTTTTTATGTTTTTGTCTGTAATGCTCACCAAGGCCTTATTTATTTGATCAAAAATACAGTAAAAAACAGTAAAATTGTAAAATAACAGTTTTCCACTTGAATTTCCAGCCCAAATCTAAACAGACAAAAAGTTTCCTGTGCATCTGATCTATAGGAGAATGAGGGCAGTACCTGGACGACAGGGGGTCTCCAGCGCATGTTCTTCAGTGGTGCCGGTGTGAAGCCACAGGTACCTGATGGCCTTTTCTTCACCGTCAGTGTCACATTCTGAGGATCTTCCCTGAGCTTTTCCACTAGATTCTTCAACTGCCAGCCCACCTGAGAAGTTACATTAGTACATCTGTTAATGGATGACTCTCACAAAACCTGTCAAAAACATGACAAGATCATATTTCACCCCAAAGTCAAAACTATGAAATAAGAAATATTTCACTTAATGAAAGTAAAGCCTATCTCCAGTACCAATTTAGGACCACTAAGATGTATTTGCATTGTGGAATGACGTTCATAATAATTATGCAAATTTCTCATTACTGTAGTACATTTTCATTGCTGTAATGCAGAATAAATATTGATATAGTATTTAAATTGTTGGTGTAAAATGTATTTAAGCCAGAGGGAAAAACAAATAATTCTGACATTTTGTGTTTTGTGCCTTTATCTCTGGTAACTATGACTTTCTCAAAATTGTTTCATTATTAATTGTAATTGCAACATTGTTTCTCTACTTGTACTTTCTCATAATTGCATATACTGTATTATTTACTTGAACAATTAACTTTAATTCTTACATCTGTATTTCTCCTAATTGTGACTGTCTCAAAATGTGACTTAATTTCAACTATATCTCACAATTTTATTTATTTATTTATTTTTTGCTCTGAGGCAGAAATGCCCTTGTGAAAAAGAACACTTTAGCATACTTTTAAAAAGCGTACTTATTATTAAAAAAATATAATTTAAAGAATATACTTGTCACGTCTGTTCTTGTTTCATGTTTTCAGTGGATGATCATTACAATACTTAAGTGCAAAATAAATATAATGATTTTGATTAATTTTATGTTATTTACAATTAAATTAAATTGTATCATAGTAAATTGTATTATAGTAAATCAAATTTGTTGAACTTAAGAGTGCTTTTAGGCCAATTTGTGTAGGATTAAGTATATATTTATACAGTATGTAATTTTATAACTACATTTATAGTCATTTAAATATGGTTACAGTACTGATGTACAGACAAGCATTTATGCTAAACTGAAATATACTTTAATGTCATTTCTACTGAAACTTTTATGTCATGTATTTAAATGTAACCTATTTGCAATTACAAATTTATAATGATAAAGTTGCAATTTAGTACATTTAAAATATATTAACTTTAATAATGTAATATCAAATAACACACTACAGTAAGAATTATAATCAAGTACTTTACACATTTTAGTATGTTAATCAAATTAAGTGTACTTCTTTAAAACATAAAAGATTAAATGAATAATTATTTAAAATGTACTATAAAGTAAAACTTTTTATATGACTTTATTACAAAGTGCATGTTTTTAAAGTGCACTTAAGTTTTTTTTATATGTACTTTTAAGATTTGAGGTATGCT
Organism: Ctenopharyngodon idella; assembly: GCF_019924925.1. NCBI lineage: Eukaryota > Metazoa > Chordata > Actinopteri > Cypriniformes > Xenocyprididae > Ctenopharyngodon > Ctenopharyngodon idella. Next base: position 9,230,370 of record NC_067239.1, on the reverse strand, counting down.
ACAAGTGCACATTCAATACAATTAAGAGCACTTCTTTTTCACAAGGGTGGACCTGAAATGAAACCTGGATATAAATGACCATAAATGGGGGGAAAGTTGATCCTACTGTAGCTGAGCAAATGTAATCTGAATAGCTTTATGCTGTACAAACACAAATGGTTCGGCACCAATCCAGTGCTTTCACTGTAAATATGAGGTGAATACAAAACAGCACTGATCCAAAATAATGATAAAGGTGTCCATAACAATATGGTTATCCAAAAGGCTTTTCAGCGCTGACATATCTCTCTCCCATGGATCAGGTTTACTCAGTCCAACACAAAAGCTTATCATCTTGCTTCCTTTCACTCTTTTAGACCAGATTATTTACCCATAATCCTCCTCACTATCATGTGACAGACGGATGGACTCACCACTGTTTGTCTGTTGACTTGTATCACCTCATCACCTGCATGAATCCGCTGAGTTCTGTCTGCTGGAGACTGAGGAGTGAAACAGAGACAGAATCAATTGAAGTTATACTCTGTTTCTTGTTTTATGGATCTTGGCAATCCATTAGTCACAGACTGTGAAGTGGTTTGAATGATGCTGGACATTGATACATTATTAGTGATTTAAAGAAGCTTGGCTCACATTTTCTGTGGTTCCGGTGATGACGTGCAGCCCATCGTAAGTGGATTTGATGTACATTCCCTTCAAAGAGTAAGCAAATAATATGCAGTTGTTATGCAACGAGTACAACAGTACCAGCGGGTAATGTGCAAAGACTGTTGACACTTACCAGTCCCTCGCCTGGTTTGATATTGGTGATGGGGACTTCCTCCAAACAGGTCATGTGAGTCTTCAAGGGGTCAGAGGTCATTCTCATGGTGGAGTCACAAATGCCAGTCAAAACCCGTGCCTTAAGTAAACAGAAAGATCAGTGTTGCAGTATTAAGAATTTATTTGGTCATAATAACTTAACCAGAACTTGGAAAAAAGTGCCTATGGTGATATTTTCACAAAATGATATTAAGCTGCTTCTTGCATATTTCGTAGTCTTGTGCAGCCAGACCTTCAGACTTATGGCAGAAGGTCTGGACTCCATAGCAGTTTTCATTGGCTAAGGACCGCCCAAAAGGACGTCTGATCGACATGTAAAGCAACCAATCATTAAGTCGATGTCCCTACGATAGCAGACCGGAGTGCATCTAATAAATTAATCATTCAAGAAGGTTGTGCAAGTTTCCCGCAACAATCCCTGTTAAAAAAAAACAGCATATGCTGGTTAGGTATGTTTTGAAGCATGGAAGCTGGTTGAGCTGGTTTATGCTGGTCATTAGCTGGTTTGAGTTGGTTTATGCTGGTCCTAAGTTGGTCCTAAGCAACTAGCTCCAGCTCAGGACCAGCTTAGGACCAGCACTTGACCAGCTTAAACCAGCTCATGACCAGCTAAGGACCAGCATAAACCAGCTCAAACCAGCTTCCATGCTTCAAAACATACCTAACCAGCATATGCTGGTTTTTTCAACAGGGATAACACCATGAACTTGACATACTTTTGAAAATCCAGTGTTTCGAAGCACTCATTATCACAGATATTAACACGACGGCTGTCTTTTTCCATGAGGGGGTTTGGCATCACGATGACAACTTCGCAACTCCTAAAGTATTTCCCATTTTGTGTGCCTTATACATCAGCCAACAGTCTGTGGGCATGATGTCTGAGGCTTATGCCGATTTCACATTGCACGATTTTAGGCCCGGTTTTTACTCGCCAACAAATTTAGTCACCCAAAAAACGGAGGCAACTCTGTGCTCGTTCACGCGAGTGACAATCACACACTGTGAATTATCAAAGATGCGAACTGAGAGAATCTACAGTGTGTTGCAGACGCCATGCAAAATATCTGGACCTGTCTGCAATTCAAAGTCCTGCTGTGTGAAATGTGTTCTGACTGAAAATGACATCGGCGATGACCTACAGCCAATGAGAGAGCAAGATACAGGGCAGCGGGAAGTTGGGGGATGCGTTATAGACCCATGTCTCCCCAACCATTTCCTCCTCCATAATCTTTTTTTTTATTTTTCTCCTTTTTGCTGCAAAATAGCACGCAGACAATTTGGATTGCAAGCTTCTTGCAGGCTAACATTTTTAATAATAATTCCAGTCTTGCGCGAGAACTCCGGTCTCACGTGTGACCTTGCGTTGTGTGTGTTTGGTTGTTAAACGTAGTTTGAGGACCAGACAGAGTTGTCGGTGATTCTTCCTATAAGTCAATGGGTCAACATATTGAAAAGTCAACATATTTTGGAGTGACATGAGGGTGACTAAAAATATGGCTGTATTGTGCATGATTATTGAAACTATTTTTCTATTCTGTTGACATAACCAAGGCCTTGAGGGATTTGATAAATAATATTAACCAAATCTCATAACTTATCAAATCTGATCCAATCAAATTCCAAAAGAATAAAATGAAGTATTTCTAATATTATTTCTCATCGATTATTCAGTATCTCTTGCACACTCTGCATATTAAGCTGAAGTAGGAGAATGTGTTTTGTACGTGTATTTTAACATTTATGCAAGTCTAATACTTTGCCCCATAGACTTCCAGTGTGCAATTTATGCTTGTTTTTACTATCTGTAAAAATTATTGTATTACATCCAGAACATTCCTTTGAAGGAGACTGCGAGATACTGTTATCTACCACAGGATGCTTCAGTGGTTCCTGAGGAGAACATCTCAACCGAACAATAGAAGTTGCTTCTTCACACTTACAATGAACCCAAATGCATCACAGACAACAGCTGAATCTCTGACCTGAGAGAAGTTTGCATGCCTGAATAATGTTGCTGCTTCAAGGGAATTCATAAATATACTGTGTGCAAGACTTTCTACTTACCACTTCTAATATCTTCTCCTCCATTTCAAACACTGTACAGTCCTGCAATTAAAAAGGGAGGATTCGCATGAGATGCCATGTTAGGTTAAGTTCCCACAGGAAAATATGGAATGGTAAACATGAAATGAAAATACCAAAGAAAGCATTTAAGAAATGTAATATAAGGATTCAAAATATGGAATGTGCTGACAAATAGATGTGTTTAATTATTATTTAAAGACGAGTCTGACGGGATAATTGCTGCAGAGTTTAAATTGTGGTGCTTGACAGCTGTGAGACTATGAAGAGCAAAAACAGAGCAGAGACATCGATCACAGTTATGAGCCGCCCATCCCCACTGAGACATGCTCACTAAAACCATATGTTTCTCTGTGCTTCAGGAGTCTGTGTGTAAAGAGACATACCATAATACACTACTATTCAACAGTTTTTGAAAGAAATTGAGGTCACATAACATTGATCATCCAACATTTATAATCTTACAAATGACTATTTATATTTCAATGAAAGTTCCCCTTTTATGCTTTATCGAATATTACCTTTCATGCAGTGTGTAATATAGCTGTCTGTGAATGTAATAAATAAAGTTAATGTCTCCCAAAAGAAAAAAATTGACTCTGAACCGCCTAAACAAGTCGTCAGTAATTCCAGTCTCATTTCTGTGACCTGCATAAGTAACGCGGTAACATTTTTGCATAATGCCCGCCTATGGTCTTCATTGGCTGCCCGTGAACAACTACTTTGACCATCACTTTGACCCTGGTTTGTGTGGTTTATATTATGTCGAGAAGACACTGATGTGTTCTGTGCTGTAACAGCAAATTTGTGTTATTTTACTTCAAAAGTTTGAGGATGTGAAGAATTAGTGGTTGGAATTCATTTTTACGATACCTCAGCAGTATAATCCCAGCCTTTTGTAGTTTCCTGTCATTTTACTGATGACTGCTTTGTAAATCTCAGTGAGTTCAACAAGGGATTCGCAAAATGCTCGTCCATGAAAGATGGGTCAGTACCCAGTTTATTTGGACCAACTTGCTTCTCAGAATCACAACCTGTAAGTATGAATAATCATTGTTTTTTTTGTTTTGTTTTTTTCCGTTAGCATACTGAGCTCTGATTGGTCAGATGGTCCAGTCTGTTGTGACTGGTCTACCACGTACAAACGTTAGCCAAGCACAAACGTAAATGACTGATAAAACATTACAGTTTGTAAACAAAAATCTTTGATCCATTCTTATTGTCCAAGTAATAAGAATAGCAGATAATTTGCATTAATCATCACAATTGTAGGTAATAATGGGCCCACAGCTGATTAGCAGAACTATATTACAGTAAGAGAACAATAAGGTGAGTTAGCCGGTTAGCCCGATAACTAAAGCTGCACTGGGATTACACAACATAACACACAAATCTACGTATTTTGAACACTCGATAGAAAATATAAAAAAGAGGGGTTTAAAGAGACTGAAGTGCTTCGAACAAATCATTTGAGAATCATAACCCCTAATGCTAATAAAAATCTAATAGTGTTGTTTTAGTATTGATTTACTATTATATTTTTGGTAATATTTTCAATCAGATTTTTTTGTTTTCACTTTAATTTTAGTTAAAGTTTTAGCAATTTTGTTGTGTGTTTCATCATTTTTAATAGTTTTTTAATGTCTATGTAGTATTTATTGATTTCATGTATTAGTTTTGGCTCGTTTAGTTTTAGTTGTTTTAATACAACTTAATGAGATGCTTAAACGAAAATGAGAAATATTGACTTGGCAACTAGCTGAAATACAATAAGTTTAAGGTTTTTTATATTTTATTTTATTTTATTTCAGTTAAAGTTTATTTTAAATAATGAAAACACATTTTTTAATGTTTGTAGATTTAGTTTTAGTTAACAATAATAACCCTGTTAAAATGTGAAATGTGCATTCAATTTAATAATATTTTACACAATATTTACTAAAAAATCACTAAAGAATTTGAAAAAAAAAGAAATTCTGGACTCGATAAAGACTGAATAATTAAATTATAAAAATAATTATAAAATAAAACGTTTCTCAAACAACAGAAATTATAATTTGCAACATTAATAATGTTTTTAATTGTATTTTTGACTGGTTTAATGCAAACTTGTTGAATTAAAGGGGTCATATAATGGCACTTTTACAAAATGTAAAATAAGTCTCTGATGTCCCCAGAGTGTGTGTGTGAAGTTTTAGCTCAAAATACCCCACAGATAATTTTTTGTGAGCAAAAACGCTCCGTTTTTGTGTGTGTCCCTTTGAATGCAGCTCCGATTACCTCACGCAGACTCTGTTCAGAAACTGTTCAGCCTTTTATGTTCAAACCGGACTCTGACAATGATGGAGAGACTCAAGAAGAAGTGACAACATGTAGAATGCAACAGGACGTTTCTGAATGGTTAGTTGATGAATTTATGTAGCTGATGTGGAGTTAACTATCTTAAAGTCATTGATTAGCATATTCTGTCATGATAATCTATAAATCGCTCGTGTGGGAGCTGTTGTAAGATACCTACAGAGTCAGAGAATACATGCTGCATGAAGATAGAACAGGTATAGTTTAGTTTAATTACAGTTATAACTTGTCATGTTGTCATCTTGCTTTTATGACATGCTATGTTACCAACTGTATTGCAATAACATGGCCTCACCCATTTGTTGTGTGTTCTCGGGGCAGGGTTTATGTAAATTTTAGGGTTAGTGATGTCAATAACCCTGGAAGAAGCTCATTGTAGTGCCTACCAGCCATTTGTTGTAGTCCTTAAAAAGCGATTTCTTTAAAAGAAAATATCTCCCTTTGCATTCAACTTTGAGCGTCGTAACTTTACAGATGTTGTTTATGCTCAAACAGCAACATTACACACTAACTAAAGTTAAAAAAGTGAAATCATAAACAACCACCCCTTTAGAGTATGTGACCATTAATAGAGCACTGAATGCTTGCAGAGTTTTGAGGAGATGAACGATCATTAACACATAACAAACCTTCTGGACAGTTGTGGTCAATTCCAGACAGAGCTGAATGATCTTGTTCTTCGTTGAGGCGAAATCACTGATTCCTGTGAGGGGAGTCCTGCAGACAAAGAGAACATAAGTGTAACTCATCCAAATGCTCATGAGGTGTTCAAATGTTTGTGAAATCTGGTATGTGTTGGTTCAAGCCCAAACATGTAGTATATATGTACATGTGTGTCTGTATGCCAGCAGTCTCTATGACATCACGAAGAAAAGATTTAAGGTGTTTTGACTGAGCACAAAACCAAAACAATAGTTGGTGAGACAGCTGCCAGTAAAAATGTGATTCTTAAGTTAATTTGCAGTTACAGGATTTAAAAACCCTGTCAATGACACCTGTACTACAATTCATATCTAGTAAGAAAATACTGTAGCGAGCAAAAAAAATGTTGTTCTGAATGTTTTAAAATGCTTTCTAAAACATACATTTTGGTTGTGAGTTCACTGAAAATGTTCAGTTAACGGTATTTAAAGGTTAGCGTAACATTCTTGAAAACTGTATTTGTCAACCTATTCATTTGTTGTTATTACTTAAAAAAATCTAATTCAAGACATTTGAAAATGTTGGACAAAGGTTTTCTCTTAACACTGTGAGAACTTTGAATGCTAATAACACCATGTTTTGTTGTATTAACATATTTGTAATATTATTATAGTAGTAGCAGTTTCTCCTAGTGTTTACAGAGCCTTTACATAATGTTAGCATAATGTTAATGTTCTCTTAACATTGTGAAAATGTTTATTGATTATGAATAACAGCATTAAACGAATAGTTCACCCAAAAATGAAAATTCTGTCATCATTTCCTCACCCTCAAGTTCTTCTAAACCTGTATGAATTTCTTTCTACTGCTGAACACAAAAGATATTTTGAAGAATATGGTTAACCAAACAGTTGATGGACCCCATTGACTTCCATAGTATGGGAAAAAAATACTAAGGAAGTCAATGGGGTCCATCAACAGTTTGGTTACCAACATTCTTCAAAATATCTTTTTTTGTGTTCAAAAGAAGAAAGAAATTCATACAGGTTTGGAACAACTTGAGGCTGAGTAAAATATGAAAAATTTTCATTTTTGGGTGAACTATTCCTTTAAGATTTTAATTTAAGAACATTTGTTCCTAACATTTACACATTCTTTGCATAACAGTAGCCAAAACTGTTGGGATGTTAGAAACGTTAGCACAACATACCTGAAAACCTCGACGTCATTTGTCAACTCTGCTAGCATCTCTAAAAGCAAATGTGTATGTGCATGCGTGTGTAAATCTCACATACCTGTCAAGCCAGGCCAGCATGCCCTTGGCAGCCCCTATCAGCTCCACCACAGCGGTGAGGAACACATTAGGTGGTTTGTTTGGACTTCCTCCATCATAAGATGGATTTTTCCTGCGCTCTGATGCACAGTTGTGCAAGTTATTGGATGCTGCTCGCATCTGACCTAACAGAGTCTTCAAGTTATCAGTCTCCACACCACAGTTCTGCAAAAAAAAAAAAAAAAAAGTCTTACATTAGTCTTCTAAGATCAAACTACATTTTTACACTCTCTAAAGGAGTACTTATTACTGAAATAAAATACTTTAAAAGAATATACTTAAGCGCAAACTGAATGCAATGTTTTTAGACACAGCATGTCAATTGCAATCACTATAAGCTATAATAATAGTCATGCTAAAAGTACCACTAATAAATGCCTAGCTTATCAACTGCTAAAGCAGTTTCCATTTGTTTATCTTCTACTTTAGTGATATGAAATGTGAAGTATCTGGTATTTGTAATGCCATGTGACAGTGGCTACAGCGCATGGGTCATTCTCACAACCTTTCCAGCTAAAAATCCCATCACATTCCAGTACACCAGTCAGAGCCGACACATGAACATGGTCACTGCCTGACTTCAAAAGAATTCCAGAAAGCCCTCTCTGCCCTAGACCCAGCCAGACACTGACCGACAGACTGTTTGCATGCACTTGTCTGCCAAAAAGTGCAGAGACTTTGGCCTGGTCTAAGACAACAACACAAAATACAGGTGTTTGAGAGATATATTAACCTGCACTGAGTTCAGGAATCTTCCTCTGGAATCTTCCCCTGTTGTTTTTGTATTATGATGAAGCTTTAGCTATGATGAGTTCATGATGTCAGAATTCTTAAAGCAATAATAAAGGGTAATCCGTCCTCCAGATATTAATTTCATGCTGCCTTCTTCAAAGATGAGGAGAAATAACTGTGCTAGAAATTAACTGTACGATCAGAATCTCCCCTGGACCAAAGACTCTAGGATGTGTTTAATGTTGAACGAGTTCAATGCAAATAACACAAAGTAGTTTTGACATTACCGAATCTGGCAATTTTAATGTATTTGGACCATATCTGTTATGCATGCTGCTGTTGCAGAGCAAGTATGGACTTGCTACTGCCATTACACACACAGACACGCTGCCACTGTGAGCATGTAAGATATGCTGCTGCTGCATGAATATACATACATAAATCCCGTAGCAGATCTAGACAGGTGGAGCTGGGGGAGGTGGAAGGTTTCAGAGGACTAGCCTACAGCAAACACTGAACCTGATAATTTAAATGTTTTTTTTTTATTTTTATTATTTAAATGTGGTAATGATGTGATTGCCTGCAGAATGCATGTAAAAGACCTATTTAGAGTTTCATGATTGAACTAGATATTTCAACCAAGCTAGCATTCCAACTCATCCAGTGGCGTTTGGCATCAGTGGCATTAGATTTAGTATCTTGGTGTGGCAGTACTGCATGTGTGCAAACATGAATGAGATTTTGAGAGAAAATTACCAAATTTTCATTTTGGGGAGAACTATTCCTTCAAAGTTCATGGGGGGTGTTATCATCAAGACAGATGTGGGGCATGACTCTGCCCGGAGGCAGAATGTCTGCCATCTGCAGTTACTAAAACCATAAATACAGACACTGAAATACCTGAGAGAAATAAATTAGAAGGACAGACAAAGTAGGAGCTAAAAGAATTGATTATAAGACATTAAACATATAAAACATTCTAAAGCCCCCCCCACCTCCCAGTTTATTTTCACATTCCAAGTCAAAAATGTAGGAACCTGTAATTATGAGGCCAACTGTCTTGTCATTTCTTAGTGAATGAGCCAACCATTGAATAAATAATTTTGTAATTATGAGAACTATATAGTCACATTGCGAGAAATAGTCACCTTTGTGAGATGTAAAGTTACATTGTGAGAAATACAGTGAATCACAATTATGAGAAATAAAGTTGAAATTGTGAGATACAAAATTAGTAATTGTAACAAAGTCACAGCAGTGACAAAGTCCCAATTGCTACACATATAGTTGAAACTGTGAGATATTAAAAAAAAATTAAATAAATAAAAAAAATCGCAATTGTGAGTCGCAGTTGTGACATATAAAGTTGCAATTGTTACATATAGTTGAAATTGTGATACATTAAAGGGGACCTATTATGCAAAATTCACTTTTGCCACAGGCCCCGCCCACGAATGTTGACAGACACTGCCGTTTTAACATAGAACCGCCCTGAGCGTGTTCACAGCGAGCTGTACAGTCCGCCATTACTGCACTGACAAGAATGTCTCCCAAACCTTTTAGGTGTTCTGTAGCTGGATGGATTAATCCACATAGCTCTCTCCATTTGCTCCCTAAATCTGAGCCACTGAAGATGAGGTGGATTCATTTTGTTTTCGAAGAAAATGCTCCCTCAATTCTACCGAAATTCGTTTATGTCTGCGCGAACCATTTCACACCGGACTGCTTTGAGAACAAATGTCAATACAAAGGGACAATACAAAACATACAGTCTCCAGAGTGATACTGGATATGGCAGTAATGAAGGTGAGAGCACTTTATTACAGTTCATCGGAGTTGATTTACGAATATAAAGTTGACCAGTTTATTAAGCACCACCCGAAAAGGCATAAGGTCTTTATATATTTGTTTACTGTTAGTTGTAACTAGTGTTTCTGTGTACTTCACTGTGTATCTTGATGATAATGCAAGAGAGAGAGAGAGAGAGTTTATGGATAATATTTTAATGCACACTTGCACTGTGTTTTAAGCTCTTACAGTGATTTTCTAGAGTGAAAACAGACGCTTCATATTTTGTGTGATATATAATAAATGTTATAAATCTCATAGGTTAACTGGCTTGTACTAATATAGTGGATAAAAACAAGAAGACAATATAAGTTATAACCGTAATTAAACTAAACTATACCTGTTCTATCTCCATGCAGCATATATTCGCAGTTTCTGACATTATAGTGCGTCCTGACTCCTGACTGAATCCTGACAGGGGAGAACAGCTCTTGAAGCTCCGCCCTCTTTTGGCTGAGCGCAGCAGCTCATTTGCATTTAAAGGGCACACACTGAAACCCCAAAAAGTGGCAATTTTAACATGCTATAAAAAATGATCTGTGGGGTATTTTGAGCTAAAACTTCACATACACACTCTGGGGACATCAGAGACTTATTTTATATCTTGTAAAAGGGGGCATAATAGGTCCCCTTTAAAATTCACAATTGTGACATATAAAGTCACAATTTTTACATAAAGTTGGAACTGTAATATATAAAAAGTCATAATTGTGACAGTTAAAGTTGTGACAAAGTCGCAATTGTTACATATAGTTGAAATTGTGAGATATAAAAAGTCGCAATTGTGAGTCGCAGTTGTGACATATAAAGTCGTAATTGTTACATATAGTTGAAATTGTGATATATAAGATGTCGCAATTGTGACAGTCACAGTTGTGACATATAAAATCCCAATTGTTACATATAGTTGAAATTGTGATGTATAAAACGTCGTAATTGTGACAAAGTCGCAGTTGTGACAGAGTCAGAATTATTGATAGATGAAATTTTGATAAAAAGTAGCAATTGTGATATATAGTTGAAATTGTGATATATAAAAAGTCGCAATTTTGACAATCTCAATTGTGGTTGTTATTTTTCTCTTTGTTGATGTTATGAATTGTTCAGACTCTTCTATCAATAGACATGCAATGGATTCCAGATAAAATAGTGTCCATGGATTGCATATATTTTTGTGTCTTGCTTCCATTCAGAAACATCCCTGTCTGTGCAGGAGCCACATCAGAAGTATGTCCTAAAGGAAACATGACCGTGATACTGATTAAACATATTTATATATCATGGTATTTACAGTTTATGTGACTCCAAGATAAGCATAATTCCATATCCAAAGAACCATGGTACTTTACTGAAGTGGAACCGAGCCAGAGAGAGTTGTGGAGTTTAGCACGTCCTTAATGCTCATGAAAACTATTTTTAAAAATAACCAGAGACCCAACAGATACAGAGCACTAAGATGAGGCTGAGTCAGTCCGCTCAGCGGAAACTACTGGAACAATGGCGTGACATATTTTCCTGCACTAGCTTACTGTGTGTTTGTCTGTATGAGTTTGTGTTAGAGAGAGCTGGGCGGGGGGCTCTCTGACAGGTGGGTGGGTCACATCTGTTTCCTGCTCTCCAGGAGATATCTTCCAGAACATTCTACCCAGGAGTGCTATAGCTGACCTCTCACAAAGTCAACACCGCAATGTCTATTCCAGCCTTCATGCTACAGTTCCTCTGTGGTTCTCTGCTCACTCACTGCTTAGAACAGATGACACTTAAATATAAACGGAAAACGACTGAGGTAAATCTTTTCTCAACAACATCCTTGTGAACAGCCACCTGGTCTAACAGGTAGAGTGTCAACATCCAACATCAAACCACAAAGCTTCCTTTTACTCTTTGCTGCAGGCATATTCTTACAAAAAAAAAACACACCTTTTGTGCAATTATGGACGGATGTAAAGGATTAGTTCACCCACTGTTGATCATTTGCTCACCCTCGTATGGTTCTAAACATATGTGACCCGTGCTGGCAAAATGAGTCGCAATGAACAAATTGAAAATTAATGATTGTTATTTTCACATTATTCTCTATTAAAAAACCTTCAAAACGATGTATGATTTGTTGGAATCCTACAAAAAATGAATGAGCTACACCTGTTTGAAGTCGATAGAGTCAGCAAAGTTAATTTTGAGTAAAAATCAAGTTATAGTTTTCTGAAGGTTCCAAAACAAAATCACCTAGCAACCCTACCTTAAAATCCCTGGTAATAACACCAAATTTGTCACAAACCAAGTCAGTTAAATCCAACAGTTAACCAAACGTTCACTTAAGACAATGTCAAGATAATGTTTGCGTGAATACTCGCCAAGACAGTTTTTTTTTTTTTTTTTTAAATAGGCTACTGTAATTCTGTGTATGTGTATATCGGGATCGTGGCATCTTTGTGCGTGTGCTTCGGATCTGTCAGTCAGCGCGAGTAAGATTGTTTTTTTTTACATCAGCATGAGTTTGAAAATCACATTTCATTGGTTCAGACTCATGCCACTGAGAATTCGCTATAAATATTTACAAAGTTGGAATGCTGCATTTAACAACAATACTAAACTTGTGCTGAGGGGAAGAGCCAGTCGTGGAGAACTGACCAGACAAAATTGGCATTTTTGATGGACAAAGGAAAGGTACTCCTCTCAGAAAATGTACAAATAAAGATACTTTTAGATGTTTAATTGCTATTTGGAGCATTGGGATCGCTAGACGAGGGCTTAATGAATTTTTGTGAAAACCTCAATTTCGACCAAAAATGCCATTTTTCACTTGTTTTGCCTGTAGCTCGAATTTAGCCCTTGAGCATTCCGACTCATTTTGCCAGCACGGGTCACGTATGATGAACAAACTCCAAAAAACCCAAATAATGATGCACCAATATTGTCTTGATATGATCTTGTTTAGTTCATAATCTTGTTCTGTTTAGTTTCTAGTCATGGTTCCCATTCATTCATTAGTTGTCATGGTTCCTGATTAGTTCACACCTGTTCCCTGTTCCATTGATTATCTTTCCTTGTGTATTTAAGCCCTGGGGGTTCATTTACATGGCAATGATGTACTAAAGAAAAAGCGTTTCCTTTTTCTTTCTTTTTTTTGTGTACAGATGACAACATTGTCAAAACGATCCCTGTTCACACGGATCCGCGGAAACGTCTGTATTATTTATGCCAGGCCAGTAGTTGGTGATGTCACTTTGTAAAGAAACACTACGTGCTTATATACTGAATGCGTAATACGCATGCACGTGATATCACCGTTTTCACAAATTAGCATTTTTGTAGTTTACACTGAGATGATAATCGTTTTCAAAAACTTTTTTTTTTGCGTTTTAAGGCCCCCAAAACGCTGTTGTCATGTAAATTAATGGCCAAAATGCATAAAAAGATTTAATTTAAAACGGTGTTGTGTAAACAGCCCCTCAGTTTTCCTCAGTTCAATGTCTTGTGTTAATGTTTATGGTGGTTGTGTTTTCTCTTCTGTATTTATTTATTAAACTCTCATTAGAGTATTAGTAGACTGTTATGTTAGGGTTAGGTGTTAGGGTAAGTAGAAATGACTTGTAGTTGAATAGTTACTTATAGTCGGTAAAATGTCTGTTGTGGGACCTTCAAAATAAAATGTTAGCAGATATTAAGCAGAGAGTCTACTAATACTCTAATGAGAGTTAGTTGACATGTAGTTGCAAAGTTACTTATAGTCAGTAGAATGTCTAAAATGGAATATTGAAATAAAATGGCCTGTATGACTTGCATCTCTTTCCTCTGTGGAGCACAAAAAGACATGATAGTCAAAATTTTTAGTTGTATGGTGTACTATATTGGTTATTTACCAAATTTAATAGATTTTTAGTTGAAATTAGATTTTTTTAGGCTACATTTTATTTAATTGTGCCTCACTTCATGAGGATGAGTAAATAATTTTTGGGTGAACTTTCCCTTTAAGACACATTTGATGAAGTTACATATAAGCTTCCTTATTGAAAGCACCATTTGAATGCACAAACAAATTGCACAGAAAAATGGAGATAGAACAGAAAGTGTCTCATCGGTGTCTCTTCATGGTGCAGTCTCCTATTATAAAGTCCTGTGTCAGTCTCCTATCCTGAAAGAGTGGTCTCTGAATGGACACAGTGGAAACTGTTTGTTCCAACTGACCCTCCCTATTCATATCCACCACAATGTTGGGACAGAGCGGCAGCTAGCACCGGTTCTGTGATAAGAATCAGCACTGCCTACAACTTTGGGTTTGCTAACACACAAAAACACATCCTCAGTTTAATATAGGCAGAATGTTCCTCTAGTCCACCATGAGTTTTTAAGGTGCACTTTCTGGTCATTAATACTGTCTGAGAGGGGGGAAAAAGAGAGTGGAGGAAGTCAAGAAGAAATTTTGGGAAGGAAGCGAGACAGAACAGCTGATCGGAATGCCTGGGAAATCTCTGCTTTCCTGTTCATGGCCGTCTCCACCTATAACACAGCTCATGCTGGGGAGAAAGTTCTCTTTTAATGTTAGAGGAGGCCATTTGTATCAGAATGTTAAGCTACTTGTGTCCAAACAGTTCTTTATTGTCAACAGCTTTATGTGGCCTGATTAACAGTAAAATAATACGGTCATTTTAGAGGTATATCGGCTCTTCAGAGAAAATGATGTGCTTGGCTATGGCCGCTTTAGCAATGCTTGGAATAGCACACTACAATACTACTCTTGCTATTTCTGTAGAAATGTTACCTGTATCGCTGGCTACAACCATAGCTCAACCACTTTAGTCCAATTCACAAACAAATGACGAGCCACAAAATAAAAAAATATTAAAACATGTAACTGCAACTTTTTTTCTCGCAATTGACCCTTCGCAAAGACCCGCCCCCCTTAGTTACTGTTGCTTTGTCCGACAAGCCATGGCGCTGTCACGCCACACAGAGTGAAAAATACATCGCGGAGCAAAGAGGACACTGACAACACGTCGACAGACAAGACAGAGCAGGTTACTTATGATATTAAACAAAGTCAAAGTCGGACAAAATGGCGGATTCGGCGTTATGATTGGTTAGATCGCTTGTCAATCAAACTCCCGGCGAAGGGTCAAATCAGACTTTTTTTTTTTTACTCAGAATTCTGCATGTATATGCAGTCAGATCAGTTGTGTAAAACTTCTGGGGGAAAAATAGAATTTTAAAATGTAAACTACTTACAATTCGGAGAAAAAAAAGTCAGAATCACGAGATAATCACAAAGTTGCAATTACCTTTTTTATTTTTATTCCGAGGCAGAAATGTACAGAAGACCGCCCCCCCCCCCTCCCCCCCCCCCAAAAAATATTGTGGCCACAAATTAACAAATCGTTCCCACGACTTATTAATACGTCAGTGTGTTTTACTAATTCGTACCCTCATTTTAAGTAAATCGTGCACACTATATAATAACTTATCGCCTCGTTTTAGTAATTTGTGGCCATGTTGTAATAATACGTTACCTTGTTTTAGTAAAGTCAAAATGAGGGAACAAATTAGTTTAGCTTGGCCATGATTTACTAAAATGAGGGAATTAATTAATAAGTCATGGGAACGAATTTTTAATTCGTGGCCACAATTTACTAAAACGAGAGAACAAATTCTTAAATCGTGGCCACAATATATATTTTTTGTTTGCATGTCATGTGCGTGAACTTCTATAAAACTGACATATTAATGGTTTGACACTGTTGTGCAGTACATATGCATTTTATTTATGGATAGCATATGTATAGATTTGTCAAAATTTGCAGTATACTACAGAATTTTTCATTTCCAATATGATGAAAATGACAAATGACTTTTCATTTCCAATGTGATGAATTAATCTAATGATTCGAAAGAAAAGATTTATAAAGCTTCGAAGCTTCATTTCAGCTTAAAATTGCCCATTACTAGATATTGTTGAATAAAGTCGTTATTTTGTTTTTTTGGTGCACAAAAAGTATTCTCGTTGCTTCATAACATTAAGGTCGAACCACTGTAGTCACATGAACTGTTTTAAATATGTCTTTAGTACCTTTCTGGGCATTAGAAAGTACTATCTTGCTGTCAATGGAGGCCTCACTAAGCCATCGGATTTTATCGAAAAAAATCGTAATTTGTGTTCTGAAGATGAACAACGGTCTTACGGGTGTGGAACGACATGATGGTGAGTAATTAATGACAGAATTTTAATTTTTGGGTGAACTAACACTTGAAGTAATATCAGCTTTTTTGACTTAATTTAAACATTTGATTGGTTCTGCCAAGACATTTTTACACAACATTACATTAAAAAATAAAAAAAATAGTCAATAACTATTCTTTCAAAATAATAAATAAAACAGAAGCATTTATATATGCTTATATCTGTATACATTGCCTATATGTATAAGATCTCTCTGAGAAATCTAATAGGATATGTGGCAGTAAAAGGGCATCTGATTGGACGGGAGTGAGCTGTTGGGCAGATAAAGTACTGACCAATGCACAGAGGAGATCCACAGCCTCCAGAATCAGCTCCTGATGGCCGACGCGGGTCACCGCCAGCTCCTCCAGATCCTGATGCGAAATCTTCAGAAGCTGCTCTCCATCTATCTTCTCTCTCTCAAAGTTAGCAACATACTGCTGGAGACTGTCGTCCAGCCCTGAAGAGAGACAGAAAGTCAGAATGAGGGAGACAGAACACAAAGAAACTCTTTCAGGGAGTGAGTGTGGATCCACATGTGTTTTGACACCACAAGTGTCAGTGCAAACATTGAGACACTAAGTCAATATAAGACATTTGCACTAGCCTGAAGATTCCCGCTCCTTAGTGTTTCTCATGTACAAGTGCCAGTTACCTGATCTGAGAACAGAGTGTTGTAATATAGTAAGACCTATGAGATCACACCACTGTCCTGTAGCTGGACTCCATGTGTGTGAGAAAATGCAGCCATGCTGGTATTACTTCCACAAACGCACAACACACACAATCAGCACATGAGTTGTGTCTGACAGACGGCACAGCAACATATGTAAGGGTTGGCATGAATGAGTGAATATCACAAACCTGTCAAAACCAAGTCTGGGCCATATTTCACCTAAAAGTTATATAATAAAATTCTACGTACATAAAAAATATAAGAACATTTTATAAAATAAGACAAATATAATAATTAAAGCTGCTGTCTGTAACTTTTTTTTTTTGTTGGTTAAAAATTATCCAAAGTCAATTTTTGAGCAAGTACATAACCAGCCAGTGTTCAAAACTATCTCCTTACCTTAGCCCGATTCACAACGGTAAGCTTGTAATAATGTTTTTACGTCACGTCTGTAATGTCATTACGTCACGTCTGTAAACAGAAAGAAGGAGTCCCAGCTAGTAGGCTATATTTATAGGATTATTTATAGCATTTTCTCACAGCAACTGGAATAATTAAACTTATAATTTTGATGGCGGAGTGTAATCCAGAAAGATCCAAATGACAGTCATCAGTGACAACTGGAGATTCACCGTAGTCTAAAGCAAAAGACTTCGGACTGCAGAGTGGCTACAGAAATTGAAATCTACAGGTAACGCTAATACACACTAAATACACATAGTCACGCAATGCTGATGTTGTTAGCATTAACCATTTGAGAACAAAGTATAACAATAATAATCATTTGCATGGTTTGGCGTGATTCGAGCTAAGCGATAGTTAGATTTAATCACCATTGGCAGCACGATTTATGCTTTTTTTTCTCCGTTGGTCAGAACAAAAGTGGCAGATTTGTTACTTACTCCTTCAGATGACATTTTCAAGTGAAAATTCTTATTTTGGTCATAGAATCTGTGATTCTGAAGTACAGTATCCACACCGATGTGGTGGTGAGTGACTGACAGCAAACATTAGATTCATCTGTGCTGAGGAGCCGTGCCAATGCACAACCCACGTAAAAATGATAATTTCCGCAAATAACTGCAATTGCAGGTTTCAAACAGAGATGGCGACAAAGAGGCAAAACTTACGGACTGCAGCTTTAAATATATACATAAACACATAAATAAAATTATTATTTCATTATTTTAATGACAGTTAACTACATTTCCTCCCTAAATTCACACTAATAACTGTAACCCCAAAAATAAGATTTAAATTGTAAAGTATTCATCATTGTGTATGTTGTTTTGCCTGTATGCTGATTTTAATGAAGTATAGGCCTAAATTGTATTGAAGTCATTAGAATCATCGCTGAAAATAATGAGAATAAGAAAATCCAAAAGCAAAATATACAAAGTAATTTAAAAAAAAATGCAATTAATCATGCCCAATGACCTGTGCGAAAATTGCATAAAGAATATTCTTACCAACTGAGCAATTCATACTTGAAATATCACCTTCATGTTTAATTTAATTGTGACTTCATTAATTACATGTTTAATTCATGTAATTAATCTGATTAAAGTTTGATTGACAGCTCTAGTCACAATGCATAATGATCCTGAGAAATTATCATGTAAAAAAAGATTTTTCAAAGTTGTAAATAAAGATTATTGAAATACGTTTTACAAGAAAATACTATTTCAGTCTTTTTATACTTCACGTTTAATTCAGTGTATTACTTGCCATTTCTTTGTAGTTATTTGTTTTATAGCAATTTCTGAGTGAAAATTGTTTCAAACTAAATCCTGCACCATTTTTTTCAACATAGGCTTCATTTTCTTTATGCATTTTATGAATATTTTCTAGATATTCTTTTTTTTTTTTATCTAGGATAGAAATGACCTGGACATGTTTTGGTAAGATTCACCCTTGTTTGACTCATTTGAATGCATTTCACTGGAAGGCTGAAGACTTACAGTACTGTGCAAACCAAGTCTGAAAAGACACAGTTAAAGCTTTTTAGCTGAAACTCTTGTCTGAAGCAGGGGAGGTGAGCTCTTCTGTCCACTGTTTGCCTGACTGCAGTATGAAAAAGTGGCTCTTTGTGGGGGGTAGACGGCCCTTTTTAAATCAAAGAGAAAGTGAGAAAAGGAGGCAAAGAGGGGTCAAAGGGCAAAGTTAGGGACTCCTGAATACCCTCCACCCTCAACGCCCCTACTGAGAGACAACAGCTGCATTTTCTGAGCTCAAAAAGAGAGACACAGTGTCAATGGAACCGGCACAGAAAAGCTGCCACATACGAGAAAGTGTCAGCAATAATGGTCCACCAATGTAGTGAGAGCAAACTAACTTCAGCTTTTGTTATCTCTAATTCTCAGGGTATTTCTGTGTTAAATAATCTGGCAAATCTAAAGGGATGCAGGCATGTGCCGTTCAGTGTGATTGACATGCACATTTGGTGATGAAGTGTCTGTAAACTGGTGAAATGATGAAGTGAAAAAGCAGGTTATGTTTCTGACAGAGATAAAATCTCCAAATAAGAATCAGAATCATTTTGAAAGAAGTCTCCTATGCTCACCAAGGCTGCATTTATTTGATCAAAAATACAGTAAAACAGTAACATTTTGAAAATTTTCACAATTTAAAATAACTGTTTTCTATTTGAATATATTTTAAACTGTAATTTATTCCTGTAATGGCAAAGCTGAATTTTCAGCAGCAATTACTCCACTCTTCAGTGTCACAGGCTCCATCTATTTTCTATTTCCAGCTCCTCCAATCATAGGGGTTTGACAGTCTCATGGTTTATAAGAGAAAGTTGAAGAAAACAGAAGATAAAAGCGGATGTCTTTGGGTGGAGATCTGTTTACATGAGCACATGCTCTGCATGCCTTCAAATCAAGCATTAAAAGAATGGCTCACCCAAAAAAGATAATTCAGATCCAAAAAAATGACCAGAAAACCTCATAAATGTAACCCATTTGACGCATCTCATGATTCATTCCAAGTCTTCTGAAGCCACAATAGCTTAGTGTGAGGAATTCAAGCTGTTATTCACTGAAAATCTTCTCCTCTGCCACAGCATGTCATATCAATCTAAATAAGAATGATAAAATAATGACTGTCAGGTGAACTGTCTTTTAAAGACAAACTAATAAGTGGAAGCTACCATCAAAAGATTTCTCTTAAAAGCTGACCAAAATAAAAATCCTCAAGAGGGTTCCATGTGACAACAACTTCTAATCTTGTTTAGAACACTTCCTCAGATATAAACCCTTACCCGGGAGAGTATTTAGCTGAGATAATATTGCTCCCAGTACAGTAGTCATGCTGTAGCAGTTAGGAAATTTGGCTAGAAAAGTTGACTATTAATGCCTGAGGTCTTTCACACTGTGCTGCTACATGGTGGGAAAGAGCAATGACTTTAGATACAAAAAGACAGTGCACTCATATTGCCTTCTGAATAAAACAGCCAATCACTGATTGGTAAAGTCTTTGCATCACCGCAGCTGCCGTAAGAAGCTCCGATTGCTATAGAAAAAGTCAGTGTTCTGAGATGCGCGCTTATAACTGCATATGCGCATTGGCGGATCTAGCCTGAAAAATGTGCTTTTTAATGCTATTTGGGCATAAGAAACAACATTTATGAGACAGTTGTTGTAAGATTTCATTGGTGATTTCAAATATGAAATTTAATCGTAAGCTTGGTGAACAGCTTTGGAGAATTTGATGTTTCCCTATTGAAAGAGATGGGAGCTGTACTTGCATGACTGAAATAGCTGCCCGAGAGGTGTTTCAATTACTTGCCTTAAAGGAATAGTTCACCCAAAAATGAAAATTATCCAATAATTTACTCACCCTCAACCCATTCTAGGTGTATATGACTTTCTTCTTTTAGCTGAACACAATCATCCTGGTTCTTCCCAGCTTTGTAATGGCACTGAATAGTGCCCAAGTTTTTGAAGCTCCAAAAAGCTCATCCATCCATCATAAAAGTAATCTCCAGTGGGTTAATACAGGCCTTCTGAAGCAAAGCGATGGGTTTTTGTAAGAAAAATATCCATATTTACAACTTTATAAACTATAATCACAGTCGAGTTCCGGCGGAAAGGGTGACCTCTGACCTGAAATATGATGTATGGTGTATGACGTAGATGTAGCTTAAGCTTAGGTGAGAACTGACTAACGCAGAAGCGCAGAGCAAAACAAAACACTGGTCACAAATTAGAAGTCTAAAACGAGAAGTTTTAGAGAAAAATGCCAAACCACATGAACATCGTATTTCCTAAGGCATACATCGGGTGAATTAAATATGGAGATTTTTTTTTTTTTTGAGCTTCAAAAACTTGGGCACTATTCAATGCCATTACAAAGCTGTAAAGAACCAGGATATTATTTAATATAACTCCAATTGTGTTTAGCTGAAAGAGAATAGTCATTTACACCTAGGATGGCTTGAGGGTGAGTAAAATATGGGATCATTTTTATTTTTGGGTGAACTATTCCTTTGGACTTTGGGAAACTTTGGGACTTTACTTTGGGAAACAGGCACTGCAAACCCCCCCAATCATATCCACTGACCCCACTCACATCCAAATGACTAACAAGCTTGAATGTGCCAAGGCTTGAAGAGCCGAGGAACCTGAGTTTTATTTACAAATGAGAGAGTAGAGTGCCTCTCTTTCCTCCATGGCCTGTCTTTCCCTCCCCATCCCCTGTCCCGGTGGAGTCTCTCATTGACAGAGCTGGCCTGGTTCCCTGAGAGACCAGCGCTGAGAAAGTCAGCTTGTGTACAAAAGGCAGTAGCAGTGTATATTTCCAAAGCTTTCCTACTGAGCCTTTGGAGACCTGAAGAATGTTTATTGTTCTCCGTGTGCGACTGAAACTCTTCCAAGATTCCGAAACGGTCCTGAGCGTTACGCTTCCATATCTAGACCTGCATGAATCATACGCCATTCCATTTTTTGCCCTTTAGTAGAAGTCTAAGAAGGGAAATATGCAAACAAAATATTTTCACCTAAAACAAAGCATGCATCACACTGAGGACTTTGCTAGAATGATGTCACAGTCTGTCTGCCCTCCTGCCTGGTCAAAGTGGATCCACAAATATCTTAATTTCAAAAGCGAATAAATTTATTTGTACCGCAACCACATAAAACCAGCTTTATCTTGCACTTTAAACTTTCATTGCATAACCATTCAAATGCCTCCCTGGTTGAAAATCCAAGCTATATTTACATTAGGCAGCACAACAAAGAAATAGTATTACAATACTCCAAGTCCAGCTGCACTTTTCTTTGTAGTCCAGAAACACACTCTACGCAAGTCTGCTAATTCAGACATGAATGCTACTACCAACGTAATGGAAGTGTGTAGCATTGTTCTATACTTACAAGTTTTACAAACCTCACTTCTCAGTGGGTCGATAGATTTACCTTCAAATGTATGTGACATTAAACCAGAGTGTTATTATTCACATGACTCCCACCCCACAGATGATTTCAGAAAAATCATGATCACGACAAACAGTAATGTTCTCTCTCACAACCCAGCTAACAGGGTACGTTCTCAGAACTTTGGGTTAACGTTCTAGCAAGGTTTTCTCAAAGTTCTGAACAAATATTCTTCAGTAGCTTTAATAGAACATTCGATCAAAGTTATATAGTTATATGTTCTCAAAAGGTTAGCACAAAACATAACATTATTTAGCACACCGCTAGTTGTTTAGCTTCATAGCTTAGCCTATAACCTATGCAAATTTTCAGTTATATTTTTATAGTTTCTATATAAATTATACATGTTTGTTTGATCAGGCATGTGGTCTTAGACAGACTCGACTCAACAGGTGGACCGAATTGTTGCTTAGCTCACTGTCTTGCAAAGCTAAAACTGACTGCACATAGTTGCAAAAAGTATCCTTTGGAATGATGAAGAGCCATCACTGATAAACTTCAAGTTTTTGTTTTTTGACAAAAGTCAGTCATGCTTTTTAGCACAAAACTGTTCACTATCTATTTCACTGTTCACTGTACAGTCTATTTTGCTTGGCTGGCCTTGTTATTTACTAGCGTATACATTGTTTAGCTAGCCTTCACTACAGTCAGCTCATTACTGTGGACACGTGCTTAGTTGTCTGAGCTGTGAATAAGTGAAGTTTGGCACACATTCCACAGCTTGGGGGGTCAATAGAGGGAATGTTTGCTCCGCCCCTCCTCACCCACTAAAAACAAGTGTGCACATGGAAAGCAAGAGTGGATGAAAGAAACATTTGGTGCATTTAGTGTCCCTTTCAATGGTGACGTGACATCAGTCTTTTCCATCGGCAGGAGATGAGGGACAACAAAGGCAGTATTTGGGGGTGGGGGAGAGAGAAAAGGATGGAAAAGAGAATTTCCTCCATCCAGACCTTCCAGAACTCAACAAAGCGTCCACATAGTCGTGCAGTTCCTGAAGCTCTGCTTGTGTATTCTGGGGTAATTCCAGCAGTGACATAACAGCTTCCTGTTTAAGAGAGTTTGAGCTCATTGAAACTCAATTATCCTGATAGTACCTGAATAGGACTGTTGAATTGGAATACTCTATTTTTGTAAAGCTTTAGAGGGGTCGTGTAATGAAAAACATGATTTGTTTCACATGCGAAATGGTTTGCCAATTATAACAGAAGATATTTATATACATACAAATCTTAAAGGTGCAGTAACACATTCTAAAATTATGATGCAAGACTGCATAACTAATATTATAAGAGGACATTTCGGGGGAAATATGAAGTGTAGGATATGGCCCCTTTAAGCCCCAATTAATTAACTGGTGCTAATCCATAAACAAGTGAAAACCA
The DNA here is from genome assembly GCF_019924925.1 of Ctenopharyngodon idella. NCBI lineage: Eukaryota > Metazoa > Chordata > Actinopteri > Cypriniformes > Xenocyprididae > Ctenopharyngodon > Ctenopharyngodon idella. Next base: position 9,206,837 of record NC_067239.1, on the reverse strand, counting down.
GTGTCAGGTTATGAGAGCAGAGCACATCAATGAGAATACAGCAGCTTGCTAATAAGTCATCTTAAGTAAGTCATCACCTGCTCTAAGCAGCTGCAAGTCAAGCCGAGGCATTTCTCTCAGCCGTTACATGTGCCAATGGAATTAAATAAGCTACATGAACTTGAAATGAACTGGGATGGACAGACAGAACGATAGAGACAGAAAACAGATAGATAGACAGTCAGACAGACAGATTAAGACAGTCAAACAGGTAGATAGAAACATAGACAGACAGACAGACAGACGGAGACAGGCATATTGTTCTACTTACTTTTTTATGTTTGTATATGTACATGTGATTCACTGTATGTTGATATGTTGATGTTAGAAAAAAATTAGAAATGCTTTGCCAATACATTGTATTGTCATGCCAATAAAGTACACTTTGAATTGAATTGAATTGACAGACAGTGAGATAGAGACAGACAGATAGACCGATAGACAGACAGACAGATACATAGACAGACAGACCACTAGAGACAGTCAAACAGACAGACTGACCGATAGACAGATAAATAAATATAGACAGTCAGAAAGACAGTGACAGACAGACAGATAGATAGATAGAAAGATAGACAGATACAGACAGACAGACAGACCAATATATAGATAGTAAGGCAGTCAGATAGACAGACCAATAGATAGAGACAGACAGACAGACAGACTTGGGATTTGTCTGCCAGGACAACTGTCACCTATATCTCCTCTTTATTGGTGTGGGGGCGGAGCTAAAGTATGTTTGCGTCTGTGTGTGTATGAGTCAGAGTCAATGTTGCTAACAAAGACGAAACTGCCGTCTCCGCCTGATACACAAACAGTCCAACCGCAGTCACGCAACTCACTCATGTGTGACAATAATTTGTGGACAAGTCCCAAAAAAACCTACATCACAACGATGATACTGTGATGATGTCAGAAAGGTGTGGCCAGGATGTACAAATGAGATTTAATCACTAAAAGGAAAAACATGTCCTTTGTATTGAGTGAAGTATGTCAGTCTGGTGAAAAATGCAGGCGTGTTACTGCACGATTCCCGCCGATAGCAGATCATTTCATCAACAGCTTCAGGCATATTTTCAGTCAAATGTATTTCTCCACCTGATTCATTTGAATTGCACTGAATATACTTGATGGGTTATACATATGCAATATGTGTTAGAGTATGTGAAAGCAGCGCTTCTTGTACTGAGGGGACTCACAAACATATTTGTATTGCTTAGTCCAAATGTCATTGAAACTGTGGTCACGTTTTGCTAATTATCCACTAATTATCTGCACGTTTTGCTAATTATCTGCAGATTGCTTCGAAAGCAAACAATTTTTATAGCTAATAAAATACATAACACGATGCAGTAATCAGAGATCTGCCGACCTGGTGACAAGGTGCTGGTGTGTAAACAGTTGGTGTAGCGTGACCTCATAAGGACATGTAAACAGACAGTAACGGTTAATGCTGGTAGTTTTTATCAGTACCTCCAGGATTCAAATGTAAACACAAGGTCATGCTTGAGTCCTGGATCTGTGACATTTACTGATTCACTGGGAAACCAAATATATTAACTATTCTAGGATCAGCTACCTAACTATTTTGTTTATATATATTTCTATTTTAAATAAATGCTGTTCTTTTCCACTTTCTATTAATCAAAGAATCCTGAATGTATAAAAAAAAGTATCACAGTTTCCACAGAAATATTAAGCAGAAAAACTGTGAATAAGAAATGTTATTTGAGCAGCAAATCAGCATATTAGAATGATTTCTGAAGGATCATGTGACACTGAAGACTGGAGTAATGATGCTGAAAATGCAGCTTTGCATCACAGGAATATTACATTTTAAAATATATTGAAATAGAAAACATTTATTTTAAATTTAAATAATATTTCACAACAATACTGGTTTTACTGTATTTTCGATCAAATAAATGTGGCCATGGTGAGAATAAACAACATTAAACTATTTTACCAACCTTAAACTTTTGAACAGTATTTTAATTATATATTAATCATTAATATTTAATAATGTTTATTAATTCATCAAATTACTTGCAATTGCTGCTTATTAAAATTTGCTGAGAAAAGCCACCAAATGAAGATTCAATTGCATTATTGTGGCAGTTGAGTAAAGCACTAAATATATAAAAAGTGGCTTTAAAAGTGATATTTTGTTTGTTTTATTTTCATATTATTGAACATAAGCACTGGCCAACAGTAAACAACAGTCAATTTACAATTGAGTGAGTCAGTCAGTCAGGCAGTCTCACAGGACGGTTTTTCATAAGCCTCATTTAGTAGCCGATTGTTATCCATGATGGTTGTGTAATTTCTAGGGTTCACTTAAACTAAAATGACTAATAAAATAAGAAGGCAGCGGTAGAAGAGTATAGATTTCAATTCGTTTTCTATGGAAATAAACCTTTATCTATTAAATGAACCTTAATTTTGCAAAATGTTTACTCGAAATTCACTTAAAAATATGAAGTGTTTGTTGTCCATTAACAACGATATCAAAGTAACCTTTCGGTCAAGGCAAGAGTGCAACAGTCAATTTCTAGAAGTAAAAACTCCATTCATTTTCTCCATAAGTAAATTGATTTTTAACAATTACTTATAAACCTTTAAAGACAGCCATGCTGTGAGCTACAAGGTTGTTAATCAATGATATTTGCTTTTGTTGAACCCATCATAATCATGTTGAACAGCAGAATTCATGGTGAAAAAACTACATTACATGATAGTAATTGAGTCGGTTTCCCTACGCTCTCAAAATTCTTAAATATTTCTAAATATATATGCATATTTTAACAATAAGCTTAAAATATAGTTTTTTTTTTTATTACATATATATCAACATTTTAAAAACATAGTTTTATATTTCTTCATAGTTTTTAATTAGATTATGCTGCTATATTGTAGTTCTTTCCATCACATTAAGTACACACATTAAGTGTATTTTTGTCCGATTTTCAAAAACTGTTTTGCTTCAAACCAAAATGTGTAGTGTTTTGATTCACCTCGTAGCTGGTTGGCTTGGTTTGTAGCTTATAACGCTTTAACAAAGACTTTTTAAAAATTCAAATTGGAAAAATTAAAGGAAAAATTACTTCCGGAACCAGTCGTCCAATCATTCTGTTTGTTCTCTCTACGTAACCTATTTATTCCTGACTTCGAATCGGATCAGTTCATTGTAGTGCACCATGGGATTTCACTAGCCCTCCACCTTCCCCAGCACCACCTGCCTAGATCTGCTTGGGGGGTTCTCCATATGTTTCCTTGCTGAAGCCTGAATTCAATTCACTGTTTTCATGTGCATTTTTTGATGTATCCTCACTCATCCAGCAGCAGCAGTGTAGCAGATCTAGTCCACCAAGTCCAATATGTCATTCCATGCTTATTAATAAATGCTGAAATTAAAAATTACATTTATTCTAAGAGTTGTCATGATTAAAGTATAAATGTATAGACTTATATGTCTGTTTTCATCCAGTAAGTTTAATGATGGCAGCTGATCCTAGATCAGTACACTTCCTTTAAGACATAGGCTACTTAGAGACCCGAGTATATCACATCTGTTGACTTCTGCATTGTCTGAGGCAGCTTTTATTGTCATAAACTGGCGTCAGGAGAGCTACGCTAGTCCTTTATTAGCACCAAAGGCCAACTTTTACCCAGAGTCTGAACAGCAGGTTTAGGACCTTTAAGGTGGCTCAGTTTATAATTAGATGCATCTGCTGAAAAGTTCTCTCTATTTAGAATGGTGAATGGCTTGGACCAAAACCATCTCAGAAGTCTTTCACATCACATAGCCAGACATTTCTGGTTAGCAGAGAATTATAGGTATTTCATATTGTGGTGGACCTTGACGCTTTACTCAAGGTTTCTGCTAAGTGAAAGTTTCTTATGCTTTTTACGTTGTTTCAAGCAGTTGGACCAAGATGGAGAGCATGTATGGAAATGGAAACAATTCTGCAAGACTTCTAGAATTAAATGAAGATATAGTATTTGGTCTAACACAGACACATGGCATTCAAAACATCTGATGCATTAATCTCATTAGCCTTTTCAAATTATGAACTTCATATCCGCTATAACTTTAACAACAACTAACAATGAATGAGATGGAAATGGAAAGCAGTCAGAATGGGAAAATAATACCCAAACAGTTCTTAATAAAATTACCCATAATGATGTATAACATCTTTTACTATTGAAATAAGTGCTAAGCAAGAAAACAACATTCACATTCAAACGACCAACCACAACATATCCATCCTACACAAAGTAATTTGCTTATGCAAATAAACTAAAGGGAGTGAAAATTTCCATTGCTGCAATTTATCACTTTTTTGATTAATTGATTAGAAAGTTAGGCCTACTAGTAGCCTATGTTTATTCACCAAAACTAACAACAGTTAGTTTAAAAATACCAACTGATATTGTAATATTTGCAGTAGATAATTAATGTAAGGGATTGTGTAATGACACTGTAAAACATTTTCAGCTGGTTAAACTTAGAAATGAAAGTTCACCTGCTGCCTTGAAAATGTGAGTTAGCTCAACTAAACATAAGTTAACTCAACTTGAAGATAATCTTTGTTTCAACTCACAAATAGCATTGCATTATTTTAAGTTTAAATTTTAGCTTAAAGTAATGCGTTGTCTTGACTATTTTTGAGTTGAAACAAAGCTTACTTTCAAGTTGAGTTAACTCACATTTTAAGGCAGCAGGTGAACTTACATTTCTAAGTTTAACCAGCTGAAAATGTTTTACAGTGTAATATAGGACTCAAAACAATTATTATTAATAACTATTAAACACTATTACTTCAAATTATTGTATCACAAAACTGTAAACAACACTTTAAAATAATAAATAGGCTATGCAATAAATGAAACAATAAATATGTATCAATATGATCTCTCCATGTTATATATTTGTTTTCAGATATGAATGGTTTAGCAGAAGTTTAGTAGACTTTTCAAGTTTCAAGTCAGAGTTTCGATCATGCTTTGGGAGGAATAAATAAACATTTGAGTTTCTATGTTTGGTTAGAGATGTAGATGTTACCTTCAAACATTTACCATGGTAATCATCGTTTCTGACAGAAGTTACTATTGTTTTACAATAAAACTAATATTTAAATATATATAATTTTAATATTTAATATAAATATAAATATTAAATATATCTATTTTCTCAAAACTGTTAATAAGACAACTCGTATTGTTGAGTTACTATCGTAAGTTAATTCATTAAAGGAACTGTGTATTATATTAAAGGGGTTTAAATTTGAGAACCAAGTCATTCAGTTCCTACCTCTGATCCAATCCACAACCTGAGTCGGTGTCCACTTTGTTATCGGCTCCATTCTTCTGTTCAGATATTCAGAAAGTTTCGGCCAAGTTCTCAAACTCACTAAAGTGAAATAAAGTTTCCCACGCTACACTTGAGCGTCCTTTCTCATGTCTAACAACTGAACACTGATGATCAGATCAGAGGAACAGCACTGAAGCTCTACCCACAGACCGAAACTAAACACTCTCTCTCTCTCTCTCTCTCTCTCTCTCTCTCTCTCTCTCTGAGAGAGAGAGCGGGCGGATCGTGTTACACACACAGGTCAAATTTATATCTCTGCTAAATCGTCTGTATGGAGCAGTGAGGGTCAAACACATGACTCGACATTTCATGTGAGGAAACTTTATTCCCAAACATCTGAGGTCAATTTAGAAGCCTGTTATTTCTCAAAACACGACATATGGCACTTAGGTTCGGTAAGATGTTTTCTCTTGTGCTCATCAAGGCTGCATTTATTTGATCAAAAATACATTGAAAACAGTAATGTGAAAAAAATACAGTGAAAACCGTAATAAATATTATTACAAAAAAAGTGTTCTATTTTAATAAAGCGTATATTAAAATGTATTTTATTCCTGTAATCAAAGATGAACTGTCAGCATCATTAGCTACTCCAGTCTTCAGTGTCACATGATCCTTCAGAAATAATTCCAATACGATGATTTAAAACATTATTATTGTTATTATTATTATTATTATCAACATCAATGTTTTGCATATATAAAACGCTTACAATAAATTCTAAAAACACAATACATAAAATATAAATAAATATATATTATATATATATATATATATTATATAAATATATATTATAAAATATAAAAATAAATAAAAAAAATCTTTTAAAATGTATTTTTATTTATATAAAATATTATATTATATTAAAATGTATATATAAAAAAATTATATTGCCTCAACAGCACTTGTGAATGTCATTTATTTTCTAATACGCACCGCCCTCTACTGGCCAATATTTAAAAGTACAAATGGAAAACCTGCCTCTGATCAATCACCACCTCATCTTTCTATTTTTTCCGATGCATTTTTTGTTTCATAACAATATCAAAAATTATTTTACAGTACATTTATTACGGTAGGCCTATTCAAATTTTGCTACAGATCTAATGTAAGTTCTCATTCTGCCTATATGCAACTGCATGCAATAAAAGCAGGTTTTTATACTTTATTTAGTTTTAGTTATTTTAGTAGCTAGCTACTTCAACTTTAAACGAAAAGGAGAAATGTTGAAATAAAATACGTTTAAGTTTCTTTTATATTTTATTTCAGTTAATGTTTATTTTATTTCAAGTACTAAAGATGTTTTTTATGGTTTTAGTTTTAGTTAATAACTCTGACTCAACATGAACATTTGACAGTTCAGCTGTATGTATTTATGGTAATCGCTGAAAACTAGCAATGTGCTTTATTAAAACACATGCGGTAGCATATAAAGCATATTCAATTTGGCTTTTGGTCATTTTCAAAAACAAAATGAAGAAACAAACTACTGAAGAAAAAAATCTCAAAAATATCTTATCATATAAAACATGTTTCACTTGTTTAAAAATAAAGAGTGTGTGTCCTTCACATCGGTCTATTGCACAACACATGCATTGGAGCAGTGCTGTTCTGAACTCAGCTGTGCCTCACATATGGCAGTCATACACGCCCACTGCTCTTCTGCACTGTTGGCCCGCAGCATGAAGGTCCGTTTGCTGTCCTTAGTTGTGATTGTCCAGCCAAATGTCCCATCATCACCCTCCAGCAACTCCACCTTTGCTCCAACCAGATTAATGGCCTTTTCTGCTGACTAGGCAAAGATTACACAGTAGCAGTTAAAAATATTGATCGTTTCAATCACTTTCACAACTTTTTTTTTATTTTTATTTTCGAGCTGATGAACGATAAAAACATTGACAACCATTCAGAATCTATCCTGCTTTAATCCACCCTTTAGCTCGTGCATAACAGCAGACATAACGTCAGCGCGCGTTTACAATAAAGAGAACGATATCATCCGCTGGTGTGGACGCTAATATAGTTGATTATCGTTATAGTATAGTTATAGTTACCGTCCGTGTTTAGTTTTTTTGTCTACTAAAAATTCTTGGAAAGATATTATTTTTTGCAGTGTTTCGTCAGCAGAACAATCCAAAAACACATTAAATAACAGTAACCCACTGAAGAGATGTCGCTTTCATTCCCGTAAAAAAAAAAAGATGGCGCTGTGAATAAGGTCTATCTTAAAGAGCAGGCGTTGCTATGGTAACATGACAACAACATGGCAAGCAGAAACTCAATCCGTCGTGACATTTACTTATTAATTATTTAACGTGATAAAACAGCATCTAGACCGCATTCACACCGCTCTCGCAGGTGTGCTGAAGTTAATGCTGATAAGCTGATCACTGTTATAAGTTTCTTAAGAGCCCGACAGAACTGCGAGTACTAGGCTTAATGAGCAAACCGGCATCATTCACTCTTACCTTTTCATTAAAACCATAGATAAGCTGCCCATCTCTGATATGACACCACACCAATTTCCATCGCCTGGTGTAGTGCGTTTTCTTAAATAACCATCCTTCTTTCCACTCGTCTTTTTCTTCTGGGTGGTTTTCACCAGTTGTGCCGTTAGAGGTCGCCGATTCTAAAGCCATTACTCTAAGACGCTCTTATTCACGCGCATGCGCAAGACAGAATAAAAGTCTTTTATTTTTGGTTAATAGAAGAAAGATGGAGCATATAAAAAAAATATAAATAATTAAACGTATAAATAATGTCAACAAATATGCTGATTTAATTAAATGGTAAAACTATACAATATTAAGCTAAATGTCGTTTTTAAATGTAATAAAATATATACGTAATGATTCGACAAATTTTGTTTGTTTTACAGGGTTCTCACAGTCATGCGAAATCTGGAAATTTTGATTTCATGCTAATGTCTCCTCGCTCTGCAATATTTAATGAAGCAATGTTTAATCATGTTACTCCTCGTGAGTTTAATCTCCATTTAATATCTATTAAAATTCTTCTTAGAAATTATCAACGACTGGAAAGGTAATGGGAAAAATCATGGAAACGTCCATTTATTTATTTGTTTTTGCTTGCATGTGTCCAAACAGTTACGTTATACCCAAATGTAACATTTTAAAGATACATTTTTATCTAACAAAAGAGTTATTTTGGTATGAAATAAAATAAAATAAAAGTCTTTTGTGTACGTCAGCGTCTGTTGTCCAGCTGTTGAGGAAATGGCGGCCGCAGCGATGGCAGGGGCTGTGGCGGATCCTCCGCACGTTACGGAGGCCAAAAAGCTGGAGTATTTCTCCTCCATCAACTCCATGGCCCGTAAGATTATGCAGGAGAGGGAGAAGATAAAGGAGAGGTACGGTTCGGCTTGGGATCAGATGAGCCCGGTCGAACAAGACACGGCGATAGACAACGGGATGATGGATCCGCGGATCCGGGCTCGGTATGCCATGCACCGGGTGGACCGAGATGAGGTGATCTGCTACCCGAAACTACTCATCCAGACCGGACAGAAGACCGTACACTTCGGAGAAGAGGTGCTTGTGTTTTGTATTGACGTGCTAAGTTAAAATGGTTATTGTTGATTTAGTGTCGACTTGTTCTTTGGATTTGCTCTAGTAAAGTAAGGCTGGTCAATCCCTAACAATTATTACATTATGATATGAACAATTAAAAACAAACCTTCAAAACTGTCCGCTATTAATTCATGTTTTTCTTTTACTTTTCTTTTATTATTCATGAAAATAATTTATTTTCTTTGTCAAAATACGCCTGCTCACAAGACTCTATAGGTCTAAATTAAATTGTTTTACCAAGTGTCAACTTAAAAAAAAAGTAACATTGTGTACTAAACTTAAATATTCATATATATATATATATATATTAAAGTTTACTATTCAAAACTCTCAGGATTCTCAGGAATAAGTTAAACTGTTTACTAAAGAAATCTGTCGACTTAATATTAATGTATTTAAAATCTCTAAAATTTCAGTGAATTAATCGATTTACTTATCAGATGTTTCAAATGTCTGCACACTAAACTGTTTACTTTGCAGATATGTGTCAAATATCCATCCAAATTATTTTTCAACGCGGAAGGTGTTTTCTGTGAATGTGCGAGACTTCCGATTTATTTGCCGCTATAGGAAAATAACGAAGAATATCAAAGTGCAATAAACTGTAAAACTGCGCTACAAACTTTTATAATTAAGACAATACATTACATTAAAATAATATGGTAAGATATACAATTTTACAATATCAAGCAGCATAACGAGCTGTTTTGTACAGCTAAAAATAACTGGAAGCGAATGACACCGGAAGCCAGAAACATTAAGTTTTACAAATGACCGCGCCCGCTCTTACCTGAAAAATAAGGTGGAGACATTAAACTGTTTACTAAACAAATCTCTGCCCCAATATCTATGTATGTTTCTTAATAAGTTTAAACCCAGATATCTATATGATTTTTTTTTTTTTTTAATATCTAGCAGAAATGACATTACAGCATGTTAACATCTCTGTCTCTTCTGTTTCAAGGACTTAACTTGGCAAGATGAGCACTCGGCTCCCTTCTCTTGGGAGACCAAGGTAAGTAGGCCACCTCTGCTAAAAATACATATTCAATTTGCTAGCAAAGTGCAAACAAATGTGATTCAGCCCATCCTTTCCTAACAGAGTCAGATGGAATTCAGCGTAATCTCCGGTGCAACAGAACCGGCCGTTCCCTCCTCCGTGAACGAATCCAAACCCAAGACCTCTCAGGGTACCAAGCTGCCCAGCAATGATGAGTCCTCCTTCTGGAAGATCAGTGCTGAACGCTCTAGGCTAGAGGGCGAGAAGGCTGAATTTCATTCTCTGACTCCCAGCCAGATCAAGTCTTTGGAAAAAGGCGAGAAGCCTTTGCCCTCGTACCTGAGGCCGGAGTCTGGGCCGAGGGAGTCAGAGGAAGCGCCCGCCCCACGGCCGGTTAAACAGAGAGCCTCCAAACCTCATGCTCCTCCTCCGCCCATTCCCATCAGTGTGACCCCTGTGGCTATTAGTGTGACCCCCACACCTCCTGCTCCTGTGTCCTCATCAGAGGAAGGGTGGGAGAGGGCCCAGAGCACCCTTCCCTCTGTCAGCAGCACTATGGATGATGTGTTCAGTCCTGGTCTGGTCACCAGGTCTTCCTCTCAATCCAACAGCACAGTCAAAGATGCCGACAGGGCAGATGCCTCGCCGACCTCCAGTCCTACATTCTCACAGGTTAGACCTTCATTTCATATAGTTACAGCGCTCCAGTCTGCAACTAAATGGTCACATTTAAATTGTTAAATTTGTATGAATTTATTTGATTATTGTTACTGATTACTGTTAATACATTTGTATTAAATTGTAAAACAAAGAATCCAGAAAATTAAAACAGACAACACAGAATTTCAAACATTTCATAGGGTCCTATTATTGTTACATTTTTAATAATAAATTATTAAATTGTTAAAATTGCATGATTTTAATTGATGAGTCATCCTTTTTGATTATTAAAATTTAATCCAACCATTAAAAATAGAATCCAGAAAAACTGAAATGGAAAACACGGTATTTGTGAAAAAATTAAATGAAATTTTTCCCCGCCAGCATTTTTGAACATTTTCACAAAACTTTCATGGCCCCCAGAATATATTGTTGTATGAATATCTGAACATGCAAAATATCAAAAGAAAGAACAGAGCCTGCTGTTCTTTAAAAAACATTTTATTGTAGCTTCATGCATTCTTATGCAATGTGGCTAAGTTTGATTAAAAAAAGCAACATTTTGAATAAATCTTTTTTTTCTTTTCTGTAAAGACTACAACGTGCATAAGCAGTGCTTCTTTTGCTTGTTTCTGCTCTATTTTGCCTGTGTTTTGATCCGGAGATTCTCTACTCTTTCAGAAGATGTGTAATAGTGCCCCTACCGTATAACAGTGAAAACATAGATTTCCGGAAAATTCAGTCAATGACGGGGAAAGAGTTAAATAAATGATTTTCTCAAAAAGACAGCCTTAAGTAGTTTGGCAGAAATTTTTATAATTATTTCTTAGGAAAATTGAAAATATTGTAACAACTTATACTGCTCATTAATATTTTATAATAAGGCAAAGCCATGTGATCCAAAACAGGAAATAATATCATAGAGAGGACCCCTGTAGACCATGACTGTAGCTGCATCCCAATTCAGAGGCTGCGGAAATTTAAAAACCTAACTTATATTTAAAAAATGAAAAAATTGTGTCATTAGATATTCAAGTAAGTTGAAACCTAATACTTATATTTAAAATTGTAATCCAGCATTTTCTCTTGAAAAAATCTTCACGGCGTGCAATGAATCTTGGGCTTGACTAGGCTGCGAAGGATCCACTCGTTGTAATCTTTGCGGCCCAAGGAAAGAAGGACGCATTCGAAGGAGACTTTGAATTGAGACAACCTTTGTCTTCAAATGTAGCCTTCAAAGGATGCAGCTTCTGAATTGGGACACAGCTTGTGTCAAGATTAATAAGTCTCTTAGAATAACCTTTTTATGACCAGGTTAGTTAGGTCAGTTTGTAATAGAAACACATTGAAAACCCCTTAAAGTATATTTTAAAACTTTGTATTTATGGTTTGAGGAAAATGTTTTTAATTTTTACCTGATGATTACACCACATGACATTTTCTGAGTAATTAAAGGGACAGTTCACCCAAAAATGAAAATTCTGTAATCATTTACTCCCCCTCAAGTTGTTCCAAACCTGTATAAATTTCTTTGTTCTGCAGAATTTTCATTTTTGGGTGAACTATCCCTTTACACCATTTTCAATAAACGTTTAAATTTAAACGTTTTTCAAAACCATATGAAACCAACATGAATACATGTTGAATTATATATTTAAAAAAAAAACAACAACAACATTTTGACACCCATTGACCCACACATCAATTTTCTCTTTGTTTTTCTGGCATTAACATATTAGCCATTGAAAACCCATAAATTGCTTTATTTCCATTTTTTTCAGTTCAACACAAGCAGTAGTATCCTGAAGACTGGATTTGATTTCTTGGATAACTGGTAACACCCGAAGAACCCATTCCAGATCATAGGACCTACAAGCACCACAAACACTACAGAACACTTTCCTTTTAAATCCATATGCTTTAGTAGTTTATTTATAGTGCATCAATATCTCTATGATTGTATTCAAATCTTCATCTGTCTGACCTCATCTCACTAGTTAGAAGTTACTGAATGCATGAGCTATGATACATTGGGAAGGATTTCAAACAGAGCATATGTCTGTCCTTGTTTCTTATGTCGGTTTCACACTTGGTATATTTGCTTGAGTCAGAACCCATTGTCCCTACTTCCCTGTTGGTTTGCTTTTCCGTTGTTATGTTGTTCTGAACTGTGGTACGTTTGCACAATTTTTCACCAAAAGCTGTTTATCATTGCAGCCAGGCAACAAAGCTTGAAATCTTAAAGTTGCAGAACAATGTTTTGATTTTGTTTGCCGTTACTACCAACCTGAGTACCAGCCCACGTCTGGATTGCATTAACATTAACCAAGAACTGTGGTTCACATCACACCAAATCACACCCCTTTTTAGACTCGAGTTTATTTCCTTTGTGTGCAGTTTCAGAAGATGCATTAATGAAATAAGCCAATTTAGATCCACACTAAAACCACTAGTGTGAATGCCACGTCACCGTCACTGCCATAATTTTTTATCTATATATTTATCTAGACCTCGATACTAGTGTTAAGATGCTTCACTGTACATTTATTGATAAGGACCTATATGAGACACCGTAGCGCTAGCATGGTTTTGAGATGACTTGCGCCTTGCTTGTTTTGTAGACTTTTTATACGCGTGCTGCTTTCATTGTATGCTTTGAAGTGAAGCTTTTTCTTCATTCTCCTAAATGTTTTCTTTCTATCTTTTTCCTGTAGCCCAGTACACCAGAGATGACTTAATAACTTAAAGCAATATTTACAATCTCCAATCTTTGTTAGGCCTGAAACATACTCCACACAAGTACGCAAATGTAGAGGCAACATTTAACGTGCATCATTGTTACTAACTCCAGTACTCAAGGGGGCGATAGTGTTACCTTCTGCACCATTAAAACTGAATGTGCTAATATTCAGGTAGCTAGCTAAAAACATGTCGACAGTTGAATAACTTGCATTTGATGATTTCAAAACACTTGGTTTTCAAATGCAATTACTTCGAGATATAATAAGCGTTTGCGTTCACATACTTGCCTGTTGTATGATTCAGGGCTTAATTCACTAGGTTTTTAAGAGTAGGAATAATTTTTGGAGCTTTGTTGCGAGAAGATTTTTCTTGAATACGAAATGTGTGGCCTGGAGCCAGTGTTTATGCATTCACATATCTGTAAAGCAAGAAAACTACAATAAAAGGACACTTAACTCATGTTGTTTGTCACATTCTTCACTTGGCTGGTAGGGGGCAGTGCAGCGCTAATTAAAAACAACTGCGGCAAAGATGGAGCTCTACTCATAAATCCCATGACAGATTTCTGCCATTTCTCAAATAATCAAAGAGGTCTCTGTCCGCTGTGTTATTCATTTTAATAAAATGGATGTGCGGTATAATTGGTCACATATGTGGAATTTTTTAAAATGCAACTAATATGCTCTATTTAAAGAATTTTATTCCCTGGGCAGTAATTTTTATTTTTGGGGATTGACGTTATTGCTTCACATGTTCTGAGAAAGGTCTTGTTAGTTTCTGACTGTAAAATGGCCCTGTGGTTATCCAAGAGGTTTTTCAATATATTTAACTTTTTTTAAGGGCAACATTTACCTCATTATAGCCACAAAGTGTTCTGGTTCCTGACTGATCCAAGATGATTCTGATATACAAGCAGCCAGTCTAACAACAGTAGATTTAAAGAGTTCTTCTATTTGTTAATGCTAGATATCTAAGCTGTTTATCTGTTTTTGTTCCTTGTTCCGTATAATGTCTAGACACAGTCATCTGGGAGAGATTTGCTTAGTTAGACTTTGTTATGTAATGAATTGGATTCTTTTGGGCAAAACTCCATTCTCATATCCTAATTCCTTTCCAAAGAAAGTGACGAGAAGTCCAAATTCCTTCCATGTGTCTTCAACAGAACACAGCTGGTAATGAGATGTTTATCTTTTTCTTGTCATTTGCCCACCATTGACTTCCACAGAACAACATGTTCCCAAGGGACAAAAGCACACACACACAAAAAAAATGTGTTTGTAAGAAAGTTGAGTCTAGGGCGAGAAAATGAATATTTATTTAAATGTTTATGTAAGAGGGAGAAAGAGCTGTGTCAGTGAAACTGCCATGTTAGCACAAAGAATAGAAATGGGAGGAATGAAAAAATCCTGTGTTTGGGTATAAAACGCTCAGGATGAAGCAGCTGAAAGAAAGAAAACAGAGAAAGAAGGAAATCTTTCAGACAAGGTGAAAGGAGGAGGAAAAGTGTCCAACAGCTGCAGAGAGGGAGGAGGCTAAAACAAAACAGAGCTGTATAGAGGTGAACTACAGAGCGAGAGAAAACTAGAGTAGGTTGAAAGCAATGTGACAAGGAGAGAAGGTTGCTGTTGAGTGAACATCAGAAGGGCTGGAAATCTGGGTCTGTATACATATACAAAAGACAGAGAGCTGGCTGAAAAGAAGAAAGGGAAGTGATTTCAAGTGGAGATGATTCCAACAGTGATTCTGGCGGCTGTAGTGGGCTTCAGCGCTCTGTCCTCCTGTGACTCTGCAGACATCACTACGAGATCGGCCACCGCAACAGCTGATCTGTCTCAGGTTAAGACTTTAGATTTACTACCCATGTTTATTGATGGCAGCTTGTATATGAATACAATGAATGATTTCCATTGATACAATCTTTGTATTAAGTTTCACTTAGAAAATGTGTCTTTGTAAACCTACCATGATGCTAAAAGAATACTATTCTTTCTAGTGCCTTGGAGTATTATGTAAATACCTTGGAATTCTTTAAAGTATGATACCATCACTATACCATGATAATACAACACTATGGTTTTATACTTAGGGTTACTGTGTTGCTTTAGATCAGAATTATGAGGCTAATTCAATATGCAACACTGGGGGCAAATGTCAGGAGTATTCATTTCTGGTTGCTACAAATCATCCTTGATCAGCAATCACATTATTTCAAGTACCTGGCCTTGACCTCCATTGTGATAGTGTATGTGTATTCAGTATCAGGTAAAGGCTGAAATACGCTACACAACTTGTAAAATCTAAATAGATTTTAAAACATTACCCATTCCACACTTTCCGACTTTGTAAAGAGTTGCAGAGAAAAATTGGACATTGAGCACTAAACATTTGAGGATTACAGACTAACACAGTTTCAAGTTTTTCTGAACATAAACTCAAAAGGAACATGTGCCTTGTTGCTAGGAGACGCATGACAAATAAAAACAATATGGGTGCTAGGATCGGCTCAAAAATATCAAACATTTTTGCTATCCTCCGACTGGATGGAATCATCAACCGCTTTTCCACTGTCGGTTCTTGAACAGTAAGGAAATGTTTCAATTATATTTCCATTTGAGCTTGGTTCGGCACAGCACGATTACAAACCATTCTCGGCCCGGAATTCTCAGCACAGTTGGCTAACATGCTGGTAGAATCCCTGCTGAAAAATCCAGCTAAAACCAGCTTAAACCAGCTTAAGCTGGTCAGGCTGGTTTTAGCTGGTCTGGTCATAGCTGGTTTTAGAGGTGTTTTGGTTAGCTAGGAGACTGGGAGGCTGGGAGACCAGCTTAAACCAGCTGAACACCAGCTAACCCAGGCTGGGAGACCAGCTAAAACCAGCTTAGGCTGGTTTTAGCTGGATTTTTCAGCAGGGAATTGCATGTAGTGACTTGCGATCGGCACAGAATGGAACGATTAAGCAATGAGAACGGTTTGTGGAAAAGCGGCTATAGTTCGAAGCTAAATAATCAGAGTCTGTGCCCTTTATACACTATGCATTTTTCTGTGAAATCGGCGACTTCCCTGACTTTTGGTACATAGCTTTGTATTCTTCCAGACCATAAATCAGGGCAAAAATATGGGCAAAAGTTGTGTATATAATATTCTTTAAGTCTGGTTTTGATGGAGGTTCTTGTCGTTTAATTCTACAGGCGAGAGAGTTCAATGAAGAGACGGTTAGAGGGCGAGGGGATACTCCTGACATCATAGAACCTGAACCCACCACTGCCGTCTCCGACATGGAGAGCACTTACAACTACATATGTGCGTTACCCAATCACTCATTTCACTTAAACACTTGCGTCTGAAGTGCCAGAAAAGCAAGCCAAAACTGATGTAACGGAATGTATAATGTATTCTACTTGCAATAACAAGCTTTGTCTTGACTTGCACAGATGAAGATGCTTTACATGAAGGCTTGTTAGTGTGGTAGTATTTAATAATCTGGGCATGTGAATTACATAATGAAACTTGGGCATGCTATTTCTTTATAGTCATTTGATGAACTCAATAAGATTCTATCTTTAAAAAAAAACCCTGCTATTGAAGGCTCTCCAAGAATCCAGACATTCTATATCATCAGCTACCTTGTCAACCCCTTCCTCCTCCAAAACACAGTTTCTTAATATTTCTATTCATTCTCTGGTATGCTGCTGCATAGCTTGCTAATGAAAGACTTGATTCACATTTGTCTATTTATAAATTTCTGCAGTGTCTAGACTGGCAGCGATGGATCAGGCCATCCACAGGCTAAATGTGGGACATTACACATTGGACATTAAAGTGACACAACTGCTAGAAAGAGTGTCGCGCCTTGACAATAGACTAGGTGACACTGAGGATGCCATTCAACAGGTCTCGTCCTACTGCAAGGACAATCGCAAAGAGATTGGACGACTAGAGGGTTAGTGTGTTCAGTTATGTGTTATTCTGACATTTATCCTTTCATCTGACCCTATTCCTAACCCTCTTTAACAAAACTACTTCCAATCTGAAATATGACTTTTCTATCTCTCACCCTGATCCATAACCTCTAACCACTTCACCTAACCAAGGGGTGTCCAATCCTGCTCCAGGAGGACCACTTTCTTGCACAGCCATGCTCCAACACAGTTACCTGGAAACTTCAAGGGATCCTGAAGACATTGATTACCTGGTTCAGGTGTTTAATTAGGGCTAAAGCTAAACTCTGCTGGAAGGTGGCCCTCCTGGAGGGTTTAAGTCCCATTTTTATGCCCTTCCCTCGCTTACTTCCCGCCATCTCGTTCACTCGGATGTACGTCATTGCTTAATTTGCATTAGTGCCCACTACTGGTGGAACCCTTGCAATGTGTTTAAATGGAATGCCCTCAGCCCTTGATCACTTGGAATCTGCAATGGATCTGATTTATTATTTAAAGTTTTTTTTCCTTATGAATTTGTTTTACACACAATTCTATTGGCATGTATGTATGCTTGGGCTGTTGGAGAAAATGTAAAAAATTACACAAATGAAAACGATAGCAATACAATAATAAACTATCAATAAACAGTCAGCTTAAGGTAGTTACAAGTATTATGAGGTTAATAACTCCAATATCGTACACTAGAGTTGTGTGGGGTGGGGGTAAATTAAGCACAATCTGCTGTGACATCACAACCATGTGCACTGTGGTCTGTGGAACTGCCTGAAGTGTACATATTGAGTAGACTCGCTCCCCTGGTCAAAATGGAGGGGTCGAGGGTCTGTCCAATTACATGTTGTGGCAAATTCGATGTCTCTGTGTCCCTTCAGTTCTGGTCTCGAAGAAAAACTCACAGAGTCGAAGTTCCAGGTCTCAGAAGTATTTAACTTTATTGTCAAGCAACAAAGTGAGATGCCAGCTCCACATCTGAATCTCTCTTAGCTGGGGCACATTTTTTATACATTTTTCTTATCTCTTAAAACACACCAAAGTAGTATCATTGGCTGGTAATATCCACCCTTACATTTTCCCACATTCTCACTTACAGGGGCTCTCCTCCCTTTCTTTCCCATGTACTCCCCAACCTTTCCACCACAGTCATTTCACCAATATAATTGCTGGTGTTGCTTATGTAAGAGATAATTTTCTTAGTAAGGGTGACCAACTTCCAAATACTGTACATCTTTTGACTTAATTTCTCATAGGCCTTCTGCCAATTTGATGGTCAACCCTTTTCCCATGGGCCAAATGAAACATTGTATCAGACCAGTCAATACTCCCCAGAGGCAAGAAGCCTTCACATGACACCCTTAACAATGGTCTTATTCATTTCACAGCCACCTGTTGTCTGGTGGAAAATTACCAACAAAATATGCTCAGTGGCCAAGTTAACTCCTCAGATACATCTGACCCTTATAGTCACATAGGCCAAAAGGCCTCAAAACACTTCTAGCTTTTATAGTAAGCAAACTAATTCTACAATTGTTTTCTATAGGATGGATAAAATACTCCATCAGGAACTGCCTGAAGTGTACATATTGAGTAGACTCGCTCCCCCGGTCAAAATGGAGGGGTCGAGGGTCTGTCCAATTACACTTCCCTCAGCCACTTGACGAAGTTGAACGCATTTTAAAATGGCGGCGGGGAAATGCTTAGAGAAGTTTGCGAGTTGATGTCTAAAAGTGGAGTTAAACGTAGCCCAGGATTGGACACCCCTGTCCTAACCCAGTCCTAACCCTGCAGACTTACCTCTTATCCCTAACTTCAGCCCTGAACTTCCAATCGTTAAATTCTGACTCCAACTCTTAATTCAAACCTTTTACCCAAGACACTTCCATCCAATCTTCAGACCTAAACCCAATTCCTAAATTCCGACCCTAAACACTAATCCTTATCCTATGCTTGACTGTCAAATCTTAACCCTTACCTAAATTCTAGTCCCTATTTCCACAACTTGTCCTAGACAAAACTCGTAATGCCAATCCCGAACCTAGATCTGAACGTTATAGAGGAAAACCATGCATGTTGCCAATGCTGGTACTGATCTTTTCATTGGGGCCTAAAGTATATTAAAACAAAACTTAACTGTAAAATCTGATTGGGTAATAGTAATGTTCCAGGACCAGAAAGATTGTTGGTCCAGGAATACAGTATGTACACCTCAAAGTACTCCACATGACACTCCTAAACTGAATGTCTATCTTAAAACAATTAAAATGACTGATTAAAATAAATTTTTGATGTTCCAGGCTGTCAGAAAGGCCATAAAATGGGTTACAAATGCATTCTGGCATACCGTGTGTATGAGACATACGCAGACGCATCCCTGAAGTGCCAGGAGCGAGGCGGACGCATGGCTATGCCACAAGATCGCAAGGAGCAGGAAGCTTTAGCTGAATATGTGAAATCAGTATTCCCTGGAAACTGGCCTGTTTGGCTTGGGATTAATGACCAGCGCTCCGAAGGCCTCTACCTATTTGAGGACACAACCCGTGTCACTTACTTCCAATGGAGGAAGCACTTCCTTTCAAGCCAGCCAGATGGTGGGAAACGAGAGAACTGTGTATCCATGTCCTCAGATGATGGAGACTGGTGGGACACCTACTGTGAAAGACGCATGTATTATCTGTGCGAGTTTGATGTTTGAATTTGATCAATTCCTGTATGGTCCAGCTCTCTTCTAATTTTGAATTGTTTTACCGAGAGCAGCTATTCAGTTAAAAAAAAACTGGAGAATTATGCACATGTAGAATTAAGGCCAGTGAATTTAGAGATCACATGAGATGTTTTGATAAATGCATTTCCTATTTAAACAGGATGTTGGAGCAGGACATATCTAGGGCTTTGCCTCCTATTCCCATTGAAGCCCAAAGCAATTCTTTTGGTTAAGACTTTTTTATAAGTGCTTTATTTGCTGCCTCAATAGAAATGATAGAATATCATTTTACCCTGTATTTAGTCTTAATCATGAAAATGTTAATGCCTTTTAAATTAAATATTAAATATCACATTATATCACAGAAGCTAAAATTGGTCAAATTAAACATTTCTTTTTTGTGTGTTTTCAGTTAGCCTTTATTAAAAAGCTGATTACCTAGCCTACTAGCTCAACATAGGACTAAGAAATTGCAATAAATCAAGGTCGACAACAGCCTTTTAAACGTCTACAAACACTCAAGTCCAAGTTAAGCTCAAAAAGTAAACCAATATCCTTCGAAAAAGTCTATTCAATAAAACATAAATAAAATAAATTTAAAGGTGCAATATGTATGATTTTCTGCCGCTAGAGGTCGCTAGAGGCCTATTCAAAACAAAGGCGTAGCTTGATGACGCCAAGTTTGAGTGCGGAATCTTGGGACATGTGGTCTTCACCTCACAGCCGGTGGAAAATAATCCGGATAGGACTCGGGAAGAAATCATGTTCATGGATGCGATTATTAACGTTACTGTAGTATGAAGCAGAGGAGGACAGAGTGTTGTTGGAGCTGAACGAGGCCGCTGGAGCGATTGTTAACAAGAGACGAATGCAACACATGCCTCGCGAGAAGCGGAACTTTTATTATGACACAGTTGCCGGCGCTGCTTCCGCTTTTCCGGTCAGGAGTATGAGGTAACGCAGCTCTGTTTATCATATTAGATACATTTGAGTGACGGCTGCTGTGAGACACTTGTTACACACTGCAGTAAGATTTTAGAATATCATATTAATAAATGCTGGATGGCTTGTGTTGATAAATGGCATGCAATTAATTTTAAAACGTATTGTATGATGGAGAAAATTCTGTATTACTGTTACTAAAAATAAAGCTGCATCTGATTATGCTATGTTAACTACTTGACAAAATAGTGTTTTTCTCTGAGGCATGGTAAAGCATGGTACTTGCAAAAAAAAAAATCAAGAAAATTAGATTTAAACAATAAGACTAAACGTGCTGAGCTATATAAAAATAATTAGTTTTCTGTCTATAAATATATCACATAACAGTTGTTTCATTGTCTATTAAAACATGTAATATATTAAAGCGTCTTTGGTGTTTCCATGGTTTCTACAAAATAAAACTGGAAACCGAGGATAACGCGGTTATGACGCAATTGACAGACGACTCCTCACATGTCCCGGAGCCTTGGTTAAAATTGTAATTTTCTCACAATTAACAAATAGTTGGAAACATTTGGGATATTGTAAGTACTCAAGTGAACAAAATATATAACACTGGCCTAGTGTTTTTTTGATATTTTACTGCAAAATTATTACATATTGCACTTTTAAGTAAAATTAAACAGTCAAAGCCAACTTGCACTGGACGTGCTGGTTTCGGCCGCATCTGAAATATGTGAAACACTTGCGATTCACAACTACCTGCTAATGCACTTACACCTGCGTAAAGTAGCCTTGTTGACAAGTTTGAGTGAGTAAGAGCAAAATGTACAAGATATAGTACCTTCAATGCCCTTTAGTTGGTGATATCACTTCTTTTGAAGCAGAAATAAACTGCTGCAGAAAAAGTTAGGTGCCACGAAAAACAAGTAATTGCTCGTCACAAATGTATTGGAGTAAAGAGTACAGATATGCTTATTCAAAAATGTAGTCAAGTAGAGAGTAAAAGTTGTTTGTAAAAGTAGCCAAAATAATACTTAAGTACAGTTACTAATTACATTTACTTAAATACTTTACACCACTGAATTAAACCAATATATCCACCTGCCATTGTGTAGCATTACCTAAAGGACCAAGCTGCTGTGATTGAGTGGAGACGGGGGCTAATTTACATATTCATATATCCGCTTATACTAAATGAACCAAGCGTGTAGAGTTACGTTCAAGCTATTTTAAGTCATTAAGAAATTATTTTCACAGGAAAAAAAAAAACATTTAAATATGTCATTTTATTTATCAATGATGAGTTTTAAAGATTCACTTTTATAAGGTGTTTGAACACAAATGTGTCCACAGTGTGTGTAAACAACCAACCTGTAATGGTAAAAATCCACCCACTCCGAACAAGCGGTTCCAGATTTCCCCTACTCTAACGTAAGAGTCCCAGCCCCGCCCGTGACTGGTGATGACCTGCCCTATTAGCTTAGCTCCTCCCCTGAGCTGTACACAGTCCGTCATGTTTATCTCCTCGCCAAAGCATTTAACAGCATCATTCAAGTAAGAAATGTATTCTTATTAAAGTTATTTAATAAAGAGCAGTGAGTGATTTTCTGTTTTTCTTTTGTTGTTTGATTCATATTAACAGCATATACAGCAGTAGGTACTGTATATTACGCTCCTGTCACTTTAACACACAGATCTAATATACACATGCGATTTCTTTCCCTGCTGTTTATGTTCACAGACATAACCAACTGTTTGTGAATGTTGTGTGTTTTTGACATAACCTTGTGTGTATTTGACAGTTTAAGTGCAATAAGACGTGAAATCAGTTTAATACTAACAGGACGTGCCGTCTGACAGTCAGCTTTCTGTACGCTTGCTTCGGATGTGTGTGCTCAGAAAACCATCTATCAGAAGTTTAAACTGTTTAAACTGCTTTAAAACGCATGCAATTAACTAACTTTCATGATGACGAAGAACTGCAATGTCACATGAGCATGGCCGCGATATATAATAAAAACCAAACAGATGTTTTGTTAGTTTTTGGCAGAGTATTCGAGGCACGAGCTGTACAGGCTCCGCCCTCTTCTAGAAAGCGGGGTGGGGAGCAGCAGCTCATTTGCATTTAAAGGGTTAGTTCACCCAAAAATGAAAATTATGTCATTTATTACTCACCCTCATGTCGTTCCACACCCGTAAGACCTTCGTTCATCTTTGGAACACAAATTAAGATATTTTTGATAAAATCCGATGGCTCAGTGAGGCCTGCATCGCCAGCAATAACACTCCCTTTTTCAATGCCCAGAAAGCTACTAAAAACATATTTAAAAGAGTTCATGTGATTACAGTTGTTTAAGTGTAATATTATAAAGTGACGAGAGTACTTTTTGTGCGCCAAAAATAAAATAGCGACTTTATTCAACAATATCTAGTGATGGGCGATTTCAAAATGAAGCTTTATGAAGCTTTGAAGTTTTTTACGAATCTTTTGTTTCGAATCAGTGGTTCGGAGCATGTATCAAACTGCCAAAGTCACGTGATCTATTGAAGTTTTAAAACACTTATGACGTAACGAAGCCGCGTTTACTGAAATCATGTGATTTTGGCACTCTGAACCACTGATTCGAAACAAATGATTCTTAAAGCTTCGAAGTCTCATGAAGCAGTATTTTGAAATCACCCATCACTAGATATTGTGGAATAAAGTCACTATTTTGTTATTTTTGGCACACAAAAAGTATTTTCGTCACTTTATAATATTAAAGTTGAACCACTGTAGTCACATGAACTGTTTTAAATATGTTTTTAGTAGCTTTCTGGGCACTGAAAAAGCCATCGGATTTTATCAAAAATATCTTAATTTGTGTTCCAAAGATGAACGAAGGTCTTACGGGTGTGGAACGACATGAGGGTGAGTAATTTATGACATAATTTTCCTTTTAGGGTGAACTAACCCTTTAACAAAACATGCACGAAAACAGCATGTTTTTCCTACCACTCAAAAATGGGCATTTACAACATGGTATAGTAAATGATCTGTGGGGTATTTTGAGCTGAAACTTCACAGACACATTCTGGGGAAACTTGAGACTTATATTCTTGTAAAATCTTGTAAAAAGGCAATAATAGGTCCTCTTTAAGGGATAAAATTATTGACTGCAAGGGGACTTTAAAATTACAATAGCCTACAGATCGAGATGGCTTTAAAGCTAACAGACTAAAATGCCACAAAACCACAAAATCTTTTGTTTGTAAGGTTTGAAAAACATGGATGAAACATACTGAATTATTTAATCTTCTTGATGTTTAATGTTTGCATTATTGCAAGGGTGGTCTACATTTGCTCCGGTCCTGACATTACATTAGTGCTGTTTTTGACTTGTGTTCAAAACTGTAACAGAAATGTGTTTTCTTTTTGTTCTTCTAAAACCTTCTTTAGAATTATGGCTTGTTGTTTCAACCCTGTCAAGTATTTGTTTTATAAGCTTGAATCACTTGGAAACTACTGAAACAGGTTTAAAGTGAAATAAGACTCTTGATCTATGCTGAAAGGTGGATAAAAGTCTAGTCTCATTCTTGCTGATATCCAGCTCTTTATTTAATGTGGACTTCAATTATCAAATTCCAACCTATATAAATCAGTTATATTTATACATTTACCCTTCACAGTAAATAGTAGTTCAACAACTTAAGATTATTTCATTTCATATGACTTGTATAATAAAGTTAATAATCTGATTTTTTTTAATCAAGACAGTAGTTAATGTGTTATTTAGGTGCTAACTCAACAGACGAGAAGCTGAGATGACCAGAGGGTGTAAATATCCATCAGAGACGACTCTTCATAAGTGTATGAGTTTGAGTCAGATCTTCATCCATACAACCTCTGGGGGAGCTGTCTATCTGTGGAGCCAACCTATAGTAACACATATAAGGCCTGAAGTCAGTGACAGCCTAGCTAACAGAGAACGTTCTGCCAAGGTTCTCTCAAAGTTATGAACAAACATTCTTCCGGTAACTTAAATAGAATGTTTGGTCAGAGTTATCTGGTCTTTAATAATGTTTTCAAAACGTTAGCACAAAAACATAATTTACACCTCATTCATGGAACTTTTTCATGAAATTTTTAGTTGGACGTTCATTTAACATTTCTTAAATGCTGCTACTTGCTTCAGAACATTCAGAGAACATTCAAAAGTAACATTCCCATAATGTTTGAAGAATGTTAAAATGGAATGTTCTCGTAACATTCATATAACCAAGAAAAAAGCTTTTTTTTTTAACATATTTCAAATAACGTTTTCATAACTTAATGGGAACATTAGCAGAACGTTCTAAGAACATATTTTTGTTAGCGGGAATTTACTACACTATATATTAATGGAGTTAATGAAGTTATACTCTGAAATCATATTTGTTTCATTTTCCCCTTGTGTGAGTCTCATAGTAAAACAGCAGCTTCCCAATTTTACATTTTACAGATAAGTGAAATGATTTAGGGCAGACTTTGCTTTGTAAAAGAACCAAGGGTTTGGAATGGTTAATATTACAGAATTATTCTGGTCATCGTCTAAATGTCTAAATCTCTTTTTAAAGCCTGGCATGAACATGAATGAGTATAACTTTTCAGGAACTGGAACTACTTATGAGGATGGCAAGGAAGCAAGTAAAGCAGTTCAAAGTACCAGAAAGACCAAACCTGAAAGCTCTTTTTCTCCAGGACTTAAGAATGCTAAGAATGAGCAGAGACGGAAGCCAGAATCTGTGTAGCCGATGGTCTGTCCACAGGGCTTTTACACCGGTAGGAAAATATCACTTTACCACCCTGGTCCAGCACAAAATCACCTCCCATCTGAGAGAGAGACAGAGATAGAGGGATTTTAATCCATTTTCAAGAGTCCTAGACTACAGGGAGACAAATGTTTATTCTCTCACTGAGTATTATGCAATATTTGGAATAGGTTTTTATGGATTTGGCACATTCCACAAATAGCCTGAGTCTCTTAAAAACTTCTTTTTTTTTCTCATTCAGTAAATAGTCAGTGAAAATTCTGATGTTTAACCACAGGGTGTCAAACAAAACACTTTATCAGCTTTTTTAAACCCCTTTGGGCCAAATGGAACATAAAAGTACGTCCTAGACCAGGGTTGGGGTCCCCCGGTAAAAATATCCTTCTGGGGTGTAAAAATCACATTGTATTTGTTGCACGACTTGAGCTGAAGAAGTGAAATTTATGATACTATCATTGTTAGATTTTATTACAGATTTGATATAAGTCTGATCAGTGAAACTAACCCATTATGCAGTCTGACATTCTTCCTTTTTTTCAGAATCAGAATCAGAAAGAGCTTTATTGCCAAGTATGTTTGCACACACAAGGAATTTGTTTTGGTGACAAAAGAAGCTTCCAGTACACAGAGACAACAATAGTACACAGATAGTAAAATAAAAAATAAATATATATAAGATACACATATGTATATATAATATATAAATAAACAAAAATAGACAAATTTGTATGTACAGGTGTCTGTACAGAGGTCTTTTATTGCCAAGGTCTTTTATTGCTCTTATGCCATAAAATCCTGGTATTGGATTCTTATGTTCTGTACATAATATTTTTAGTAAATTGTCACCTGAAATAGATCATCGATGAACTGAGGTGGCACATCGGGTAACTGTCGGTTCATCACCAGAATTCCAGAGTAGTGGAGCATTAACTTAAACTTCATCACCTTGCTGATGGATGAACCCAGACCGAAAGCTTGATACACCTGTAACACAACATTAAACTTTTGTAAGCATATTGCGTAGTTGTGCTTAGAGTCAATTGTTTTATTTGTGATAACAAAATAAAACATGTCAAATTGTGCGGACATAATTTTTGGCCAGGCTGTCATACAAAGAAATTATGAACACATTCAAAAACAAGAGAGAACTGATGAACTATTACTGATTAATCAATGTAGGCTTTTTCTTGAGAGCTTTTTGTTTTTCTATGCAATTTTTTTGCATAGTAAAATAAAACCTGTAGCTGTAGTTTGCCCTTTTTTGCTAAATAATTTTCTTAAATATATACCTTTATTGTTTTGTTCTTCCCTCATATTTAAAGCTGCAGTCCGTAACTTTTTTTAGTTAAAAATGATCCAAAATCAGTTTTTGAGCAAGTACATAACCAGCCAGTGTTCAAAACTATCTCTTTACCTTAGCCTGATTCACAATGGTAAGCTTGTAACAATGTTTTATAATTCAGGTGGTACTGTTAGGTTTCCGCAGGAAATTTGAGCATGCCGCTGTTCATTTTTGCGTCATTACGTCACGTCTGTTTACATAAAGAACAAATCCCAGCTAGTAGGCTATATCGCATGTGATGGATGGCGGATCATTTATAGCCTTTGCTCACAGCAGCTGCAATAATTAAACATCATTTTGATGACGGATTGTATGGTATGACAAATGGACAATTAGAGATTAGACTGTACAGAAATTGAAATCTACAGGTAACGCTAATAAACATTAAATACACATAGTCACGCAATGCTGATGTTGTTAACATTAACAATTTGAGAACAAAGTGTAACAATAATAATAATTTGCACGATTTGATGTGATATGAGCTAAGTGATCATTAGATTTAATTGGTAGCACGATTATTATTGTAATGCTTTTTTCCCCCCAGTTGGTCAGAACAAAAGTGGCAGACATGTTACTTATTTGTTCAGATGACATTCTGCGGTGAAATTTTTTATTTTGGTCATACTTCCAAGACTACAATCTGTGATTCTGAAGTACCTGTACAGTATCCACCGGTGCGGTGACTGACAGCCACACATTCTCCTCAAAACATTAGATTCATCCGCGCGAGGAGCTGTGCCGACGCACAACCCACTTTAAGATGATAATTCCGCAAATAACTGCAATTGCAGGTTTCGAACAGAGATGGCGACAAAGAGGCAAAACTTACGGACTGCAGCTTTAAAATATTTTAAAAATACAAAATATTTTTGTCATATTTTGATGGTTTAATCAAACATTTATGGTCATTCAAAACAAATATCCCCTCCGGACATCAGTTTTGGCCACTACTGTATATAAGAGCTTATAATTAAGCAAAGCAAGGACTAATTATGCTTTTGCACAGTCAATAGTCCTCACCACTCTCTCTGCATCCAACAGCATGTCAAATTCATAGCCTGTCTGACCAAGCCAGAACGTTGCCCCTTCAAGAGAACCATATGAGACCACCAGCACCCGCAATGACTGAGCTTCCAGAAGCTTCTATACGAGAAAAAAACAGAAACAGCGTTGATGATTCAAAGAACATGGTAATGCTGACTTTGGAACATTCTCTACAAAATAGCAGCACAATGTTTTGCCTGACCAAGACCACAGCTGGGTCAACAAGATGTTCTCCAAGCAAGTGTCCATAAGCAGAAATGGCTGAGGTCTGCTACTGGCTGTGCTTAGTTGCAGCTGTGCAGTTTTCATCTTCATTAATGACAGGCTGTCTTACCTTGCTGTCCTTCAACTCAGTCAGGTGGTCTCGTCACGGCTGTCATCCAAAATGCCGGAGCAGCACAAGGAG
The DNA here is from genome assembly GCF_019924925.1 of Ctenopharyngodon idella. Lineage (NCBI taxonomy): Eukaryota > Metazoa > Chordata > Actinopteri > Cypriniformes > Xenocyprididae > Ctenopharyngodon > Ctenopharyngodon idella. Next base: position 9,178,262 of record NC_067239.1, on the reverse strand, counting down.
GAGATTCTCTCCCTTGCCCAAGTACTGACTCAGAGACACATTCCTGCAAGAGTACAGAACAACCACAGTGTACATTACAGTTCAGACATGTCATATCAATTAATGAGCTGGAATTGGAACTGAAATAGCTACAAAAGTAATTTCAATAAATACTGACATTAAAATTTGGGGTAAATCAGAGCATTTACAAAGTTGTATTCCACCATGGTCCATAAAAATTAAGCTTAAAAAGTTACTAAAAATGGTCCATATTTTACATGTTTCCATGTTTATTACAATAATATATACATTACCATTCAAACATTTGGGATCAGTATGATTTGTTTTTGGAAGAAATTAATACTTTTATTAAGGCTTGATGAAAAGTGACAGACATTTACAATGTTCCAAAACATTTCTATTTCAAATAAATGCTGTTCTTTCAAAATTTCTATTCATCAAAGAATCCTGAATGTTTTTCACAAAAATATGAAGCAGCAAAACTGTTCTGCTTTTAACACTGATAATGATAAGAAATGTTTCTTGAGCAAATCAGCATATTAGAATGATTTCTGAAGGATCATGTAGACTGGAGGACACTGAAGACTGGAGTAATGATGCTGAAAATTCAGCTTTACATCACAGGAATAAATTACATTTTAAAGTATATTAAATTACAAAAATGTTATTTTAAATTGTAATAATAATAATTCACAATATTACGTTTTTACTGTATTTTTGATCATATAAATGCAGCCTTGGCAAGTGTAAGAGAAATGGATAGAGAGAAAAACATTACAAAATTCTACTGACCAAAACAGTATGCACAACCCTTATTGATAACTTTATCTCTTTTCACATACTGATACTATCTTTACAAAACATTGATCATTAACTATATACAGAAATAAGTGGAATTATAGATATTGCCTATGGATTATCTATAAAACAACAACAAAAATTGCAGGGTTAAATTTTAACCAGGTAATAAAGTTATGATTCTCACAATGCATGACATATTTAAAGGGACAGTTCACCCAAAAATGAAAACTCTGTCATCATTTACCCACCCCCAAGTTGTTCCAAACCTGTATGAATTTCTTTGTTCTGCTGAACATAAAGGAAGATATTTTGAAGAAAGTTCGTAACCAGGCTGCTTTGGGGCACCATTGACTTCCATAGTAAGGAAAAAAATACTATGGAAGTCAATGGTGCCCCACATTCTTCAAAATATCTTCCTTTTTATTCAACAGAACAAATACATTTTTACAGGTTTGGAATAACCTGAGGGGGAGTAAATGATGACAGAATTTTCATTTTTGGGTGAACTATCCCTTTAAGCAAGAAAAACAAAGTGCTGAAAATTGATTTCAAGCTACTATCCATAACTGGCAAAACAACTGGCTTCCACATTCAGAAACATCTTATAGACTAAATATGTAACCACAAGTTAAGCACTGATGTAATTACAGTTATGATGCAGAGTAATAAACACTTGCAACTGAAGGCCTTCATTTTGTTTCAACAGCAGAAGAACCCTGTCAGTAGTTCTGGATTGTGGCTTCCACTGAATAAGAATAGTGATCATATAATGTTTATCTCACTCTTTAGTTTGGACGTGTATAAACCGTGTATCCGAGCTGAGCGTCTGGGCTGCAGGACACTGGGAAAGAGTTGTGTCGCTCATTTGCATCTGAACATCCAGACGTTTCAAAAAACTATCCCACTCCACCTGTCAATCAAACAAACATCCATTCAGCACACCAAATTACTCACTCACTCTTAAACTAAGGTAATATATTAAAACAATTTAGCATTTAAAAACAAGCAGTCTACGGAGTGCCGTAAGGATACATGGTGATGAAAAAAATATGAGACAGGAGGAAAAATTATATTTCAATGCTTTTGCAGTCTTTTGAAAAACTTTTGCATTCTCTCCCCAATGTATAGAGGTCCACCAAGAAATGTTGCGTTCTCTCGCCAAAGTATTGCATTCCCCTGAGAAATTTTGCCTTCTCTCACTAAAGTATTGCGTTCCAGTGAAATTTTGCCCTCTCTCATCAAAGTATTGCATTCCCGAGAAATTTTGTTCTCTCGCCAAAATATTGCATTCCAAGAAATTTTGCTTTCTCTCGCCAAAGTATTGCATTCCATTGAGAAATTTTGCCCTCTCTCATCAAAGTATTGCGTTCCCGAGAAATTTTGTTCTCTCGCCAAAATATTGCATTCCACCAAGAAATTTTGCCTTCTCTCGCCAAAGTATTGTGTTCCCCTGAGAAATTTTGTGTTCTCTCGCCAAAGTATTGTTCCCCTGAGAAATTTTGTCCTCTCTCGCCAAAGTATTGTTCCCCTGAGAAATTTTGCCCTCTCTCGCCAAAGTATTGTGTTCCCCTGAGAAATGTTGTGTTCTCTCGCCAAAATATTGCATTCCACCTAGAAATTTTGCCTTCTCTCGCAAAAGTATTGAATTCCACTGAGAAATTTTGCATTCTCTTGCCAAAGTATTGCGTTCCCCTGAGAAATTTTGCCCTCTCTCGCCAAAGTATTGCGTTCCCGAGAAATTTTGCCCTCTCTCGCCAAAGTATTGCGTTCCCCTGAGAAATTTTGTGTTCTCTCACCAAAAGTATTGAATTCCACTAAGAAATTTTGCATTCTCTCGCCAAAGTATTGCGTTCCCCTGAGAAATTTTGCATTCTCTCACCAAAGTATTGCGTTCCCCTGAGAAATTTTGCCCTCTCTCGCCAAAGTATTGCGTTCCCCTGAGAAATTTTGCCCTCTCTCGCCAAAGTATTGTGTTCCCCTGAGAAATTTTGTGTTCTCTCACCAAAAGTATTGAATTCCACTGAGAAATTTTGCCTTCTCTCGCAAAAGTATTGAATTCCACTGAGAAATTTTGCCCTCTCGCCAAAGTATTGTGTTCCCCTGAGAAAATCTGTGTTCTCTCGCCAAAATATTGCATTCCAAGAAATTTTGCCTTCTCTTGCAAAAGTATTGAATTCCACTGAGAAATTTTGCAATCCCTCGCCAAAGCATTGTGTTCCTCTGAGGAATTTTGCCTTCTCTAGCCAAAGTATTGAATGCCACCAAGAAATTTTATCTCGCCAAAGTATTGCATTTCCCTGAGAAATTTTGCGTTCTCTCGCCAAAGTATTGCATTCCAGCAAGAAATGTTGCGTTCTCTTGCCAAAGTATTGCATTTCCCCAAGAAATTTAGCGTTCTCTCGCCAAAGTATTGCATTCCAGCAAGAAATTTTGCCTTCTCTCAGCAAAGTATTGTGTTTCCCTGAGAAATTTTGCATTCTCTCAACAAAGTACTGCATTCCACCAAGAAATTTTGAGTTCTCTTGTCAAAGTTTTGAATTCCACAGAGAAATTTTGCCTTCTCTGGTCAAAGTATTGTGTTCCCCCCCGAGAAATTTTGCCTTCTCTAGCCAAAGTACTGAATTCCACTGAGAAATGTTGTGTTCTCTCGCCATAGTATTGTGTTCCCCCCCCCGAGAAATGTAGCCTCCTCTAACAAAAATATTGCATTCCACCAAGAAATGTTGCGTTCTCTCACCAAAAAAGTATTGCATTCCCTGAAGAAATTTTATGTTCTCTCGCCATAGTATTGCGTTTCAGCAAGAAATTTTGTATTATCTAGCCAAAGTATTGCATTCCCCTGAAAAATTTTGCGTTTCTGTGGGTAACACAAAAATTTCCACCCATCTATTTTTTTTTTTTTTTTTTTTTTTTACCATCATCATGTCCCTTTAGGGGCTCTATAGCAAACATATTAAACATTAAAAAATTATATTACTTACTTCCAGTTGCAGTAAGCCTTCAACATTATCTCGAACCTCTGCAATTCTGTTAAATTGCGAAACAAATATTAGTACTATTATCTATATAGTATTATGCCACTGGTACCCAATATTTAATGGATAATGTACAGGACACAGAAGAGCATTTTTTTATAATTTTTTTTTTTATATTGTTCTATCATATATATATATATATATATATGTGTGTGTGTGTGTGTGTGTGTGTGTGTGCGTGTGTGTGTAATTCTGTTTATTACATTGCTACTAACCAAATAAATACATTCATTTTATTGGTGACTAATTTATTAAATTGTGAGGGTTACCTGGGAAATTGGTCAATTAAACAGTTTAGCGGTTATTATACAAAACCTTTGAGAATATTTCCATACTCACTGAAAAAATTGTTCCCATAAACTTTCTGCTTCCTTTTGGTTCTTCACACCCACACTGAAAGAAAACTTATTCATATCATGGAAGGGAGTTTATTATTTTGTAGTACAAGAAAATATTTCAAACATGAACCATGGCCATGTTTAAAGACAAGTATACACACCTGTTAAAGAACTTGGCCCCTGCTGACATCAGACCAAATAATGGACGAATTTTCTTATTTACAATTTCTTGTGAAGAACCACCTAAACAACAGTAATAAATATGAGAATTCTATATCTATATACTGTATTCTGAAAATACAACAGTAAATTATAGTAAAACAAGCCAATTATTAAACAATGCAAAGCAGAAACCTTTTTTATAGACACTCGGACTTTTAAACCATAATCTATACACACGCACACATACTGTAACTTACATACATACATTGCACACCCATAAGAGGTAAAATGATCTCAAATTGTTTAGGATACCTTTGGCGAGATCATTTTCCACATTATCTAACGATGTTCTAAGAAATCTTTTCAGTTCGTTCAGAGCCCTTATAAGTGCGTTTTGGTCCACTTCAGTAGCCATGCTGTGCATACAGTGAGTTGCATATTGTACTGACCATCTGTCATTCATTCAGCAAGATCAGGTGATTGCGCGATCACGGAACCTAAACGGTGATTGGTTGAACCTCATCAGCGCTAAGGAAAGTAACAGTTACCACGTGTTATCGTTGTTGTTGTTGTTGTTTTTTTTTTCTCCAGTCGTTTGGAGTATGTTTGGACAATTTACGTCAAAAAAAATATCACCGAGAAACTGAAATAGAAATTGAATTGAAAAAACAGTGACAAGTTTAAATAAATGTATCAGACCAGCTTCCGGGACGCACGGACCCTAGAACACGTACCACCTAGTGGATGTACTGTATACTACAAGCCGCCTTCTTGCCTACCCTGGTCAGTATAAATATTGTAGAAGTTAAAATAATATTATTATTATTATTATTATTATTATTTAATTATTACTAATAATAATAATAATAATAATAATAATAATAACAATAATAAAAAAAAAGATAAATAAAAAAAAAGATATATTTTTGATTTTGCTCCACAAAAAAGGGATTAAAAACAGAGTAAACACAACAACACTGGTTTCTTTCAACTGATTTTATTGACTGTGGCTGCTCGATCAAATGAAGTCATAGATTTTCCATTTTAAAGGTTTTTTTTTTCTTGTGCGTTAAAGAACCCACCTTTATTTCCCCTCATGAAAAAAAAAAACACTGTTGTTCTTACATTTTCACAGGAAAAAATAAAGGAAATAAGTATTTTTCCATTAAGCACCAACCACATGAATGAGAAAACCGAAAAGCTACTTAAAATGGTCACTTAAGAAGATGCTAAAATAAAATTAAGGATTTATAAGATTAAGGAAAGGTAAGACTTTTTTGCCTTCATCAACTGAAGATTGAGGTTTAACTGTTTCCAGTGTTTAAGATCAGATGAACATCTCCAGAATCTCATCGCGCATTATTCAGTTGAGCCATTAAGTAGAGACGACAAAAAGAATAATAAAGAAGCCAGTGTGGACAGTAAACATGGTAAAATCTGCCTTTCAAACAACAAAAACATTTGCAAACATCTTTCCCCACTGTGTTCAAGTATTCAGAAAGGAACTCAGATCTGAATAATATTGCTTGATATACTCTTCAAAGGACATCTCTGCAACCAGTCACCGATTTGATTCTAAAACTAAAAAGCAACTGATGAATAATAATTTAATAAAGATTTTTTAATTTATATTCTGCTACATTTCCTGCTGTTTTATTTATTTATTTTTTCAACTCAGATTATGCTTGCAATTGCTGAACTTTAATTACATAATAAACAGCAACACAAATTTATATTTAATTTAAAATTTGAACAAAGAGTCAACTCTCTTCTCCATGTTTGTGGAAAGCTAAAATCAAAGAGAATTTGCACTGAAATTTGATATGTAAAACCATGTAAAAGTGAGAACTGTGAGCAAAGATGCCCTGAGTAGAGACGGCCCTTGTTTGAGTTTTGAATAATTGGATGGTATTTCAAGTTTAGGATTTCTTGGGACAGTGCGAAGATGAGTCTGTATTTAGAACTTCAATCATGGTCCTTGTTAACTGGAACGTCTCTGAAACTGACGGAAGGTTCTGGTACCAACTTGGCAAACTAATAACAGAGAAAGAAAGACGAAAGTGTTACTAGTATGAATGTGAGCATCAGTAATATAAGTTGTAGCTTCTTGTCATACCTCTTTAAATTCATCCAACTCTTGACGGTCTTACTGAAGCGATCTGGATTGGCTGTAGTCATAGCCTCGAAGTCAAACAGCTGGGTGACGAATCAGAAAAAGTTATGCATTGCAACAGATACTTATACAGTAACTGTAAGTGCAATAACATTATTTATGTCTTTACCTTTCCAGATGGGATTCGGCCCAGGACCTCTTTCCCACTGGCCATCAGAGCTCCCATGACGACAGAATACGCCACAACACTGGAGGAATAACAGCAATTTTAAATAAGCAGGTATAACAAACAAAGTTTTGAAATATAGTCTGCTGTTATTGAAAAATTGTTCAAGTCAGCATGAAATGGAAATGTACAATATCTATCTTCTAGAAGCATCTTAAAGGAGACCTATTATGCCCCTTTTTACAAGATGTAAAATAAGTCTGATGTCCCAAGAGTATGTACAGTATATGAAGTTTTAGCTCAAAATACCACACAGATAATTTTTTATAGCATGTTAAAATTGCCACTTTTCAGGTGTAAGCAAAAACGTGCCATTTTTGAGTGTCCCTTTAAATGCAAATAAGCTGTTGCTCCCAGCCCCCTTTCCAGAAGAGGACAGAGTTTCAAGAGCTCATGCTCCAGCATACCAGCAACAACTAAACAGGACAATCTCACGCACCAAAAATGTCAGAAAGGGATTTTATGTGCAATTTTTAACTAGGAAACTCTTGTTTACGATAATTTAGACTGCATGTAAGGGCAGCATCAGTTCTGGATATGAAGTTTGAGCATGAAGTGTTGGTATTGACCCATCTTTCAGAATCAATCTTTGTGAAAATACAGCATTGAACAGACCCTTGTTTGTGAAGCAGTCCAAATGATTGGCGCAAACGTAGACTTTACCTACTTTCTTTGGGACATTTCCTTCAAAAATGAAATTTAACCACAATGTCCTCAGTGACTCAGATGGCGGGAATCTAAGGAGACTCTTATGCTCATTGGTGCATCCCAAAACACAACACTTGTAATATCTCTGCTACAGTGAGGATACAGAAATGCCGGACTCTCTTAGTGCTTCTCACTCAGGGCTGTGTCTATGCTAATAGGGCAGATGGTTTTGGGTGGGGCTTCTCCCTATGATGACATCATTGTAGGGAAGAAATTGAATCTGCTCTTTTGAAGAGACTGCTTCTGATTTATGGGAATTATAAAAAAAAAAAAAAGGAGTGAGTGGATTTTTATCATTACAGGCTGGTTGTTTAAACACTGCGGACACACATAAGTGTTCAAACACCTTATAAAAGTGAATTTTGCATAATAGGTCCCCTTTAAATTACCTTATTGTGAACTATTAATCCAATGTTTTTTTTATTTGACCTTGTAATTATGAATCAAAATGTAATTTCTGGTGAAATGACAGACTTGTCTATGGTGACGTATGCCAGACTTTTCCAATCATTTAGTCTACTTAAAGGGGCTATATGTAGAATTGTTATTAGCGACACCGGTGGCCGTTAAGTGAACTGCAGCCAGCAACTTATTGCTCGTGCTCATGCACACGTAATGTACAAGAGACTGAACATGATTCAAGGCCCCAATATAATCATGGCGAAGCTCTTTTTCGTTCTTTGCTTAGAAGTAAAAAAAAAAAAAAAAAAATTGCATCACAGCGATATACTGTTACTTAACATCCCGACGCCATCCACACCGCTGAGAGCGACGTTTAGATAAATATGTAAATATGCGCTGCATGTTTTCCTCTCAATAGCAAAATAAAAAAATTAAAAAAGACAAAACAGCAGTTAAAGCATCTGATCATAGTGATGTGGATATGTTTGCACCAGCTCTCTGCGATTCACCTGCATCATGTTGACAGATGAGGTAATTAAAATTATAAAGTAAATTTGAGACTAGAGACTTTATAGATCTGGCTCTATGAGACTATAATTTGAATGAATCCCTTTTCTTTGCATGACACAATGACATTACATTACAGAATGGCTCTTTTCTGCATTATCCTGAATATTGTATAAGCATTTGTTTAATGTGTCATTGAACATAAGAGGAGCTAAACGTCACATCCTTTTGATTTTGAGTCCTTCACATAAAAATCAGTCTACGGGCTTTCATAGACAACCTAGGAAGTCAGGGAAGGATTCGTTTTTTTAAGTTTTGATACAAGCTGTTCACACATTGGCAATAAAAAAGCAATTAACACATGAAAATTCTTACATATAGCCCCTTTAAACTTAGCTCAGGTTCGTACAATCGACTGCAAGCTCACATTCAGATCTGCATCCATCCAACCAACAAACAATGGACAGAAAGAACCAAGTCCTCACCATCCTTTTTGATAATTCGTTACAATACGGTATAAATGATGTGATGCAAGTTCACTTACATCACTAGTTTAATGTTGCTTAATCTTTGTTTTGCGTATGATGGAGAAACTTGTCCAATCTTAGTAGGAGTAAACACATACGCAATTAATGATCAATTTATTAATCTGAAAGTAAAAATATTAACAAATCTATTTGCAATGTAAAACCGACAAATGTACTGTTATTTAGTTCACCTTTTAAAATATATCTAAATACATCTTTTAAATAGTATTTTTTAGCATGTATTTGGCAAATGCTTTTCTTATTCCTTTTCAATCCTTTAAAAAGTATAACTCTCAATATCAACACCTAAATTAATAAAAGCAATTATCTTAAAATGCTATTAACAATGCTTTGTATTGATTATGTATTAATTATTAATTCAGATCCCCAAACCCCTAGCACCCACCTATTTATTTCATGGTTTTTCTGACTTGAGATTTACCTATATTTATCTTCAAATTCCAAGGAACAACTTTTAAACCAATTTTAAAAAATAAACTTTGATTCTGCCTTGACAAAGCCTGAAAGTATTTAAACTGCTTTAAACTCTTATGCTTTGTCTCAGCAGAATCAAAGATTATTATTATTTTTACCTAAAACATTAATTAAATATGTTCATTTTAAAATCAATAAATTGCCAACTGATTTCTACAGTTTTTAATGCCACTCATAGACTAAAATTTAAAATCCTATTTCTCATGCAGGCATAAATATTCTTTAAACAGAGAAATTAAACTGTTTTCTTACCTGGAGCCTCTGGACAGTGGCATGAGGTTACAGAAGTAATACACCAGAGAAAGAATTAAATTACACACGGCATCTGCGTCCTAGAGAGAGAAAGAAAGGCAATGAATGCTACTATAATAACAGTAAACATCACGGTTGTATGTTTGTTTATATTTATTTATTTTAGTGCTGTCAATCGATTAAAAAAAATAACTCGATTAATCACAGTTTTTTCTGTGATTAATCACGATTAATTGCAATTAAAAACACTTACGTTTTTAATATATTTTATAATGTAATAATTTCACAATTAATCTCCAAATTAAAACAACATAAAGAAACAACATAAAGATAGTATATTTTAAATACTTGTTTAATGGCATCTTTTTATGAATGCCTTTCCTTTTCTTCCTAACAGATAGGAAAAATAGCCTACAGAAATTGAATAAAGTTACCAAACAGTCTGCACTGCATAATTTATAGCCTAAATTAAATATAGATAATCATTATTAAAGCTACAAAAGTTCTTTAGTCAACAGCAGTGAGTAATTTTCTCTGTTACCTTTGTTCTTTCATTATCTTCAGTAACAGACGGCATTAGTGGTTGCTGTCACTTTAAGAGGACATTCACAGACAGTACGTTCTCTTTTTCTCTTTTAGCGTTTAAATGGTTTAAAAGCATTTGCATGAATAAGTGCGTGATCATATGTAATGCTAGCCAAAGGATGACAGAAAAAAACGGACGCTGCGTTAATTGCGTTAATATTTTTAATGCGTTAAACTGGAAAAAAATTAATCGCATGCGTTAACGTTGACAGCACTAATTTATTTATCTCATTGCTTTGTCACTCTGTGACTGTGTTCTCTCGTGAAGTGTGTTCTAAAGTTATTAAATTGGAGAATCGCCGGTTTAATTCGTTTGAAGTGCTTGTGCTAAATGTTACTGTGACAAGGGGGATGAGGTTCAGTGGAGTCACAAACGGGAGAACGAGGCAGGAGACGAGCGGTGCATAAGTAGGTGAAGTGCAGCGTGACTAACACCTGTATCTTATTGCAGTGATTGGCATGGAAAGAATAAAAACTGACATGTGATGGGCCAAAGCAGAGAGAGACTGGTGGACTCGGGCACACAAAGAGGCTTGCTTGTAAAGCTAAAGACTGAAGAAAGTGATTGTTGCCATGAAGCACGAGTGGCGCTACTGTTTTTGTTTTTACACTCAAGAGTGGTTATAATAAATAGGACCTTAAGCCGAACCTGCCTTCTCCTCCTTATTTATCCAGAACCGTTACAGTTACACTTTCAGATAGAAAAAAAAAAAAAAAAAAAAAAAATCCTGTTATGCCCTGCTCTGGCTACCGTATATAGACCTCCAGTGCCCTATGCTGATTTTCCCCAGGGCCCTATGTTGAAGAGTTTCTCATTGGTCAACATTGATAAAGCGCTGATTGAGATTTTTTAACATCCACACAGATAATACAAATGATGCATTAGGAGTTGCGTTTACAGACTTACTAAACTCATTTGGAGTCAAGCAAAACGTCACCAGACCCACTCATTGTTTTAATCATACACTAGATCTAATCATATCACATAGAACCGGTCTTATATATATCATATCATATCATTTAAATGTGTCTGACGGAGTTGACACAAATTAAGTTCGGAAGTAAATAAATGAACATTTTCAGAAAAACCTGTTCCCTTGGTTCATTAGCTGAGACCTTTGTCTACAAATATATCATTTTGAAAATAATGTATTATTAAATAATAAAAACTAACTTATAAAACATGTTTTGTCCCTTATCTCAAGAATCAGTGTGTTATTTTAGACACAATATGGTCTGTTTTGTTCAGTTTTGCCAATGAAACTATAATTACAAAGCAGAACCGTTCATCTCCGCACAACACACAGCAGTGTTTGATTTCTGAATCCGCGTTTTAAATGAACCGAGTGAAACTAATGATTTAGCGGACCATTCATAAAAGACTTGTTGGACTTGAAATGACGCTTCACAGACTACTTTACTGATCTCTATCTTGATATCATACACCAATCATTCCGTGTAGCGCTGCTTCAGGTCCAACAAGCCTGAAGAGAACCAGCTGAATGAATCAGCTGTTTGAATGAATCGAATGAATGAACAACTTAACCACTAAGACATTTACCGCCACCTCCTGGCAGTTTTAGTTTCTTATTTAGAGTCTAATTTTATTAAAAAAAAAATAAATAAATTATATTTACATATTAATTACATTTTTTTTTTAAAGTATAGTTCACCCCAAACTGAAAAGTCCACAAGTTCATGTGTAATAAATTCTATGTTGAATCAAATCAAATATTTCTTTCTGAAGCTACTTTTTGTAATGTCTATTTGATGCTTTACACAATAATGACTGTGATTAAATTGCGATTAATTAGATTAATTAATTGCCACATCATGTAATTAATTAGATTAAAAAAAAAAAAAAAAAAAAAAAAAAAAAAATCAATCGCTTGACAGCCCTGGAAAAAAAAAAAAATGCATTGTCATCACATGACTATCACTTTGCTGAATTGCTTAAAGGGATAGTTCACCCAAAAATGAAAATTCTGTCATCATTTACTCACCCTCAAGTTGTTCCAAACCTGTATGAGTTTCTTTGTTCCGTTGAACACAAAATAAGACATTTTGAAGAATGCGGGAAACTGAACAGTTCTGGGGCACCACTGACTTCCATAGTATTTATTTTTCCTACTATGGAAGTCAATGGTGCCCCAAAGCAGCCTGGTTACAAACTTTCTTCAAAATATCTTCCTTTGTGTTCAACAAAAAGAAATGAATACAGGTTTGGAACAACTTGAGGGTGAGTAAATGATGACAATTTTCATTTTTGGGTGAACTATCACTTTAATTCAGTTGTCCAGTTACCATAGTTTAATATGCATTTTAATGCACTTTTGTATAAAAAAATTTTATAAAAATCTCTTAACTTTTGGCAGACTGTTTAATAATGAATCGAGATGATATAAATTGCAGCATAAATTGTATATATATGATCTAATGTTTCTTATAAAATATTATAAAACTGAAAAATGAATATTGCTGTCATCTAGGAAAACAGACAGAGAGAAATGGGTGTAACAGTGTAAGTGGGACTGTTAGTGTGTGTGAGCGAGAGAGACAAGACACACAGGTCACAGAACTCCAATGATTCTCTGTGTAACAGGTCAGACAGGTGCAGATTCCAGAGCTGTGAGCACTGCAGTGAGACTGCGTTTACGTGACACTGAATTAATTTGCTTTAAGATAAGTGACTAATGAACACACGCCAGCAGTCACACGACAGGTTTAGCAGGAGATAGAGGAGCTTGTGAAATTGATGCTCAGAGGTGTACGGAGAAGAACAGAGACTGACAGACACGCAAACAGATGTCCTTACCCCTAGTTCAGTGGAGAGCATCAGGGTTTTGCCTTTGGCAGTGAGATCTTTATAGAGAGCTTCAATTTCTGACTGATACTGCTGCGTCCTCTCATCTGTGGTCTGAGTTTCTACTGAAAATAGCATGTTTCCCACTCTAACACACACACACACACACACACACACACACACACACACACACCACAAAATCATTAGCATATGACACAAAATAAGGGCCGAAACAAGCATGTAAAAACACTGTACAAACTGCTAAGCAGCCTTTACACATTGTTGCATTAGGAACCATGTGAGAAAAAGAATGGTAAAACTGGCTATTTTATTACAGAAGTTGATTAGTATATGTAGATTAAAAAAATAACAACTATATGGATAAAGTCCCCTGATGAAAAAAAAATGATGGATGGCTGATATTAGCAGGCTGGATTTAGAGAGTTTCTGAGAGACCCAAAGTTTAGCTGGCTAGTTTAGCTGTTTTTTTCAGCAGCGTTTGAAGATAAACTTTGATGTTGGCTGGATAAACCCTTGTCTAAAAGTTTAATATGGTTTTAAAAAAGCTTTCAGAATGATTCTAGCATGTTTTAACACTGCTAGCATGATTTAGCATATTTCTAACCTGTTTTAACATGTTGTTACCCTGTTTTACATGTTGCTAGCATGTTTTAGCACACTGCTAAAAACTTTTAGCATGCTGCTAGCAAGTTTCTAACATATTTTAGCACGTTGTCCTAGGCTAGTTGTTACACTTTGCTAGCGATAAGACAGCTTAAATACTCTATATGAGTTATGTGAAAGTTTTTACCCCCTCAAAGGAAGTCATTGGGAATTTGGTTCTGTTCGGAAGGCCGATATTCCATAAGTAGGATCGTGCCCGTGTCACAAATTCACGACCCTCAACAAAATATTTTAATTTATTATTGTTAAAATTACAAAGCAGATGGTCAGTTTGATTTATTTTAATTAATTACCTCAAACTGCCCAGTTCAATAAATCGATTCAAAACTTAATTCAATGATTTGTTTGTGTCATCATAATGGTCTCCAAGTCTCCAAGTGGCATTTTTCACATATTTAAATGTTTTTGTACAAATATATTTAAGTAAATACAGTAATATAGTATTTGACTACTTATGATTATATTGGTGCATATTAAATATTTATTTAGTGAAAAACAGTGTGGAAAAAAAATCTAGATATCATGAAGCACATACAGATATAGATAACCTCTCATAACTGTGTGCATTTAAGAATGTCTGAAATATATAATTTTCATACAATCTGTTCCCTGAAGCATTATATTATATTAATCATATTAATCATCTGCTCCTGCAGAAGCCCATCCACACACCTGCATATGAAAGTCAATAGAATAGAAAACATGGCCTGCTCCATCCCATAAACTGAAAATATACTAAAGAACACAAACTTTGAAGGCATAATATTTTAGAATAATTCAGGTGGAAGTTCTCACCGATCTCCGGTGATGGTGATGGTGAAACCGTCGTATTCTTTCCCAGGATCCTTCATACTGGGCACTTTAGAATTGACTGTGAAACCATCTCTGGTTTTACTGTTGAACTGCTTCAGATATGAAAACACGCACAGAAACATATCAGAGAAACTATCTTCATGCGGTTTATGAAAACTTGCATGTTTATTATAAATGTGGCTATTTAAAAACACAAAATGTAAGTGTGAAATATCAATCGTAGTTATGAACAGGCAAATAAAATTATGAGCAATCATTTCCCATGTGTTTATCAGAGGCTACAACACTCAAGATTAGAAGTTCTTTATTAACACAGATTTAGTATTATCATATGAAAAATATGAATGTTGAAAAAAAAAAAAACATATCTTGACATTAATTACTGGTAATCTATTAGGATGAGAAAGATGTTTTTAGTCTTTCATACAGTCAGACCTTGTCTAACCCAAAAGATTGTTAAAATTGCATTTGTTTAGCACACAAATGATCCATTTAATGATAATAATTAGGTGATTAAAACACTGTGACAAGCAGCTGTAAAACTCTTGTTTAACACTCATGTTACCTTCATGATGGGCAGCAGATCCTCCACTTTATTAACATTTTCCAGAGCCTGCTTGACTTCCTGAAGGCCCCGAGGGTTATACGCCCTGATGGAGAGAGGACACATTTATCAACATGAATATGGTGTATTTATAAATGGACAAAGAATAAAAGATGAATGAATCATTTTACAAGGCGAATAAAATACACTATATTGCCAAAAGTATTGGGACACCCCTCCAAATCATTGAATTCAAGTGTTCCAATCACTTCCATGGCCACAGGTGTATAAAATCAAGCACCTAGGCATGCAGACTGCTTCTACAAACATTTGTGAAAGAATGGGTCGCTCTCAGGAGCTCAGTGAATTTAAGCGTGGAATCTGTGACAGGTTGCCACCTGTGCAATAAGTCCATTTGTGAAATTTCCTCACTACTAAATATTCCACGGTCAACTGTAAGTGGTATCATAAAGTGGAAGCATTTGGGAACAACAGCAACTCAGCCACGAAGTGGTAGGCCATGTAAAATCACAGAGTGAGGTCAGCGCATGCTGAGGCGCACAGTGCGCAGAAGTCGCCAACTTTCTGCAGAGTCAATAGCTACAGACCTCCAAACTTTGTGTGGCCTTCAGATTAGCTCAAGAACAGTGCGTAGAGAGCTTCATGGAATGGGTTTCCATGGCAGAGCAGCTGCATCCAAGCCTTACATCACCAAGTGCAATGCAAAGCGTCGGATGCAGTGGTGTAAAGCACGCCGCCACTGGACTCTAGAGCAGTGGAGACGTGTTCTCTGGAGTGACGAATAACGGTTCTTTGTCTGGCAATCCAATGGACGAGTCTGGGTTTGGCGGTTGCCAGGAGAACGGTACTCGCCTGACTGCATTGTGCCAAGTGTAAAGTTTGGCGGAGGGGGGATTGTGGTGTGGGGTTGTTTTTCAGGGGTTGAGTTTGGCCCCTTAGTTCCAGTGAAAGGAACTCTTAATGCTTCAGCATACCAAGACATTTTGGACAATTTCATGCTCCCAACTTTGTGAAAAAAGCTTGGGGATGGACACTCCCTGTTCCAACATGACTGAGCACCAGTGCACAAAGCAAGGTCCATAAAGACATGGATGAGCGAGTTTGGTGTGGAGGAACTTGACTGGCCTGCACAGAGTCCTGACCTCCACCCGACAGAACACCTTTGGGATGAATTAGAGCGGAGACTGCGAGCCAGGCCTTCTCGCCAACATCACTGCCTGACCTCACAAATGCACTTCTAGAAGAATGGTCAAAAACTCCCATAAACACACTCCTAAACCTTGTGGAAAGCCTTCCCAGATGAGTTGAGGCTGTAATAGCTGCAAAGGGTGGGCCAACTCCATATTAAACCCTACAGATTAAGAATGGGATGTCATTAAAGTTCATGTGCACGTAAAGGCAGGTGCCCCAAAACTTTTGGCAATATAGTGTATGTACCTGTTTGACTGGTGTGTCAGTGAATGAGCAGAGTATGTAAATGGATGAGTGATTTACACTAGCACTGAAATGTTTAGAAACAGTAAGATTCTTTTTTTATGTTTTTTAAAAGAAGTCTCTTATGCTCAACAAGGTTGTATTTTTTTCATTAAAAAATAATTACATTCTTTTGTAATGTTATAAATGATTTTACCATCAATTTTTATCAATTTCATGAGTCCTTGCTAAATAAAATTATTAATTTAGTAAAAAAAAAAAGAAAAAAAAAAAAGAAGAAGTGTATGTAAAAGAATGAGATGCTTGAACAAATTAATAAATTAATGAGCTAACACTTTACAATAAGGTTCATTAGTTAAACATTAGTTAATGTATTAACTAACATGAACTAACCATGAGCAATACATTTGTTACTGTATTTACTAATCTTCGTTAACGTTAGTTAATGAAAATACAGTTTTCTTTGTCTGTTCATTAGTTAACTTATGTTAAGTAATGAACCTTATTGTAAAGTGTTACCATCAATGAATTGCATATTGTTAATGAATAAGGTTGTGAATGAATGAAGGTTGTGAATGAATGAATGAATGAATGAATGAAGGTTGTGAATGAATGAATGAATGAATGAAGGTTGTGAATGAATGAATGAATGAATGAAGGTTGTGAATGAATGAATGAATGAATGAAGGTTGTGAATGAATGAAGGTTGTGAATGAATGAAGGTTGTGAATGAATGAAGGTTGTGAATGAATGAATGAAGGTTGTGAATGAATGAATGAATGAATGAAGGTTGTGAATGAATGAATAAAGGTTGTGAATGAATGAATGAATGAAGGTTGTGAATGAATGAATGAAGGTTGTGAATGAATGAATGAAGGTTGTGAATGAATGAATGAATGAATGGCTTTTGCCAGTATTTAAAAAAAAAAAACTCCTGCCAAAAAAACAAAACAAAACATAACTCACCCATGATAAACCAGTATTCTGTCCTTTACGAAGATGAGAATACTACTGAAATACTCCAGATATCTGATATTTATGATCTGCCCTCTGTGAAACAACAGAAAAGCAATTAAAACACTATAAAACAACCAAACCAATTGGTTTAGGTCTGTTTCATATGGAAGCCCATTTCCACTACATAAGAAAAGAAAAACATCATGCACTGGTAAGTCATAATTATGATATAAATAGTCGAAACTATGACTAAATCGAAATATTGACTTATGTCATAATATTGGGTTAAATCATAATTTTGATTTAAGTCAGTATTCTGATTTAGTCATAGTTTTGACTATTTAAGTCATAGTTTCGACTTTTTGTCATAATTTCAACTATAAGTATTAATTTTGACTTAAATCGAAAAGAATACTTGAAGTAGAAATTATGACAAAAACTTGAAACTATGAAAGAAAGTCAGAATTATGACAAAAAAAAAAAAAAAGATTATGACATAAAATATCAAAATTATGACATGCCAAATTTGACTTGTTAATCTCATAATTTTAGTAATAATCATGACTTATCAGAACATGTTTTTTTTCCTCATGTGGCAGAAATGAGCTTCCATAGTTTCAAACTATAACCATGAGCAATGAAAATTTTATCGGAATTTTATTGGCATGCAAGTTGACAGGTTAGAGGGGTGTCAAAGTCAATTTTTGCCCAAGCCACATCAGCATCATGTGTACCCTAAAATAAAAAAAACGCATCACATTCCTATTTCCATGGCAACATGTTAAGCTAGTCATGTGACACTTGACACTGTATGATTTGCGTAGGTCATCGGTTTCTTTTCTTTTTCTTCTTATACTTCAAATATTAACTAGATTGTGACATATTTGATTTTCCGATTCTCAAATATGTGTAAGTAAATGTAATGTGTTTTAAATACTTTTATAATGATTATGTTAGTTACTCGACAAGTCATATTGGGCTATGTACACCACCATGATTGTTTATGCTGCAAAGTCTTTTACACATATTTACACATGAATTCATCCAGTTCTCCCTAAAGACAAGAAAGTTATTGGCCAGTCAACTTGGAGAAAAACAGAGAAACCTATATAGTTACAGCAAATAAAACACAATGTGAAATATATATTTGAAAGGTTATTTTCTCAATTATTATTGCAGCTTCCAAAGACATCAGTGTGTATTTTTACAAACTATGAATGTTTTTGCTAGTATAAGCACTTGGTGGCTGAAAACACTGAACAGATGTGATATATGAGGAGTGCTGCGCACATCTGTCTCTGGCTCAGTGCCAGCCAAAGCACAAAAGCAGATTTGAATTTAGCAGTTGATCACATGACGCACTGAACATTCTAATCACAACGGTGTGATTGTATACGTCAAAGGGTAAATATTTACAAGAAAAGTGCTTTGTTAATGCATGTGAATTTTGCTGGGAATCGAACCCATGATCTTGCCCCTGAATTTTAACATAATACAAATGCTTGAGCGCTTTTCTGATTGGCCACCAATGTTTTTAGCGTTCTGAAAGTGATTACAATGATATTGTTCCTTTGTATCGTTACCGTTGTGGCACGGAGAATTAGAACGATTATTAAAACGGCCCTTAAAAGCCAAACAAAGTTGTTAAAGGGATAGTTGACCCCAAAAATGAAAATTCTGTCATCATTTCCTCACCCTCAAGTTGTTCCAAATCTGTATAAATTTCTTTGTTCTGTATAAATTTTATTCTTCAAAATATCTTCCTTTGTGTTCAACAGAACAAAGAAAATTATACAGGTTTTGAACAACTTGAGGGTGAGTAAATGATGACAGAATTTTCATTTTTGGGGTCAACTATCCCTTTAAGCGATTAGCACTGGTAGCTTTACAGAGCAAATGACACGTTGTGGGCAGATACAACACCTGATGAGGTTAATGTGGTTGTTAAATCCTCTGCTAAGACTCCTGGCAGGCATCTGATCCAACCACAGCACAGGCTGGTCTGGATCTGCAATCCTACTCACACCCATGAACACACACACACAAAACAGCAAAGATCAATCATCAAGCCTAACACTTGGTAACACCCTCAACAGAGTCGTGAGAAGAGCTCAGGCATGTTGGCTGGAATCTGACCTTCTCCATTTCACTGCAATGTCAAACATGTCTCTCCACTGCAGCTGTCTGGTCTTTCCGTTGACTCGAACCTTCGAGTTACTCCAGGTGCGCTGCATGGCCTGCATTACCTCTATGGTGGCCAAACCCATCGCTACACAAACACAACACAACATTAAAAATGCAATTCATAAATACAATGACTTGAATACAAATTTTATTATTTAGTGATTTTCAAGAGCTCTGACCTCGGTGTATTCTGAGGTTTGGTAGGAACCCTAATGTGTCGTACTGCATCAGTGCGCCGAGGTGATCGGCTGTACAGATGAGCTTCTGAACTTCAGCAGAGTAACTGTCAAAGTTCTGAGGTAGAACATCTCTACAAGACAAAGAGAGACAACGTGGGAATAAAAAAAAAAGTTACGATGTGAAAAATACATATAAATAAGATTAAAATGTCCCTGATTCCCAATAACACAAAAGACTGATTTTGTTTGTAAACTCACTTAATATGAGGCTGAAGTCCAGGCTGTTCTTCATAGTCCTCGATGAGGAAGGGAAGATTTTTGGCCCAGTGGTTCTTAAAGTTTCCAGGCAAATCCTGATCAACATTATATTCCGCAACAGGTACATCCAGATGAGAGTGTAAATAACGAGAGTATTCTATCACGAGAAAGAAACAGAGGCATATTTCAACTTTAAATGGTTTATTATCAAAAAAATTCATATATGAGCTTCCGTTTGAGCTTCTGCAACAACCAATGAGGTTCATTCTCATGTGTTGCACAGCACGTTTGAGCTTCAACTAGAACCAATGAGGTTCATTCTCGTGTGACACAGCACGTTTGATCTTCTGCAAGAACCAATTAGGTTCATTCTCAAGTGTTACACAGCACGTTTGAGCTTCCGCAAGAACCAATGAGGTTCATTCTCGTGTTTCGCAGCATGTTTGATCTTCTGTAAGAACCAATTAGGTTTGTTCTCGTGTTACGCAGCACGTTTGAGCTTCCACTAGAACCAATGAGGTTCATTCTTGTGTGTTACGCAGCATGTTTGAGCTTCCGCAAGAACCAATGAGGTTCATTCTCGTGTTAAGCAGCACGTTGGAGCTTCCACAAAAATGAGGTTAATTCTTTCTTGTGTTACACAGCATGTTTCAGCTTCCGCAAGAACCAATGAGGTTCATTCTCAAGTGTTACACAGCACGTTTCAGCTTCCACAAGAACCAATGAGGTTCATTTTCATGTTACGCAGCATGTTTGAGCTTCTACAAGAACCAATGAGGTTCATTCTTGTGCTACACAGCACGTTTGAGCTTCCGTTTGAACCAGTGAGGTTCATTCTTGTGTTATGCAGCACGTTTGATGACTAATCTTGATGACTAACACAAAATAGTGAAGCAACTGAGAATTACTGACCTGTTAAGCACTATGTAATGTTTGTTAATGATATAATCAAAGTTATTAAAGAGCTCTAATTTCTCACCTCTGAGATATTTGACTTTGAGATATTCAGAGCTGGCTTTCTGTCCCAAGAGAGGGTCATTGAGCATGACTTTAGTCTGAGCTTTAATGCCCTCGTAGAACTGACCCATGGTCACATGACTGAGACCCTTCATGTACTGACACACCTCATTATAGGGCTCCAGCTGCAGACATCTCTGAAAGACAACATGATAAAGACACAAGTGAAACAAACAAACAAACAACCACAAGACTCTGAGCTCATGACAGCAGATGACACACATCCACCAGTGAACTGTCAACATCTCATCAGAATAACTGAAAAACGTGTTCGTTTTGTGATTCAAAACAAGAAATTAATAAAACAATACAAGAAATACAAGAATGAAAAATACTGTGTATATAATAAACAACCATGTATAAGTAACATAATGACAATGAACTTTTTCATTTAAAAAAAAAAAAAAATCAATGTTATTGATGTTGCAAAGAGGGAATTGCACAAGTCATCCTGACTAAAGAAAGTCTAGCCGATATTCAATAAGGAGTCCAACTGACGCAAGCGAGTCTCCATTTAAATAAACAATGAGAGTTTGTAAAGAATTTGCCATTTTTTGCAGAACTATCCCTTTAAACTCTACGGACAGCATCTATGACGTGTTGTCATTTACCATAGAAGATCATTTCGACTCATCCCTTAGTTTGTAAAAACACAAAAATGTCAATGGTACAAGGCATTCCAGAGGCTTTTAAAGCAGAAATGTGAAGCTTGTATTTTTGTTAAAGCTTATATGAAATTACACTATTCTTCCTCATATTCATTCTACTTTAAAGTAACATTTCCAATTAAAAGTAAATATTTACTGGGAAATAATGTACAGCAGAACTTGATTTTACCCATCATGGATATGTGGCCATGGTTACATCAGCAGTGAAGAAAAGGCATAAAAATTTTACAAAATTTTGATAGAAGATTATGAAATTTGCACTGATTAATCCTGAACATTTATTAGATTAAGTAATGAGTCTACTTCATATTAATTTGTAGTTCATGTTTTCAAGGACTAATATTGCTAACATAAAGGTAATTATACCATAGTCTGTCTGAATACTCGATTCTGATTGGCTGGAAGGTGTGCATTAAAACCATTTAATGCACAGGTAGTTCCAGTCAGTTTAATCACCGTTCTGTATTAATGTGCTGCTTTCATTGAAGTGCACACACACGTCATTCGCACAAAGAGATCGGAGATCATGCTGCGCACACACAGAAACATACATGAGCACAGAAACTTGTTATCAACGCTGCTATTAATGAAATCGCTACATTATATTTCTCAGCAACGAGGGGGGAATATTGCTGTTTTTGAAGTAATTAAACTCACAGCTTCATTGCTAGTAGAGAAACGCTGCACAGACACAGGTAATTCACACGCACATCTCTCTCTCTATCTAAAGAGACATAATTAACAAAAATAACCATTATTTTTACCCTTGTAGTCAAATATTGTGCTGCAAACTTTAATAACAGCTTTAACTTCTCAATGTTGGCAAATGACCATGGTATAATCGGGATAATTCACGGCTAGCTGTGCATTACACGATTTGAATGCTTTGCGTCGTGCAGTTCTTTGCCTCCGCATAGTGCATTATAATTGTTTAATGCACAGTTAGCCGTGGATTATCCCTTACAAACAACACATTTATGACACACACATTTGATTTACCTTAAAGTTGCCGATGGCCTCTTGCAGGCTGCCGTGGTGGTACAGCATCATTCCCCTGAGCTGGAGTGACTGAATGTGGTTCTGATCCAGTAACAGAGCTTTCTGGAAACTCTCCATTGCATTCTCGAAATCACCCAACTCCCTGACCAAACAAACAAACACACACACACATGTAAATTGGCTCCAGAGGAACATTTAAAAGGACTGACTGTTAAAATCATCATGTGTCAGTAGCACCACACCTGTAAGCCTGACCCAAGCTTTTATATGCATCTATGAAGTCCGACTTTAATTTGAGAGCTTCTTTAAACACCTCTATGGCCTCCTGCATGCAGAAAACAACATTTTAGTAGTATCATAGACTGTAAATTTTGTCAATTACAGTAAATATAGTCTACTGCCCAATATCTCTTTAAATGTCAGTCCAGATGATCTTACATCTAAACTGCATATGTTTTTTGAATCAGGGCATTCTGTATTGCAGTTTGTGATTTAAAGGGTTTTTTTTTACTTTAAGGAGACCCCTGTGGAAGAATGTCAGCCCTTTATAGAGCATAGCGATGGGCTGGTTCTTCTTTAGCTCTAGAGACTGCTGGAAATCATCCATTGCTGCCATATAATCCTGAAAAACAAGGAGAGAAAGGAAGACGCCTGTAAATCTTATTCATCAATGAGCACTTCTTTTTTTTTTTTTTTTTTTAAATAAATTATTCTTATTTAGCAACAACTACTTTTTTTCAGCAAACATGCATTAAATTGATCAAAAGTGACAGTAAAGTCTTTATTTACATTGTTACAAAATCAATCATATTTCAAATAAATGCTGTGCTTTTGAACATTCTATTCTTTAAAGAATCTTGAAAAAAAAAATGTATCATGGTTTCCACAAAAATATTAAGCAGAAAAACTGCTGAAAACATTGATAATAACAAGAAATATTTCTTGATCTTTCAGAAATCATTCTAATATGATACTGAAGACTGAAGTAACAGGGAAGACGCATTAGCAACATTTTGGCAAAATTTTATGTGCAAAAAAGGTCCATTGTCTATTGTTAGTAGTGTAGTGTATTAATTTCTGTTATATTACAACATATAAGTTAGGAATTCATTTTAGCAGCTTGATTTCAATAAATGCTATTTTTGAATTGGTGAGAAAGTTCTAAAAGTTTCAGTTTATTTTTCATAGTACAATGACCTCTTATCTTTCTTAATTCCTTATGATAACACCCGTATAACTAAAAATTTGCACTGTATTTATCATGTATCAATCATAATTACTGTGCACTTGCATAATAAAAAAAAAAAAAAAAAATCTCTTCACATGTGCTAAAGCTGAAAAACTTGATGTTCCCAGACTCCGTACCCACGGCATATAGATACAGCGTTATCTTTGGGATAGACATTATATGAAGTGATCTATATGTTACAATAACACTTCAGTCTATTTAAGTCAAAACCAAAGTGCATCTTGACTGATAAGGCGGCTGCTGTATCAAGCGTGTGTACCTCTGATATGAAGAGCAGTGTTCCTCTGTGTCTGTAGAGTCGGGCTGAAGGCTGCAGTTGTATGGCTTTAGTCAGGTCTGACAGAGCTTCACTGATGCGGCCCAGAGGAGACAGAATCTGAAATCACATGCTTCATTATTAACACGAAATACTTTATAAGCACAGCCTTGGTTGATTTATTTCTAAACAAAAGGTTTTTTTTTTTGTGTGTGAAAGATTTCAATCCCTCTTTCCTTACCTCCGCCCTCTGCTCATACACTTCTGGTCTGCTGGGCTCCAGTGTGATCACTCTGCTCAACTCATACAGAGCCAAGTCTGCATTCTTTATGTCCTTTAGAGAGAGTGAGAGCTACTTAGTTCACTTTAAAATGAAAATTAAGTCATCGTTTACTCACCCTGGTGTTGTTCTAATGCCGTATGCTCTTCTTTCTTTTTCAGACCACAAAAGGAAAGATGTAAAAAAATGTCCCGCTCGCGCTCATCCCTATAATGGCAGTAAATAGTGAGGAAAATCAACCTTTTAAAAAAAGTCGCAAAAGTAATGTTGCTGTGTTTGAGCATAAACAGCATCTGCAGTTACGATGCTCAAAGTTCAATGCAAAGGGAGATATTTACTTCAGAAATGGCTGGTAGGGACTACAACGAGCTTCTTCCCGGGTTGGTGACATCACAAACCCACAAAAAATACATAAACCCTGCCCCTGGGAACACACAACAAAGAGAAGAGGAAGAGTTGTTGTAGAAGAGTGTTACCATGCCTTCATTTTACGCCAGACTGCTTTACAAACGAGGATCAATTCAATGCTGGATTTGCACAAAACATTAACATGACGGCAGATGCTAGTCGATGAGTTGAATCAACTCTACAGCAACTACATAAATTTATACACTAACCATTCAGAAATGTCCAGATGCATTCTAAAAGTTGTAACTTCTTCCTGAGTCTCTCCGTCAGTTTCCAGCTCCAGTTTGAACAATATAAGGCTGAACACCGTTACTGACAATCGCATTTTGGCTGCGTGAGATTCTCCAGTTTTGTTGTTGTTGAGCAACCGAAGCAAGAGCTGTTAAAGCTCCACCCTCTTTTGGAAAGGAGGCCGGGAGCAGCAGCTCATTTGTATTTAAAGGGACACACACAAACGGTGTGTGTTTGCTCACACCCAAATAGGGGCAAATTATAAATGATCTGTGGGGGTATTTTGAGCTGAAACTTCACAGACACATTCTGGAGACACCAGAGACTTAAATTACATCTTGTAAATGGAGAATTATAGGTCCCCTTCCATCTTGATTTCTCACAACTTGGGTGAGTCGGAGTGAACAGAGTCTCACAAACGCATACGTTGTGTTGCTGTGCACAGAAGTCCAACGACCAAGGGCAGGATTTTCATTAAATAACACATTACATTTGGTTTGTTTTTTACCAAACCCTATCATATACGCCCAGAACACTTGTAGTATATGACACGTGTAACATCAGACCATTCTGTGATACTTTTGTGTCTTTTTTTAAAAGCTTGATGCTGGTTGCTATTCACTGCAATTATATGGACAAGCGCAAGCGGGACTTTTTTTTTTTCTCATTTTGTGGTCCGAAAAATAAAGAATGGCATACTGCATTAGAACCACAGCAGGGTGAGTAAATGATGACTTTTTTTTATTATTATTTTAGGGTAAACTATCCCTTTAATTTGTACGTACAGCCATCAATAGGAGCATGAATATATTTAGTAGTGTTTGATAAGGGAACATACATACACTACCAGTCAAAAGTTTGCAATAATTACTTTTTTTTTTTATGTTTTTGAAAGAAGTCTTTTATGTTCGCCAAGGCTGCATTTATTTGATCAAAAACACAGTAAAAACAGATTAAATATTATTACAATTTAAAATAACTTTTTTATTTGAATACATTTTAAATGTAATTTATTCCTGTGATGCAAAGCTGAATTTTCAGCATCATTACTCCAGTCTTCAGTGTCACATGATCCTTCAGAAATCATTCATATTATCAATTAATAATGGTGCTCAGTTAGTAATAATAATTCTTATTATCAACGCTGAAAACAGTTTTTGCTACTTAATATTTTTCCTCAGGATTCTTTGACGAATAGAAAGTTCAATGAACAGCATTTACTTCAAATAGAAATCTTTCTTAATTTTGTTGTTGTTGTTGTTGTTGTTAAGTCTTACTTAACCCAAACTTTTGAATGATAGTGCATTATGGTTTCCAAAAAAAAAATGTTAAGTAGCAGTAGCACAACTGTTTTGATTGAACATTGATAATAATAAGAAATATTTCTTCATCATGTGACACTGAAGACTGGAATAAAAATACAAAATCATTCTTTTAAATGGTAATAATACTTCACAATATTACTGATTTTACTGTATTTTTGATCAAATACATGCAGCCTTAGTGAGCATAAGATACTTCTTTTAAAAACATTAAAAGACCTTAATTATACCAAACTTTTGACTAGTAGTTTAAAACAACTGACTTACCTGCAGACTCTTTTTGCCATATGCTATTCCCCTTCCATAGATGGCACTGACCAGTTCAGGATCTCCCTGAGGTGACAGAGGACAGTCCTTTTGTAAAAGTACTTATAATAAGTCCACTATCACTGCACAATCATCGCCTTGTTAACTATCACTACTCAATGAATGTTAGAATGTTTCTGTTGTTATACTCTCAACTGTATGCATAATTGATACAGTAATATTTCAACATGATTTGTCCTTCACAACTTTCACTTCTAGAATGTGAATACATGGGCTATTTTAACTGATTGGATCATGAAATGTTTCTAATAACAAGGTTACCAAGATAATCAAGGCTGCGTTCCACTCCAATTTTAGAAATGCACTCACAAACTTCCCTAAGCACTTCCCCTCAGAAACTTCCCCTGCCATATTTAAGTGCGTTCCACTTCGTGAAGTGGACGAGGGAAGTTTATATGGACAGACCCTCGTCCCCTTGATTTTGACAGAGGGAGCGAGTCTACTCTGATGTACACTTCAAGGAGCTCTATATCGCACAATTCAACTTGATTGTGACATCACAGCAGATCACGCTTAACTGAAGTTTATGATTTATTAATTATTTTGAGAATTAATCGCATAATAGTCTATAATATATTAATTATGTTGAGATTTAATCGCATAATACAACATAAAACAAATTCATAAGTAAAAAAGGGGTTTAAATAATAAATCAGCTCCATAGTGAATTCCAAGTGATCAAGGGCTTAGTGCATTTCATTTAAACCTTATGCACGAGTTCCGCCAGTAGTGGGCACTCATGCAACGTAAGCAATGACGCACATCTGAGTCCACGAGACGGAGGGAAGTTAGTGAGTGAAGGGCATAAAAATTTGGAGTGGATCACAGCCTAAGTGAGTAGTATTCGGATGGTCATGTGACCTCAAAATGACGGCTCCTATGAGGCGACCCGCTGTCACACCGTGACAGACGTTCTATACAGACTCCGAATATTATAACTATGGCAAAACTATTAATGCTAAAATTAATCTGTGTAACCTGACTAATCAATAGACAAACCAACAATACAACAAGTGACAGTTGTTATGCAAATGCCTTTTTAATAACTTTTAAAGTTTATTTATCGCATTTAATAAGACATTAGACATGTCTTTTGATTATTTTCAGATTCATCTTGCATTATTAAAGGGACAGTTCACCCAAAAGAGGAAGAGCCAGGATATTTTTAAATATATCTCCGATTGTGTTCGTCTGAAAGAAAATAGTCATGTACACCTAAGATGGCTTGAGGGTGAGAAAATCATGGGATAATTTTAATTTTTGGGTGAACTATCCCTTTAAGACATTAACAGCAGTCAATTATAGGAATTATTACACTGAAATATTACAAGATTACTTTAATTTTAAGCCCCCAAGTCGGTTTACAAGTTCAGTTAAGTTTACTAGTAATTACGAGTTCTACAAGGATGTGAATGCTTTTTACAAGTCAGAATCTGGTATTAACGTGGTATAAACAGACCTTTATATAAAGGCTACACATATGATTTTAATAATTTTAAACATTTTTTTTTTTTTTTTTGCTGCTGCTACTGCTAATAAAAGCAAATGCCTGCTGTACACTAACTGCCTAAAATAATACCTAAATCGCTATTTGGCTATTAGTTAACATTAATCAATAGTTTGAGTGACAATAGCCAAAAAGGGAAGTCCTTTCAGAGACGGAGCAGGTTTTTTCTATTTTGGAATAATGGAATAATGCCGAATAAACATTGTATCATTATGTTTACATCAGGCCTCAATGAAACTGACCTGTAGCAGTAAGGAGAAGTGTTTGATAGCTTCATCATAGAGGCCATTTCCAATGAGAACGTAGCCTATAGCTGATATAAAAACAAAAGAGCATTTGAGGTTTACATCACATAAAAACATATGCAAAAGACAATGACAAATATCTTTGGCACATACCAAGTTCTTCATTGGTATTTTGGTTTTCTACAGCGAAAGGAAACCTACGCTGTTCGACAAACAACTTTGCCTGATTCTGTGGTGACAGAAAGAGAGAAAGAAAGAAAAACATGTCAGGAAGTCTGTTGACCTCTTGCAATCAATCCAACCCACCGGTGGTTACAAAAAAAATGCAAAGGGATCCACAATCACAGAGAATGAGAAAAACTTTTTTTTGCTAAATAGGAAGTGTTTTGGTTTTGACACTCTTTATTCATGTGTCTATTTACAGTGTTCTAAGTTTTTAAAGAGATGTTTAAAGAATAGTTCACCTGAAACCGTGTTTTATGCAAATTACTAACCTTGTGTACGCGGTCGCTCATTTAGAAAACTCCAAATTCACTGATGTAAGAACAAGGTTAAAGGGTTAGTTCACCCAAAAATGAAAATTCTGTCATTTAATTACTCAACTTCATGTTGTTCCAAACCCGTAAGACTTTCGGAACACAAATTAAGATATTTTTGATGAAATCCGAGAGCTTTATGACTCCTCAATAGACAGCAACTTAACAACCACTGTCAAGGTCCAGAAAGGTACTAAAGACATTGTTAAAACCGTCGACATGACTACAGTGGTTCAACCTTAATGTTATGAAGCGTCGAGAATACTTTTTGTGCGCAAAAACAAAACAAAAATAACGACTTTATTCAACAATATCTTCTCTTCTGTGTCATTCTCTTAAGCTGTTTACGTCCAGCGCTTCCAGGTTTTACGTCAGAACAGCGACTCATTATTGGCCAGATCCTGCGTCAGCATCACATGCATGAGTCGTGCTGCTCACATGAACAGCGTCTGCCAATACTGAGCCGGTAACCGAAGTTCTGGCTCAGTACTGCTTCTGAAGATGAACAAACTAACCCTTCAAGAACAAATCCATGTGCGTACACACATTTTGTGAATTAGGCAGAAATTTTACGTGAGAAGTTCTCCTGTGCATATAAATACAAATAATCCATGCGATTATTAGGGAATTAGACCTATCGTCTCCTAAAAGAAAGAACCGATTTGGAACGACCTGAAATGAGTAGTCAGTAATTCCACTCTTAATTCCTGCATGAACTACTATACATAGGTTTGTAACTAATTTGCATAATGCCAGCTTATGGTCTTCACTGGCTGACCATAAGTGAATCAAATGGGTTTGGAACGAAACAAGTAAATAAATAAATAATGACAAAATTTTCGTTTTGGACTGAACTGTTCCTTTAACTGTGCAGTATAATGCAAATCCAACTCACAAGTATTTTTTCTGCATTGAGTGAAAAGATGGACTCGCAGGGAGGGTTGCTCCCCTCTTCACAGTCTGGATCCTCCAACTGCAGAATAGATGACTCTGAGGGACCAAAGAGAAAAAAAGAAAAAAAAAGAAAGAAAGCAAAACAGTTACTGGATGTGACAAAAGAAAAAAGAAAAAAGAAAAAAAAAAAAAAAAAAACCAAACGATTTTAGCTGTTTCTCAAATGACGCACTATATACTATGCACCATGTACTCAACTTATTTTGTCATTCAATATCTCATAGGCCCTCTCCCTCCGCTACATAAGAAAAGCTGTGACAGTTGAGTGCATAAAGTGTCTGACATTCGAAATCTCATACTGTCTGAGTAGGTACAACATTTCAATTTACTTTGTGACCGTTAAAAAAGTATGTTGCTATAGTATGACTGTGTGTAGTATGACTAAAATCAGACGTATATCACTACATCTGCCATGCTGTCATTGTCACGAGACCTACAGTGCCAGTGTCAATAGTGTCATTCACTGCCATTTATAAATCCTGTCCTGTGGCCTCATGGGATAGTAAAGTGTCCACTGACTGCACACTACAGAATCTCGCCGGAAGAAGTAGGTCATCCGGGTACTTTTCACCTACTGTTTTTCGAATATTATGTATTTGGACATACTACTCTGTTGGCTTTTTTTTTTTTTTTTGCAAACTATATAGTAAGGAAGTATTCGATTACATTAGGTTCTTTTATGATGGATTACTTGGGATTGTGTTTTATGGCCCCTCCTTTGGATCAAAACAAAACCTGAAACAGAATCCCAAGTCACAATGGTAACAATAGTTTTTGACAATACAATAGTTAGTTCCTACAGTTATTGTTACTACTGAAAATAGTGGACTCATACTATTTATACCCCAATTAAAACCATGGTGGTACTTAATGATTAACATATTCAAAGACCACAGGATTTACATATTCCTACATGTTAGTTACATGTTTGAATACCATGATATTACCATAGTATCATGTACAAATAACCATGGTAATACCAAACTACATCTGCTGAAACTAAGCAATCATGAACTCAGTGACACCCAATGAAAGTTTTCCTGCAGCATGTTTATATAGCATTAAGAAACACATGCATGAGGCACCAGTTTTATGCATTATGTGAGTTTCTACGAGCATTTTTATAGTTTCTGCACGAATGCTTTGAGTTTCTGCTGTATGGTGTGAGTTTCTGCATTTATAATGTGAGTTTCTCCTGTATGATCTTAGTTTCTGCATGTATGATCCCGTCAAGTTCGCGTCACTGTAAGCGGAAGAGAGTGAGACGCATACAGATATTCATCAGAAAGATCAGGACGTGGCAGAAGCTCACCGCAGTCCGCCGCATACTCCTCCCACTCGGCTGGAGAGCTGCAGCCGTGCTTGTGAAGGTCACTGTTGAAGAAAGTCAAAGTGGAGAAATACTCGCTGGATAAAATAGCTCCACATAAGTACAGCAGCGACAGAGCCGCCAGCACAACACCCCCGCCAGCAGGTGCCATGTTGTGAGTAAATGTTATGAGCAGGTGAGGAACGGTTTAGTAGTCTGGGTAATGTAGTTGCGTGGAACTAAATCCCTACTTCCGGCAGTGGCGGTGGTGGAGAAATGAACTACATTTCCCGTCAGTAGCGTCATAAGCTCCGCCTGTTATGGAGGATCAGGAAGCAGTAGGCGTGTTTTCATGCTGTCATTTGGAGAATGGCATCGGGACTGTTAAAATGCGTCGAGTGTAACGAAGATGCAACCGAACTGCATCGAGACTACAGCAACGGCATACTAAAGCTCACCATATGTGTGAGTACATCAACATTTCAAGTTTAGTCTGATTTTATCTGGTCTGTTGAGGTTAAAATGCCCACAATTTAGGCCTATTGCAATGTACACAGGGAAGACCGCTGATATTTGTCACTATTTTACTCAATATAATATTATTCCTGTATTTATAAATTTTTTTGGCTGAAAAAAAAAAAACAAAAAAACATCTTAAACTCATACACCGTTATTGCCTGGCAAAAAAAAAAAAAAAAAAAAAAAAGATACAGTTAATTTACAACAATTATACGGTGAAACTGCTGTTTATTGCAAAATTGTGTGCTGCTGTAACGCCATCTTCCACAGAATATCTGCATTTGCATTATTTTATGTATTATTTAAGGCTATTTAATGCCTTAAAAGACTTATAAGACTTAATAAAATTATGAAACAATGTTCTGGCTAACAATAATTGCCATTAATAAATAAATCTGTAGATATGTTTTAAGCAGTCTGTAAATTAAAACTGTGCTTTTCCCCCTTTGCAGAGTTCATGCAAGAAACCTGTTGACAAATACATAGAATATGATCCAGTTATTATTCTGATAGATGCCACTCTATGCAAAACCCAGGCCTTTAGACATATACTCTTCAACACTGAGATCAATGTGAGTATAATGTATTTTTACTCAGTTTTGGAAAACAGAAAGTTTGCACACCATGCGCAGAATACAGACTGCATATTGCATAAATAGAACACAGTAAACAGATGCTCTGTTACTCTCTTTCTAGATCCACTGGAAACTGTGTGTGTTCTGTCTGCTGTGTGAGGCGTACCTACGCTGGTCCCTCCTGCAGGGGTCTCAGCCCAGCGATGACCCCGCTGACATCATCCGTTACACTAAAGAATGGGAGTTTTACTGCATGTTTGCACTGGCTGCACTGGGTAAATCACTGTGTTTAATGAAGTCAGGCACTGACTAATTGGATGTAATTATTGAGACGGACTAATTGAGTTGTTGGGTAACAAATAGTGGACAAGTTATGCATATTTTTAAAGGCATTATGAAAGATTTAGAGGTTTGTAGTTTATGTTTGTGGACCTAGTGTCTTCAGCGTGATCTGTAATCAGTTCAAAATCAAAAAAAAAAAAAAAAATGCATAAAGAAAATACATTTTTCTACAGTACTGTTTAAAAGTTTGTGGTCAGTAAGATTTTTTAATGGTTTTGAAAAGTGTTTGAAGTCTCTTATGCTCACCAAGGCTGCATTTATTTGATCAAAAATAGAGTAAAAAAAAAAAAAGTAATATTGTGAAATATTATTGCAATTTAAAATAACTGTTTTCTATTTGAATGTATTGTAAAATATAATTTATTCCTGTGATCAAAGCTGAATTTTCAGCATCATTACTCCAGTCTTCAGTGTCACATGATCCTTCAGAAATCATTCAAATATGATTTGATGATCAAGAAACATTTCTGATTATCACACTTGAAAATGATTGTGCTACTTCCAGGATTCTTCAATTAATAGAAAGCTCAAAGGAACAGCATTTATTTGATTTTTTTTTTTTTTTTTTTTGCAACAATGTGGAAGTCTTTACTGTAACTTTTTTGATCAATTTAACGCACCCTTGCTGAATAGATGTTTTAATTTCTTAAATAATACTAAAAAATATTGCTCACCCCAAACATTTGAATGGTATAAAGTATAAAGTAATATTTTCTTTTAGTATTCCTTTACATAATATTATTTATTTTATTATTTATTTTATTGCAGC
The DNA here is from genome assembly GCF_019924925.1 of Ctenopharyngodon idella. Taxonomy (NCBI): domain Eukaryota; kingdom Metazoa; phylum Chordata; class Actinopteri; order Cypriniformes; family Xenocyprididae; genus Ctenopharyngodon; species Ctenopharyngodon idella. Next base: position 9,144,721 of record NC_067239.1, on the reverse strand, counting down.
AATGAGAATTTTTTTGTCTTGAATAATGGCTCATAATTAATAATGTTTTCAATTAGCATATTATTATTAATAATAATAATAATTAATATATATATATATATATATATATATAAGGCTTTGAGTAAAGTGTTATATTCTTATTCTTATTACTGTAATGTAAAAGGGGGGAAAATGTGCTTAATTGTCATGAAAATAATGTCATAATGCGGAGCTTCATCTTAACAGCCTGTGCTTTGTGCTTTTCTAGAGTTGGCCGTGTTCTGCATAGGTGTGTTGGTCATTCTCTGGATGGCGCAACTCTTCTGTGGAGCTTCTTTAGAATTCACTCCGCTGTTGAAGGCTCTTCTGCTGTCCGGCTATGGCAAAGTTCTGTTAATTCCAGCTGTCATCTGGGAGCACGATTTCTCCCCGCTCTGCTTCAGCCTCATACGACTGTTTGTTTTGACCTCCAATTCACAGGCCATCAAAGGTAAACACCAACAAACATCTATTTTTATGGAATACATACAAGTTAAACACACTCATTGGCAGCATAATATAAGCACGCACTCTCTTTTATTCACGTAAACACCCAGAGGCAAAGTGAATAACACTCACACTTTCTATCCTCGCATGCTCCATTTCCCACACACATGTGTTCACATAGAGGGTTATATTGTTTAGAGTGGGCCGTTGTTTGCGCAAGGTCCTGGAGGTACAGGTCACTCCCAGCAGTTCCTGTAGTTTGAACAGATGTTTCACCAACACTGGTGTAGGGATATCAAACGTACCAGTATATTGGTTCCAAATTAAAGCTAAATGTTTAAAAAAGAAACAAGATTTTCTATAGTATTTTTTATTTTGATTCACTTTGGCACCTGAGTGACTGGAAACCAAGACGCTCAAAAAAAATAAAAAAACCCCACTATAAATGTAGTCTGTTTGTGTGCTAAATTTTTCTAAATCTATATGATAGCTATCCAAAATCATTCATGTATGAGCGGATTGTGTTCTTTCGGTTGGTGTTCTTTAGCAAATTTGGACACTGCTAAAAGATGCTGTGCTTGCATTAAATGTATTGTGAAGTATTTTTTAGCATTGTGGAGTTATTTCAACTGCTTGCTATTCTTGTCATGTGGTGCAACCAACATGCAGGAGGGGGGGAATAAAACATATAATGACATTATTCAGAGGGAACCTGACAAATAGTCATGAGGTTTTCTTTTCAAGGTCATTAAGTGTCTGAAAATAGCATATAATTTGACCTTTTTATGACTGGACAAGTTTAGACCAAGTTGTAAACAGGGTTGTTATTGTTAAAGAGTTAGTTCAGCGAAAAATTAAACTTCTGTCAATAATTACTCACCCTCATGTTGTTCCACACCCGTAAGACCTTCATTCATCTTTGGAACACAAATTGAGAAGATATTTTTGATGAAATCTCAGAGGTATGGGACCCTTCAATAGACAGCAATTTAACAACCACTGTCCAGGTCCAGAAAGTTACTAAACACATCTTTAAAACAGTCGATGTGACTGCACTGGTTCAACCTTAATGTTATGAAGCAATGAGAATACTTTTTATGTGCAAAAACAAAACAAAAATAACAACTTTATTCAACGATTTTTCCTCTTCCCTGTAAGTCTGTTACGCAGTTGGCGCAGTGAAAGCATTGCAGAGCTTGCGTCCGAACGGTGACTCATTATTGGCCGGCTCCTGCGCCAGCATCACACGCATGCGTCATGGTGCTCACGTGAACACAGCCTTGGCCAATACTGAGCCGGTGTTCTGACATGAACACGGAAGCTCACTGCGGAGCACACTGCACCAACTGCGTAACAGACTGACATGGAAGAGGAAAAATTTGCTGAATAAAGTCGTTATTTTTGTTTTGTTTTTGCGCACAAAAAGTTTTCTCGTCGCTTCATAACATAAGGTTGAACCACTGCAGTCACGTCAACGGTTTTAACAATGTCTTTAGTACCTTTCTGGACCTTGACAGTGGTTGTTAAATTGCTGTCTATTGAGGGGTCATATATATTTCATCAAAAATATCTTAATTTGTGGTCTGAAGATGAACGATGGTACAACAACATGAGGATGAGTAATTAATGACAGAATTTTCATTTTTGGGTGAACTATCCCTTTAACTAAAACTATTAAAATGGTTTTCATTAATTAAAATACAGCTGAAATAAAATAAAATATTAATTTAAAACTTAAAAAAAGCTCAAAGGAAAATTAGAAATATTGCATTTGTTAACTAACTGAAATAAGCTTAGGTTGATGTAGTAAAATTATTAAAGGATTAGTTCACTTCAGAATTAAAATAATTTACTCACCCCCATGTCATCCAAGATATAAGTATATACTTTTTAACCACAAATGCTCATATTGCACTGCTCTGCGATGCGCATTACGTAATCATGTTAGAAAGGTCGCGCGTGATGTAGGCGGAAGCACCGATCCAGTGTCTACTAAGCGAATGTGCAAAGACTACGTCAAAAAAAAAAGGTAAAACAATGATGTCGGACGATTTTAGAGTTGGAGGAGAAAATATGATGGAGTTTTTTGACCTACCGCGGTACTTCTGCCTATGTCACGCGTGACCTTTCCAATGTGGTTACGTAATGTGTGGCACATCGCAGAGCAGTGCAAGATGAGCATTTGTGGTTAAAAATTGAAAAAAGCTCATTTCAAATATCAATTAATACTCTAATAATACTTTTTCTACTTCAAAAATTCCAACGTGCTCTCATGAGAAAACGTATGTATTTTTACGTAAATTGTGGTTCTACCACACGTACATTTACTTACGTTTTCATACACACAAAAACGTACAACATTGACGTATTTATAGCACTAAAACGTAAAAATACTTACGTATTAACAGCAAAAAAAAAAAACGTAAATCATGTAACGTAAAGTGTGAATGTATATGAATTCCCATGTATTAATATTAAATATCGTGGCTTTAATGATTTAACGATGTTTTTAGTCGAATTTATTGAAAGCAGTTTACTCATCTACTTAATATGAAATAACATTTGTTTGTGACTTGTGCTGCTCGTTTCGGAGGATTACATAATGTTAAACAAGACTACAATTTGAAACCTTATGAATAGAATTTCTGTAATTCTTTAACCATTTTGTAATATTTAGTTTGTTTGCTGTGAGACACAGAAGGCGTTTTCTCCTATGCAACGACTGACAATACAACCATAAGATACACCAAAGCACAACATAAATACACAAATCACATCCATTTTATTTGTTCGCTGTACTCCAAATCTTTAGAATCCATATGTTTGTAAGGAACAGATCCAAATTCAGCCCTTTATCCATCGATCTTCATCTTCATTCTCAGCAACAGCGACAGTCACAGTCAAAGCTCGCGCTCGTTATTATTCAAATTTGAAAGTAGCGCCACCCTCGAGAAGCGTTACGACATGGTTTTACGGCACTGATATCGAACGCTCATTGGTTCTCACCTGCTTCGTCACAGATTGCGACATGCCGTGTTTCAGTGGATTGACATTTGAAATGAGTGCGCGCCTTCACGGAAAGTAGCCGGATTTATCATATTTTCATGGATTAATAAATTAAATTCTGCTCTGTACCCTACCGCCAGAGAGGACTGTGACTGGAACTCATCATCACACAGCTACTTTTGGTACATTTTCGCAAAAAATAAATTATTGTGATTACGCTTGTTTGTCTGTCCTTCTTTTATTTATAACAGTAGGTAGTTTAAAGAAATGGTCATGGGTAGGTTTAGGGGTAGGTGTAGGATTAGTGGCTCAAAATATCGTTTTAATGTTATATTTTCACTAAAATTGTCATTTTCCTACACATTTCTGTTCTTTGTGTTTTATTCTTTTAACATTCTGTTTTAAGTTCGGGATGGGGATTAGGGATCTTACATTTATCTACAAAACGATAAAATGGAAATTATACATATATCTTTATGACATGAAAGATTCGTAAGTATTTACGTTTTTCGCTGTAAAAACGTAAGTATTTTTACGTTTTAGTGCCATAATTACTTCAATATTGTACGTTTTAGCACCTTTCTAAACGTACAAAAATGTACGTTTTGTGTCTTTGAAAGTTACGTATTAATACCTAAGTATTAACAATGAGACCAGGCTGAAAATTCACATTGAATTCAATGTGATTCTTAGAAATTGCTAGTAAATTTCACAAATAATTACAGTGAAAATTGTTTTAAAAAAGTCTACACCATTTTTTCAGTGTACATAAATCATACTAAAATAACGCTGGTTGTATGAATCTCATTTGGTTTGACTCTGAAAAGTGAATGATATTTGTGAATTAATCATTTAAAAAAACGTAAAAATATATTTAAAACCCTTTTTTAAGATCAAACTGCAAGGAACTTCATGGTTACACCAAATGATATTTGAACAGTCAATTTAAACTTATTATAAATTATAAATATTATTTTCAAAACCATATCAAACCAACATGAATAATATTAACAGAGCATATTTAAAAACTTGGTACATGTTTTAAACTATATTTTGAAAATGCATCTCCACTTTAATTAGTATTCTCCATCTTCCAGTGATTCTGAACTGCAGTCGGCGTCTGTCTCTCCTGGCGGTGTGTGGCGGCTTGCTGTTGGAGATGTGGGTTGCCCAGACTTTAAAAACACTGCAAGTCTGTTCACAAGACTATCTGTCAATGCTCTAGATTATGAAGACTTCACTCCAGGAGTCTGAAACCTCAGGATTGTCTCAAACCTTTGAACGTATCAAACAGTCCTTTCTAAATATAAATAGATTCCCTATGAATTGATGCAAAACTATTTTCGTGAATGATTCAAGACCTCCTTGCGGTCAGTGAGACAGAAAGTTTGATTTATGAAACTGTTTACCTTGTTAAATCTCAGATGTGGATGTAGGGGCATGCTTGTTATTACTTCAGAGATGTTGTTTGAGCAAGATGTTTTGTACAAAGGAATTTATTGTGAAACTAAATGAGGTCATAGAGAGCAAATTGTTCATCTTTACTATGGTTACCACATGGTTATGAGGTTTTCCATGCATATATGTCTGGTGTTTACTAAGCTAACCCCTTTTAAGACCAGTAACTTGTCTTCATTTGAGAATTCTCCTCATACACAGAAACTAGTTTGGGTCTATATAGGCAGAAAAAGAGCAGGCCTGCAGTTTTCACGGAATCCTGTATGTTTATAAAGACTTTGAAGGGACAGCTTCACATTCCTGAGGTCATTTGTCAAATTCCTCAATTAGCTCTGCTGAGAGAAGATGTTAACTCAAATATACTACAGATGGCTGTGGACCTGTGTCGACATGATGCGTTCAAATACTGTAATGATCTGAATGTCTGTTTTATATTGGCTGTTTTATGTATGGACTTGTGTAATTTATCTCTGTTACATAAATGTGAAGTGTGGACTTTCAGTATGAACTTGTGCAACTTGTTCTGAACAAACTCAGGGAATGATTCTTGCACTTCTTTGAACCCAGCTTAATGTTTTGTAACGGTTTAGTGTTTCTGAGGCAGTGCTGAGGGGGATTGTGGGTATTAAAGAGTAAGTTTTTAAAAAAATACAGTGTGTATTTGCTTCAAAATCGGTGCCCTAAAATAGTTTACAAGTTAGTTATTTTAGTATTATTAAATACTGTGTAAAAACACTAATTTTCTGGCAGCAGGGGAAAATGTCTCATTAAAAACAGAAAAATACTGTCAGAAAATAAACAGATATACTTTTTTTTTCTTTTTTCTGACAGTATTTTTCTGTTTTTAAACAGACATTTTCTGGCATCCCTACTGGCAGAAAATTACTGTTTTTTTTAATGCTTTTTTTTCTTTACAGTGTAGATAGAATTTTTTCAGTGTATGTTTAATCCACACTGCATATTTTGTCATCTGAAGATTGTTATGACTAAACACAGGTCAGTGTGGAATGTCCACAAGTCAGAACAGGTTTTAAATATCTACATTTTAAACAATCATACTGTGGTATTTTGTTGTACTACCTGTCATAGGGTGCAGTTCTGCGTTGGTAAAGGTCTGAAGGATCTCTGTTTGTCCGCTTCACAGATCAGTATTGTTTAAGAGTAAAATGGCACGCTAAATAAGTCCTGAAACGAAGTTATCCAATAAGTAGAGTATGCACGATTGGGCTCCACTCAAATTTCAAGTCAATTACTTTAAGTCATTCTTTGAATACTTGTATCATGTTTTTCAGATGCTATCTGGGTACATTTCACAAAAATTCTACATCATTTTCAGTAGTGAGTACAAATAAGAAAAGTTAAAATATGGCTGCATTCAATTCCACTTATATAAAATAGTTTTTTTTTTTTTTAATGCATAATTCCATTTCAGGATGATGATTGGTCGATAAAGCGTTCCAGTCATGCTAGGATACACATTCAAATGATGTAACAGAGTCGGTCTCCCTATTACACTCTTGAATTACTTTACGTATTTGAATAATTTCCAATAAATTTTGCATTTATTATATGCAATATATATAGAGAGAGAGAGAGAGAGAGGCAAACTACTAAAAACAGGGATATATTTTAACAAAAAATCAGAGGTACAAAGTAGCAGAGGTTTTGATAGGAGTTTTGAATTATTTAAATAACTCAGCTGGTTTTGATTCATGTGATGTGTTAACCACAGTTCTGTGCACAAGGATATAATTCACTTAAAACTAATTTTAAATTTTCTATGAACAATGAATACTCATGCTGAACTAATTCAGCTTGTCAGACAGATATTGAACTCATTTATTGAGAGGCTCACTTAATTTAAAAAAAAAAATATATATATATATATATATATATTGTTAAAACTTAAAATGATCACCAGTTACATGACTTAAGATATATATTTTTGTATACAATAATATACATTTCAGGAAATAAATATATACGTTTCAGCAAATTTCAAATAAAAAACAGCGTTTATTTTAAATATAATCTTTTGTAACATTATAAATGTCTTTACTGTCACTTTTGATCTATTTAATGCATCCTTGCTGAAAAAAAGTATTAATTTCTTTAATTTCTTTTCAAAAAAATAAAATTCTTACTGACCCCAAACTTTTGAATGGTATTGTGTGTTACAAAAGCTTTGTATTTCAGATAAATGCTGTTCTTTTGAACTTTCTATTCATCAAGGAATCTTGAAAAAAAAAGTACACAACTGTTTTCAACATTGATAATAATAAGAAATGTTTCTTGAGCAGCAAATTGGCATATTAGAATGATTTCTGAAGTAAATCTGGAGTAATGATGCTGAAAATTCTGCTTTGCATCACAGGAATAAATTACTTTATTCAAATAGAAAACAGTTATTTTAAATTGTAATAAATATTTCACAATATTACTGTTTTTACTGTATTTTTTAATTAAATAAATGCAGCCTTGGTGAGCAGACGAAACCTTTTTTTAAAAAAACATTAAAAATCTTACTGATCCCAAACTTTTGAACGGTAGTGTATATAATATACTATATACTAAAACTAAAATATTAAGAAAACTTATTTTCCTTAAAATAAAATAAACTTTAACTTGAAATATATATATATATATATATATATATATATATATATATAATCTTTATTATTTCTTTATTTTGTTTCAGTTTATGAGTCTGGAAAAACATGAAGGTGGGTAAAAGATAACAGAATTTTCATTTTTGGGTGAACTAACCCTTTAACAAAAAAAGGGTCTACATTCATTTTTTCTAACTAATAACAGATGTATTGGCTTCTTTACCATCTTCTCTGCTGCATGGGCAACACATCTTTCCCTTGTTGCATTTGGAACAGGAAAATCCCTGGTCAACGTGACGCGGACGCATTCAATAAAGATTACGGTAATCCGACTCAATCTCCTGAACAGGTGCTTAGGCCCAAACTCAGAGGTGTGGATTTCTATTTAGAGATTTAGTGCACAGCAATAAAACACCCTCATATGGAAACAATGAAGACCAACATCTAGCCTCCCTTTAGCTGAAGAGCACTGTATAATTGTATCAGTACTGACACAATATCCTATTAAATGTACTGAGATATCAAGTTAAAGACAGTACAGTTAGACCTGTGAGCAGTGGAATATCATAATATCATCACTGGCCTGCAGCTGTGTCTAGATCGCTCAGACTCACAGATGTTATTCATCTCCTCAATACATGGCATGATCTTGTGACTTTTAATCCCATTGTCATGTTTGTTCCTGCCAGGTCAGGGCAAGGACTCGGTGTTCTGCCCGTTAGTAATATGCCAATTAGTGCTGGAAACAATTCAAACAGCAACTACATGTGGTGACCAA